>NC_136500.1:71986221-72048721 GCF_053919585.1 Euprymna scolopes | reverse complement strand
GGTATTTACTTTCAAACAAAGCAAAAATATTTCTTCATAAGTGCGTATAGCAAAAATGGTATTTGTGAGTGGTGAGGCACGGATATAAAGAATAAACTGAATAAAAACGCTTCTGTAAAGATAAATAAATATAACTATTTATTATATATTTATAACCCAAGAAGAATTACATTATAATGGAGACGTAATTATTTGTAGTTGAAAAGCAAAAAAACAAAGGGCAAAGAGTTATTTTCCTTTTAAATATAAAATGTTTCATTATAATTTTTTAGTTGAAATCTATTCCATCTAATAGTGTATGTTTTCCTTTTTTGTTAAGATAGAACGCATGTTTTTTTTAGATACAAATGGCGTCCAAATTCTGGTTGATGGATAACTAGTTATGTTGTACAATTGTCAGTACTAATTGACATATGTTATGTAGTGGAACGGTGTTTGAGTTTGCACATGTGTCACTAGATGACTATGGGGTTTCTCATTATCTGGACCATCATGCATGTTTTACAGTCTATTTCTTATGTTTACATGATTGTGCGCATGTCAGAGGTGCATTGTATGACATACCTTTTTTCTGACGACCCTCTGGAAGATTCTGGACCATCTTGGGGAACTGGATCTTTTTTAATCGGAAAATGCTTCTCAACCATGACCAAGACGTCGCAGATTTTCTATAAAGATTTTATTCAACTTCCAAGGTGTCGTAACGCAGAAGGGTGGAAGTTGATATCTGCTTGTGGGTTTCTCCTTTACTTATTCTGAAACACGTCATCTCCTTCTCAGGGGGTAGAGGTGTAAACACAATCTGTTAACCCATCTACTCTGTTTGATGTCTAGAAAACCACCTCAACGATATATCCAGCAAACCAGAACATATGACTAATGACACGTCCTTCCGATAAGCTGTCCCAGTGCAAACTTGACCAGTCCACAGTTTGACATGTTTTGATAACCTTATCAAAACATTGCTCCACATCTCTTGTTTACTTCTCCAGTTAAATAGATAGATACATAGATTGATAGATAAATAGATAGCTAGATACACTGATAATTAGATAAAGTGATAGATAGCTAAATAACACATAGTTTATTTTTCTGCTCGCTGACTATATATATATATATATATATATATATATATATATATATATATATATATATAAGGGTTTGATAAACTGTTATATAGTCGTTATGTCAGGTAGGGTCATATGCTACTGGTACCAAGTAACCCAGTACTACCTGCCTCATGGTCGGGTCACCGGCGACTAAACTGGTACCACCTTAGACTTGTTTGGTGAGGAGGGTGGCTAGTCTCCCTGAAGGATTAAAACCAAAACCTTCCAAAGGGCGAATGAACCCTTTTTGGGGGTCAATGGCCAATTAGCACTGTGTGTGTTTGTGTGTATGTATGTGTGTGTTGGGGTGGAGAGGACTCCTGTAAGCCGTGGTGAAGGCAACCTTTCTAGAAGCAAATCTCTGATTTAAAAAACCATAAAGTGGAGACCAGTACCCACATTAAGCTGGTCTGCAGTTTAACTTGTTGCTGGCTATCTTGCTCTTGCTTGTTGCTGGATCTCAACATTTTGAACCAAGAGAGAGACTTAGCTATCGTACAAAGCTAAGACTCTGTAACATCATCTGTGTATAGATACTCCCTCAGGCATTTGTCTATAAAAGTGGTCCTGTGACGATGGAAAAGTTGTGACGCATGGAGGCTTGAAATGCTGGAAGCATGTAATAATTGATCTCAATGACCATCTTCAGTGTTATGCCTGCTTGAGTGTGTGAATTCACCGGTAGGACTAAAAAAAAAAAAAGTCATTTTTCGGCTCATGGACTTTAAGTGTCTGAGAGAGTGGCACTCGTCTGACAAGACGTTGCAATCATCATATATATATATATATATATATATATATATATATATATATCTGACCACCCTGCGTTGTTTGGTTATAAAATACGCTTAAATATGATATTTTAATTTATGTAGATTTCGTATTTAATGATATAGAGCCAATTCTTTGTTGTTTATTACATTGTACCCAATATATTGTAGTGATTTCAAGTTTTAAAAAAATGACGTGAGTGCCATTATCTACAACTGAAACCAGAACATTTAGCTCTTCAGCATTATTCGCTACTCTCTGCATTTCAAAACTTTACAAATTAACCTAATTAAACGTATAAATTCATATTTGCGCATGCACAGGGAAGCACTTTAAGTTGACCTATGCTTGCCAAGTTCCAATTTTTAAATTTTTGATCCCTTAGCAACTATTTTTACCGGCTAAAAACTAAAAAAAAGATGACAGAGTAGCTTGATAGAGACCGTTGCGCATAGACACAGACAAGGTTACATGTGTGTGTGTGTGTGTGTGTGTGTGTGTGTGTGTGTGTGTGTATTAATTACCAGGTAAGACTATATCTTTAAACTAAGTCTAAATTGAATGAATTTAACCTATACACCGCATAAAATATCGACTCATTATCATTTTTAAATCCTGCTACAAAGACTTACTACACACATTATCATTATTCCTAAGTTCAATTAGGTAACCGTTGCATTCATTAAAAAGTTAAAAAGATGCTTCAGTAATACTGAGCCATCCTGAGACAAGTACATCAACTTGCATTTAGCATGAGTAAAGATTAAAAATAAAAATGGTTACACTGGTTATATAAAATTGCTCTTGAAACAGCTGGAAACTATGTTAAATAAATTCGACAAACATGTATGCATATTTTTTTTATAGTTGGAGAAAATGATGATATGCGCCCCCTCCCTCTATCATCCGAAAAAAAGGGGGGAAAAAAAATTCAAATTCTAAGGCGTGTTTCTCTTGCTTCCAAATCTCTCGAATATGGCGCTGACAAATCCTTGAGGACAGGGAGGGAGAGAAGAAGGGAGGAGAACGTGTGGTGAACCTTTGTCGAAGTGCAGATGAAATCTCTTTAATGAGACTGTGCAGATGCATATCTAAGATAGCAAATGAAGGGTCAACTTCAGGATTTTAGAAAGTGGTGACCGTGCGAGGAGGAGCAGGGGGAGGTGGAGAAGAGAGAGAGAGAGGGGGGGAGAGGTGGAGCTGATATGTCGGTCATGATCAAAGCAACAAAAGAGAAACCACGTTGATGTCTTCTAGAGAATGCTGGTATGCAGCCAGAAGAATTGGCATGCGCAATACCGCGATCGGATGAGGTTCACACAAGGACAAATTGCACAGAAAGAGACACAAACGTTCGGTGAAGGTTATCAAAAAGAATGGAAATACATTACAACCTCAAAGTTTGACGTTCAATTTAGCTACTTTTTTTTTTTTTTAATATTTTTTGATTCTTCAAAGTTCATTTTTTTTCTTTTAGGAAATAGTCTATTTTACTCCTTTAAAGTATGATGAATAAAATTACATAACTCTTTGATTAAATTTGATGCATAAATGATGGTTAAAAATTATGTAACATTATAGGTTTGGTTTGAGTGTTTTTGTTTTACGGCATATCAACCCTTTGTGGGTTATTTAATGTTGTATCCAGTCATTACAAGTGACTGGAGACCGCTTGCGAATTTGATATTCCCATGAGACTTTCTTCTTCAAAGGAAGCCGGTTAAACCTGCCGGAAGTGAGTGCTGCTTTGGTCGATCAGTTGGACGGAATACAGTCTTCTTGATAAAAGCTTTTCTGCTTCAAGTTCTTTATATCTTCAAATATTTATTCATGGTGTTTGGTTTGATTGTTTTGTTTTATGAGATATCAACCTTTTTCAGGTTATTTCATATCTAATCCAGTAATTTTGGAAATTTTGCTTCAAGTACCCTACAATGCAACATATGTCGACTGGTACTGACGATTATTCAATATAACTAGTTATCCATCAACTAGAATTTGGACGTATATAAAAGACACGCGTTTTATCTTAACAAAAAAGGAAAACATACACTATTAGATGGAATAGATATCAAATAAAGTGTTATAATGAAACTTTTTATATTTAAAAGGAAAACAACTCTTTACCCTTTGTTTTCTTGCTTCTCAACTACAAATAATTACATCTCCATTATAATGTAATTCTTCTTGGGTTATAAATATATAATGAATAGTTATATTTATTTATCTTTATAGAAGCGTTTTTATTCAGTTTATTCTTTATATTGGGGTCTCACCACTCACAAATACCATTTTTGCTATATGCACTTATGAAGAAATATTTTTTGCTTTATTTGAAAGTAAATACCATTCACATCTTCATTTGTTGCAAACACAGTACTTATATCTTCAAATATTTATTCATGGTGTTTGGTTTGGGTGTTTTGTTTTACAACATATCAACACTTTCCGGTTTATTTAATGCTGAATTTGATCTTTTGGCTAAAAGTTTTATGCTTCAAGTTTTTTTTTTATATATCTTCAAATATTTAGTCATAGTGTTTGGTTTGATTATTTTACGACATACCAACCGTTTTCATGTGATTTAATGCCAAATCCAGTCATTTTGTAAAACATTTTATGCTTCAATTTAAAAATATTAATTCACTGTGCTTTGTTTAGTTTGGTTGTTTTATTTTTGGCTTTGCAGAACGTGGTTTAGTTTTTGCAAAGGCGACGAAAATAAAACCCAATAACATCAATGTTTGGTGTTTTTTTAGGTTAAGAAACCAGTATCTTCAGACCGCCTTACCTGGTAGCACCAAGTAATATTTATTTTATGACGATTAAAATAATGCACAACTGAAATGATCACATGTAATGCATGGGGGCGGGGTACCATAACTTTATGCATGGTGGCACAAATGATATACTCTATGAATCATCATATTTACTGCATCATGGTTAACGTTATGTATCGCTTGTGAAATAACTTTTAATGGATAACGATTCAATTACCTTAAATTATATCATTGGTCTGTTTTTGCTAATCTATATAATGAAAAGAACTTATACCGCATATACTTCTTAAAAAGGAAGTAATGCCTGAAAGGACGGTATCATGACCACACAAGATGCACAACACAACACTATTAAAATAAAAGGAGGCGGTAATGTTTGGGAGGTTTGTAACGTGACAACAGAGCAGATACTACACTACGACTTTTTTTTTTTTTTACTCACATTTACCCCTAACAAGACATATCGCCACTTGGACGTAAGGAGCAACTATTTGGGACCATGTTTAGGAAAGATTAATAAGATCTTGGTTTACGTTGCATTTAAACTTCTTCATATCAGTACAGTCAGGGAAACAGTTAGCAGGAAGGGAATTCCAAAATCCAGCTGTTTGATGGAATAAACTATTAGAGTAGAAAGCTTTCTGGCATTTAGGGATCTCAACAGTGAAGGGGTATGATTTTGTTGCTAAGCAGATTTGTCGGGGATGTATACGTCGGGGGGGCACAAGTGCAACGAGTTCATCAGAGCACATTCCATTAAAATACTTGTAAAACAGGAACAGGTATGCAACATTGTGACGATGAGACAGGGATTGGAGCTTAGTTGACAAAGTGGGACCTATTAGAGTGAATATTCTTTTTTGGACCCTATCCAAGAGGGAGACACTAGTGATAGATACACCAGCCCAGGTGGCAACAATACTCCATGCATGAGCGAATGGTGGCTTTGTAGAGGTGCAGGATACTCTCAGGTATGAGTAGTCTTCTAGCACGATGTTGAATTGAGTATTAAAAGATCAGTCTAATATAGAACCATAAACTGAATTGAGCACTGATACAAACTAGTGGGACGCATGGAAATTTCACAGAATGAGAAATATATTTAGTCAACAAATATGTTTTGATAAAACTGATATTTTTTTCTGAATAGCACAAAAACTAGTTTTGTTAGATTATGCCCGGGCGACGCTGGGTTTCCTTGCTGATAGCCAATTTAAGAAAACTCGACTATTACTAAAAAAATTAGATAACGAACAGTATTATTAAAAAAATTAAAAAATTAGATAACGAACAGTATTATTAAAAAAATTAGATAACGAACAGTATTATTAAAAAAATTAGATAACGAACAGTATTACTAAAAAAAATTAGATAACGAACAGTATTATTAAAAAATTAAAAAATTAGATAACGAACAGTATTATTAAAAAATTAGATGACGAACAGTATTATTAAAAAATTAGATAACGAACAGTATTACTAAAATAGTTAGATAACGAAAAGTTAGATAACGAATTAGATAACGAACAGTATTATTAAAAAATTAGATAACGAACAGTATTATTAAAAAAATTAGATAACGAACAGTATTATTAAAAAATTAGATAACGAACAGTATTACTAAAATAGTTAGATAACGAAAAGTTAGATAACGAATTAGATAACGAACAGTATTATTAAAAAATTAAAAAATTAGATAACGAACAGTATTATTAAAAAAATTAGATAACGAACAGTATTACTAAAAAAGTTAGATAACGAACAGTATTACTAAAAAAGTTAGATAACGAACAGTATTATTATTTTGTAAACTTTTATGTAGAAAAAGGTATGCAGAGAGAATGTTTTGAAAGAAAGGGATTTTTAGTAAAATATTTTGGTTAACTTAAAAACAATAACAATAATGCGGGAGACATAAAAAAAATAAGTTTTCAAACCTAGGAATAAAAACAATAAATTTGGCCAGAAAACCTGACTGAAAGTCACATGCTAGGTCTTTTTGTAATCGAATGACGTAAGCACAAAGGATTAGTTAGAGAGTGAACTAGACAGACGGAGAGAGTTTGAGTATTTGAGACAGCGCCTGTATGGCACTGTACTGGGAGCGGGGAGTAGAATCTAAAGATGCGTGCAATCTTCCAACAGGGAAACATTTGGAATAAAAGCTGTCCGAAAATATAACGGGAGACTTCTGGTCGTTTCTTTGGAAGGAATTTTCTTTTCAGCTTTTGGCAGATTCATCAACCAAGACCCCAGATGAATGAAGGTAATGTTTTCCTGTTTGGCAAGATGTAATTCTCCAGAAAGATGTTCCGTCCTTTTTGTTGTTAAGGAAAATGTTTGTTCATAAAATGTTATATGTCCTGTGGAACTGTATTGATATGTGAAATGTATATATGTAAGGAGATATACACATACACATCTAAACATGTAGATGGCACGAAGTAACTCATTACATACTCAAAATACATTATATACCACGTACATTATACACGCTTATATATATATATATATATATATATATATATATATATATATATATATATATATATATATATATATATATATATACAAGTACTTTAACGGTAAATGTTCCGACGAACTGCAAGCACTTGTACCCCCTCGACGTAAATACCCCGACAAACCCGACAAGCAGCAAAATCCCACCCCTTCACAGTTGAGATCCCTAGATGTAAGAGAGCCTTCTACTCCAGTAGTTTCTTCGCCAGAACCGCTAGACTTTGGAACTCCCTGCCAGGTTCCTGCTTCCCCAACTGTACTGACATGCAGAAGTTCAAGTGTAACGTGAACCGACATCTTGCTGCCCAACTCCCCACATAGTATCCCTGTAGCTTATGTCCCTGATAGTAACCCCCTACATCAAAGTGGCAATGTGCCTTGTTTAGGGTGAAAATGTAATAAAAAAAAATATAATCCCCGTTATGCAACAGTTTTTTTTTAAAGAAAAAACAATAATATACTGCAAATATGAGTTTATTAACATTTCTATGAAAATAGTGTCCATTGTATTTTATATATAAAACTAACCCAAATAAAATAAATTAATAAGTACTAATTAAATAGTTAGAAAGTAATATTATGCTACATAGTTCAATACAAATAATAAAATCACATTGTAAGAGACAGTCTTTAATTTACTCCTTCAGTCTAGCACCTATGAGCAGACAATGTGGTCCTTTTTATTTTTTATCGTGTTTCTTTTGAATGTTCTCTTTTTTTTACGTAGCGTTTCGCTGACTTATTTATTCCATGAAGAACCGCTGCATGTCGGAATTATGAGTTCCTTTCTAGCACTATCACAACAATGATCATATATTATTATAATGATATTCGAAAACGAGGCTACATCAAAGGAAGATCACTTTCATATTCTTGTCCAGGGTTGCGGGATTGACCTTTTGAAAGCCAAATTTCTTGAATTTGGCTTTTTTTTTCTTTTTTTTTTTTAAAGCAGTTTGATTTTCAAAAATTGTATTTGGTCTTTTTTTAGTGTAACGTACAGGCTAAAGAAAGAAACACGCATAATATTATACAGGTAATAGTATGATTTCGGCTTCAGACAGACAGATACAAAATCTCCGTCATGTTCCATGAATTAAAAAAAAAAAAAAAGGTTGACGACTAATGCATTAGACTGTATACTCGCAAGCCTTCCTACAGAAGCTCGTCTGGTAGAACAAGAACTATGAAATAACACTAAATATCACTATACAGTAAAGCAGCTTTTAAAACTAACCGATTTGTTAATGTTAAATAGAGAAAAACCACTGACGTAAGCTTCGTCTAAAAATTCTCCAATCCTATTCCCACCTTTTTTCTCTTTCGGCAGATGCAATAAACATAAGTGTTGTAGGGTAAAATACGTTTAACTGAAACTCGAATATAATTCCAAGATTTATTTTTATTTATTTATTTTGTTTTTGGAAAAAAATAACAAAAAAAACAAACAAAAAAGTCAAAACAAAACAAAAACAACAACAATAACAAAAAAACAAACAAATAAACAAACAAAAAAAAAAAACGCATTTGCAAATCGAGTCGAAATCTCTCCTGAAATCTAAAAATCTATATTTGAGGAAAAAAAAAAAAGTTTCCTATACGTCAAATCAAGACAGAATGAGAGGATGGATGGAGTGGGGGGTACGTAATCTCATAAGATAACCTAGCTCTTAACCTCAAATTCTTATTTCAATTTTTTTAAAATTTGGCATTCACGCAGTATACAGTCAATAGGCAAGAAATTGAAAGCAAACAAAATATACTACAACGAACTTATAAAAACACATTTCAATTTAGTTTTGTGCCGGCCTGTATAATTTTAAAGTATGGAAACTTATTGCAAGATTTATTATCTCTGTATATGTTATCGCCATTTTAAACTTAGCTAAACACATGTAAATAAAAAAATGGTAGTCGATTTCGTTTGGAGATGGTCGCTGATTTCAGGCTTAAAAGATGGTAAAACAGGTTAATATTAAGGTAAGTTTAATTCCATGTGCATGTGGAAAGGAGCTGGATTTACCATTTAAAATTTGTTATGGTATATCTTTCTTGTGGTCTCTTGAACCTTACCGGATTCTAGGACAAGAATTCATCTAGTCTGGTGGAGTATCCAGCTTTGTGCTGATACTTGAAGTAACATCACTTGAAAAAGATGCACCATTCCTCGTAAAAGTCAGTGTGGGCTATCCATACCGAGGAGATCTTATTTGGGCCGCGAATGCTATGTGATTTTGAATATTTTGTCAAGGTTTACTTGGCGGGAAAAGTATCTGTCCTGACAAACCTATGTACAGAGAGACCTTTAAACATTCAAGGATTGTGTCTATTAGGCATTTAAGTTCTCTCCCATATGCATTCAAGTTCAAAATGTTTTGGGTTTTTTTAAATTTTTTCTTCCTTTGAAGATTGTAACGTTGCGTATGGGGCAGCCAAACCTGCTGCCAACATTGCCCTGTATTTTTTTTGTTTTGTTTATTAAAACCAGCCAAGAGCTCTTTTTAGTATATTCGTTGTTCCCTTAAGTGCAATTGTCTGGATCTCTTTTGCACTTTGTTCACCAGGAATATTAGTTAGGATTTCAGGTTCTTCTTCATAAGCCTTGTAGCACCTATAATAACGAGTATAGTTGATATCTCTCCAAGATTCCAGTTTCTTTTCATATCATACATGAGACCTTGCTATTTGGACTGTTTCTACCTTTCGGCTCTGTTCAGACCTCCATCATTGGGGACACTCACTTCAACCAAGCTCGCCACTCTCTGTGTGACTTATTCCATATAATTATGTCAGGTTTCACGCCAGCATTTTCAAGGTAGGTGACTGTAGGGATTATGGTCGCAATGTATGCTATATAAATCAATTCCGACAGTTCTTTCAAGTTGATATGCGTTAGTATGTGTTCTTGTATACATTATTAAGCTTATAGAACTGCCGAGCATTTTGATTAAACCGTTTATTTTCGGTTTCCGCACTATTTTTGTTTTTCTTTCCATTTGTTCTTTAAACAAGTGCTGGATGTTATGTACGCATGCGCATGCGAATATGTATGCGTTATATGTACGCATGCGCATGTGAATATGTATGCGTTATATGTACGCATGCGCATGTGAATATGTATGCGTTATATGTACGCATGCGCATGTGAATATGTATGCGTTATATTTACGCGTGTTCATAATTATTTGCGTGTATTTAATTGTTCGCATGTATGTGTGTGCATTTGAGATTATTTCTCTGTACACGAATGCAAATGCGTAGGAAAGCATTTGTTTTGGAAACAGTGGGAGGAGGGGGTAACATGAAAACAAACGAATAAATTTTTATTTTTGTTTGTTCGCTTGAAAATAATAATTTTGTTGCTCAGTGTTTTGTTTGCATCCTACGAGAATGATTTTCAATTTTCTTATTCTTCAAATTATATCTAAGGAATCAAATAACCTGTAATTAATCGTCTCTCACACTCACACACACACGCGCGCGCACGCATATATATTATTGCGATATAACATTAAGTCAGTTGAATGTTCGAAGTCAAATCTGAATAGAAATGAATCAGTCAAATCATTGTTCGCATCCAATCTAATATATAAAAGGATATATGTCTGTCTGTATTTCCATATTTTCAAACTATCTCCTCCGAAGCTAAAAGTCACAGACCGGCGCTAGGGGCCTTAAATGATTGGATTTTTTACGGACCGTTCTTTTATGGGTCTTAAGCCGATTAACATAGTTTTTAAGGGGTCAAAATTGAAAAAAAAAAAAAAAAAAAAAAAAAAAAAAACGTTAAAACATTTTGTACATTCATCTTAGTTCATTTTTAATCAGTTTATATGCGCGTCACGTTAGTACAGTAGTAACGTCACCAAATTTGAATGATATAGTTTAGTTTTCAGTTTCGATTCTAGCTGATGGCACCCTAATATTTTTTTTTTTACTTTTGAAATCACGACTCTATAATAGCACATACGAAATAATTTTTTAAATGAATTAAAATATATTTAAGGGCAAATCCGGGCGCCTACCCGCTAATATATATATATATATATATATATATATATATATATATATATATATATATATATATAAATATATTATTTTTATAACAAAAGTCTGTATTCCAAATTTCCAGATGTTGATCATCTTACTGTTTATTCTTTAAGTAGGTTGAAATGCACAATTCTCGGCAGCGCCCATTTCATAGCGCAGAATCATTCATGTCAATTTTTGAATTTGTTCCGTTCTTAGCTCATCAGAAGAAAAAAAACTTTAAAAGAAAATAAAGGAACATGAGCATGATTACAAAATCCGAAATTGCAAGAGAAGTTGCAAGAAATAAGCAGTACGATAGTCAAACCTGAAATTTGGAATATAAACCTTTGTCATTTATTTATATGAGCTTTGTAGTTACATTGAGCCTAATAAATTTGAAGATTGATATAAGCAAAAGGTGAAATATAAGTAAATAAACATATTTCCCGATAAACATTATAACTGATGTGCGACCTTAAGGGTAAATATCACCTAGCCCATTAGCTTTCCAACGAGCCTTCATTTGTTAAATTCTGATCAATAGTCGCTGAGCCTTCGAACTTATAAAATTGTCAAAAGAAGGTGATATTTCTGTATATATATGGATATATCTATAATCGTATCCAAATTGAATATTGAAATGCTCATATCTTTGGTTCTATATGAAGAAACTACATGAAAATTTGCAGGCTTTTTGAAGATTATAATACTATTCTATGGTTAAAATTTTATGAAAATTAGTATAAATGAACATATTTTCAACCTAATAAAATATGCTTAAATTTGCCTACATTCATATATACAGTGTCCTGGCAAGCCATCTTTAGTTTTGCTGCTTTGGGATGAATTTTGTTTAGTTGTTTTTTTTTTTTTTGTTTTTTTTTTTAGTTTTTTTTTTTTTGCTATTTTTTTTTTGCTTGGTTGTCTCACTTGTGGCCTTGCCAGGCCACTAATATATAAAAGGATGAATAAGGGCAGAGGTTATAACTTGACCGAATTACTTCTGACTTCTACCCAGCAATGATTGATATAATTATAATCAGAGCAAATTACTCCTGTGGATTATATAAAAGGTTATTGAGTTTAACAAGATGCACTTGAAAAATGTCGGCGGTTACATCGGCCGAAACGTTGTTAGAATAACACCCAAGATGAGAACAGTAGTTTGAATAATCCAAACAATACAAAAATACGTGTTCTTTTTTTTTTATTTTTTTTATTTAAAGAATATTTAGATGACAATGGCAATTATTTTTAAGGAAGGAGAAATATCATTAACCTTGAGACATGTTTTATTTCAAGAGGAAAGAAAGCAGTTGTGCATCCCCCCTCCCCGCCTGTTACACTTAATTATTAGAAATAAATGATTTTATCTGGGGGTTTTTTTTTTCGACCTTTTAATCACGCCCATTTTAAAATATCAAAATATATCACGTGACTTGGCGTGAAGACGGACAAGAAATGCATGCTGTTCTCATACTTCAACGAAATTAGAAGCAGTTGGTTTATTTCAACAGAATTAAGTAAATTATCTATATTATTTTTTTTTTTTTCGGTTCTAGAAAATCTTCGGGCTAGAAATTTTATTTGGTCTTTCTTTTTATACATTTATTTTTCTTTTGGCAATGTCATAGTGTTGTTAATCATCCGCTTTGAAAGTTGTTGACAGTTCAAAAATCTTTTAAAAGGTTAAGGACTGCCTTTTCGCCTTTTCCTGCTCCCACAAAAAAAAAAAAAAAAAAAAAAAAAAAGCATGAAGAAAATACCTAATATTCTGTGCACGAACAACTGGTTGTTTACCAAAATGACTTCGCTAAATGACATGTCTTCTTTTTTTTTTTTTTTTTTGCTTTACTCTTGTTTACCGCAAGACAAGGCATATTATGACATGGAGGTAAGGAACTACTGTTAGGGACAATGTTTACAAGAGTTTATTGTAAGGAAATGAATGAGATGTGTCGATTTGCATGTTATTTAAGTTTCCGCATGTCAGTATAGTTAGCGAAGTAAGAAACAGAGAGGAGTTCCAAAGTCTAGCAGTCTGTTGAAAAAGAAACTGAATTAGAAGGCTTTCCGGTATCTACAGTGAAGAGGTAGGATTTTGTTGCTAAATATATACATAACTATATATATATATATATATATATATATATATATATATATATATATATATATATACACACACACATATATATCATATATACATACACACACATATATACATACACACACATATATATCATATATACATACACACATATCATATATACATACACACACATATCATATATACATACACACACATATCATATATACATACACACACATCATATATACATACACACACATATCATATATACATACACAAATCATATACACACACACATCATATATACACACACATCATATATACACACACACACACCATATATACACACACACACACCATATATACACACACCATATATACACACACACACCATATATATACACACACACACCATATATATACACACACACCATATATATACACACACACACATACATATATATATATATATATATATATATATATATATATATATATATATATATATATATATATATCCATGAGTCATTGGCTTAATAGTTAGCCATGTGAATTGTTGGCATCGTATGCCAAATTGGAGTTTATACAGAAACAGTTAAGTCACTTGCACTAAAAGCATTTGGAAAGCTATAAACCCATCTCAACCCTAACCCTGCAAGCTATGAGTGAATAAATTAGACCTTGAAATCTCTGTAGGCCAACTTGTCTATGGGGAATGTAAAATCTAAAATAGCACTTGCAACCAGGTACGTTACTGACTTGAAGCCAATTTCACATTGGATTCCAATAAGCATATAGGGTTACGTTACAGAATTTTTGAGATAAGGAGTGATAATTTGCTTTATTTTTGTTTGCTTTTTTTTTTTTTTTTCTCAGCTTAGTCATTATTTTCCAACTTTTCAGTGTCGCACACTATGGGAATTGCAATCACCTCTGGCGTAGCGGATAAAGTATCTAGTAAAATTCAGTTGTAAGATACAATCTTCTGAAGGTTGAACGTTCAATCCTCAGTGTGGGCGACCTTCGTGAATTATATAAAGGCTTCCGTTCGAAAATCCGTACAGATTCTAGAGTGTGGAAGAAAGACTTCCGACTTTGACAAGATACACATGAAGAAAGTCGGGGGTTACATCATCCAAAAAGTTGTACAAATAATACTCAAGACGAGAACAGTAGTTCGAAGAATCCAAATAATCTAAATATCAATCCTTATCTCAAAAATTCAGAAAAGCAAAATAATGTATTCTTTGTTTTTGCCATTTTGAAATTATTAAAACAAAATTTATTTTGAAATAGACATTTTTTTCTTTGGATGGACAAAGATGATTTTTTTTTTACTGTAGAAGTCTTCTGCTTGTGAATGAGTAGCAGTAAGGAGTATCTATTTCTGTAGGAGAATAAATCCTCCTACTTTTATCTTAATATCACTAAGAAAAGGCATGCAATGAAAATGCTGTCTTAAATGTGACAGACAAAAATTCTATTTCAAATTGAAGCACGATCGAAGGGATAGATCAGCAGCTGCAGAATCGTTTATATTTATAGTTTAACACACAAGAAGAATACGTTTTATGTAAATAGAACTGATCTTTCTTTCCCAACAGACACATTTAAGTCCTTTCTAAAGTATTATCTTTTTGTATCAGCCCAAACTTCACGGCCAAATGAGTTTTCATGCTAAATTAAACATTGCCAATACCCAATCGCTTTCACCATATAGTTTCATTCTATAATTGTTAGCTGATCATTGTATGGTTATCTCCGGTATATTAAAGCGAAGCCAGTCTATCTTCTATATAGTAAAGTGGAAGCGGTATATTTCTTAAAATTTTTCATGAATAGCTTCACATCGGACAAAGCGATATTTGATTCTGACTATCCATTTTTTCAAAAACTCTTTTTTTTACTTAAACAAGGCGCATTGCCACTTGGTCGTAAGGAGCTACTATTAGGTATAATGTCTAACAGGGAATTGTGGGTAGTTGAGCAGCGATATGTTGTCTCATGTTAATTTAATCTTCTGCATATCAGTATAGTCAGGAAAGCAGGAAACGGGGAGGGTTAAAGTCTAGCAGTCCGAGGGAAGAAATTATTAGAATATAAAACTTTCCGACATCTAGAGACCTCAACAGTGAAGTGGGGGATTTTGCTGCTTGCCGGGTTGGTTAAGAGTGTGTACGTCAAAGGAGTACAAGTGGTATGAATTCATCAGAGCACATTTCATTAAAGTACTTGCAAAACAGGCACAGGGATGCAATATTGTGACAGTGAGACAGAGGTTGGAGCTTGGCCGTTAGATTTGGGACACTTTTCTGGAACCTGCCTAAAAGTTAGTGGTAGATGTGCCGACCCAGATATTTTTTCCTTTCGCCATGTTCTTTATATGAATAAAATGCATAAGGTATATATGCACGATTGCAATATATAATGCTCATATGCCTTTATTTTCTTTTAAAATTGGTAAGTGCTTTTTCTTCTGATGAGTTAAGGGCGAAATAAATTCAATAATTGTTGACATAATAATTACATAAATGCTTTTGCACTACGAAACAGGTGCTGTCAAAGAATTGTGAATGTCAACTTACTTAAAGGAATAAACGGTAAGATGGTCAACATCTTGAAATTTGGAATATAGACTTTTGTCATTTATTTGTTATATGCTCTGTAGTTACATTGAGTTTCATTATAAAAAAAAATTGGTATGAATAAAAAGTGAAACATAATTGAATAAGCATATGTGTGTGTGTGTGCGCGCGCGTGCGCTCTGTTGTTGGATAATCCAGATCCCCGGGAGTGACGTCAAAGAAAAGTCGGTAAGAAGACTGGATGCGGATGCCCGGGAATGACGTCAAAGAGGCCAAAATAAGAGACGTAGAATCCCCGGAGATTGGGTCAGCGAGATTGACCCATATTTCAAGACAATGCATGTTGAATGTTGCCGTCATCTGGGTCAATAAAAAGAGATGACAGACAAAGGAGAAAGAGAAGAAAGAGAGATAGAGAGAGAGAGAGAGAGAGAGAGAGAGAGAGAGAGAGAGGGACAACGACGGCCCAGGTAAGTGGCACACCTTTTCTTCACTACAAGAACACACCAACCCCCAACCCATCACTAATGTCAAAACTGTCATTCAGAATCCGAAAAAAATTATTTTATTTAAACAAAATATTCTTATAATTAGGTGTGTGTTTTCTTTACGCTGTCGGGTATATATATCGAGACAACGAAAAGGTTGATTTTTTTTAAAAATTAAATAGATTGAAAAACATTTGATGATCTCCTGCAGCGAAAATATAATTTCTTTAAAAGAAAATGTATTCATGTAACGTTTTACTCTAAACATAACAAAGGAATGTTTTTAAAAAATTCTGAAGTCTAATTTGATTATGATCACAAATATGATACCTTTAGCAACTTTACTATAACCAAATCAAAAACATACCAACATTTCAAAACTAAAGAGATTTTGAAAATTATATCGAAACCCCCTTTTTGCTTAAAAATGTAACATGCGTTCAGACAGTGATAAAATAACACAAGCAAGGACTAACTTATTTCGATATGCTTTATCATGATAATACATCACATATTTTCCCCCACAGCGATAACTAGGGCTATGATATTGTTTTGACTCTCGAGTATATATCTGTTAATATACTATATGTTTTTAAATAGAGTGATATGGTTCTCAATTAATTAACTGCATCTAACTATGTCGGATACATACTCGAGAGTCAAAACAATGAAAAGAATATTCTCTTGTCATAGGCCTAGCTATAACTTGAGATTTCTAAAATGGTTTGATATAAATAAGTTTTTTAAACAGTGTTAACTATATTTTCGTTTCAATCTACAAAAAGCCACATTGATATGTGTATGTTACACACTTATTTTTATTTATTTTTTATGTATAAGATATCGTCCATTGCATTTTTTAATGGGTCTGTAAGGTGATAACAAGCGCACAAATTTGTATTCATGTATGGATTAGATAATCTTTTATAGCTGTATTTTTTTTTCGGTACTTGTGCACTGTTGTAAATGAAACCCAAGACTAAACTAGTTTCATTCAATAATTACAAGAAACCCTCTCTACCACCTATAGCAATAGCCAACGACTCTTTATCTGAGAGTACATCTTTCAAACTCCTTGGCCTAACGTTCACAGGAAACATCAGTTGGGACAATTACATTGAAAACATTGCCAGAGCCACTGCAAGAAAGGTGGGCTCTCTCTACCGTGCTAGACAACTACTAACACCCGAAAGTATCCTGTACCTCTATAAGGCCACCATTCGCCCATCTATGGAGTATTACTGTCACATTTGGGCTGGTGCATCTGCTACTAGTCTTTCGCTCCTTGACAAGGTTCAAAAGAGAGTCGCAAACCTGATAGGCCCTGAACTGGCATCTAAGCTTCAGCTTCTGTCCCATCGACGAAATGTTGCATCCCTCTGCCTATTCTACAGCTATTTTAGTGGTGAATGCTCTGACGAACTGCAGACACTTGTGCCCCCACGACGTGAGAACCCTCGACAAACCCGACAGGCTGCTAAATCCCACCCCCACACTGTAGAGATCCCTAGATGTAAAAGATCTTTCTACTCCAAGAGTTTCTTCTCCAGAACCGCTAGACTTTGGAATTCCATTCCAGGTCCCTGCTTCCCCAACAGTACTGACGTGCAAAAGTTCAAGTGTAACGTGAACCGACATCTTGCTGCCCAAATCCCTACATAGTATCCCTGTAGTTGTTGCCCCTGATAGTAGCCCCCTACACCAAAGTGGTAATTTGCCTTGTTTGGGGTGAAAATGTAATAAAAAACAAAAACAAAAACAAAAAAACGACACTTTTTTGGTTTTCAGTTTGGAGACTTGTAAAGTGCACTGCAGGGGGCAGACAAACGCCATTTATGTTGTAAATAAACGCCATTTCAGGAATGAATCGAAAATCTCAACAAATGTCAGCAATAATAAATACGTGTTTTTTTTTTTTTTAAAGAATGTATTTTGTTATACAGTTATTGAAATAAAATAAATCTAGGAAAATCATAAACACAAAATAAAGTTTGGTTCTTTTCGTGACAAAGTTAAAATTCTGAAATTTTCGTAACTAATAAAATATGCTTTGTAATGAATAAAAGTTGTCAAAATGTATGACTTTTAACATTTACAAATATTTTTGAACATGCGTTTAATTGAAATGCGCGTGAATTTTGAGAAAACTATTTGGAGGGGAATTTTCAATTTTCGTAAAAAAGTCAAAACTTTAGTTTACAATGAATGAATGAAAGTTGTCTGCCCCTGCTGTGCTGTGCACTCTCCAAATCTCTGAACTGAAAACAAAAAAAAAGTGGTTCATTCGCAGTAGTAAACAAGTGCCGTTTTTTTCTTTTGTTATTTATTATAGTAACATGTTTATTTATTAAAATTTGTTTATATATATAGAGAGAGTGGATGACTATATGTCATCCACATACAGTACTGTTTCGCTGTATCACAGCTCATCAGTGCGACTAGACAGGCGACTATCTCAAGCCCGGCCGCCCAAACGACAGTCAAGACCGCCCAAACGACAGTCAAGGCTTCTTACCATACGCTATTCGGCTGCTGCTGCTGTGTGGTAGTGAATTAGCAGACTTGTGACATTGTCCAAATGCCTAAGCTCAATTTGTTTACACAAAGTGCATAGCTTAATACGCTAATCGCAGTTTGTGTGTGTGTGTATATATATATATATATATGTATATATATATATGTGTGTGTGTGTGTGTATATGTGTGTGTGTGTGTGCGTGTATATATATATACGCACACACACACACACACATATATATAAGTAGTAGCGTTCGTGTGTCTGTGTGTACAACTCCCAATGACCAAAGAAATATAAAGGCCAAATGTGTGTACACCTCTCCTGGTCAAGAAATATTAATACCCATGTTAGGATACTTCTGTCAAAGGATGTATTATATTGTATACGGACTTTCAATATATAGCATTCTTCAAACCACATTTACATTATTGAGTTACGGTCATTAACATATCACATTAAATTAAATCTATTTAAATAATTACCTCGATTACATTACTAATTCGACATAACAGCTTTGTTTCAACTGTACTAATTAAAAAAATTAATTATTTAGTTTATTTAAACTTCAAGTTATATTTAATTTAACTGATTTTATCTGAAATCGGAAACAGTTTTATTTTCAAACCAGAAACCAGAAAACCAAAAGGGGAAATAACTGTGATAGTTTAATTGAAACGGAGCACGTTATTAAATATTTGTTTTCATTTCGAAATATTATTTTAACCTGAATTATTATTTTTATTTTTAATTCGGAGGAAATTTTTCTTTCGCTTATTCTTAATTTTTAAGTAACCTTTTTTATTTGTTAGAGAAAAATAATTAAAACTAATGTCCTTATTTACTTGCATCCTCACGAGGGTAGAGTTAGTCAGAGACACATGTGAACAAAATCCATCATCCTCTGCTCTTTTTGTTTATAAAATTTAATTGGTATTACCCAGGATTTATTATAATAATTATACCATACCAAGTGTGTTTAATTGCCTGCGAAACAGATTTTCTTTATAATTTATTTAATATCTTAAATTAAAAATGCTCAATTTTTACGACGTGACCCAGCGTCGTTTAACCACTAGAAAAAATGGTCAATGTCAAGTTTCTTTCCAACTCCTCAAAAAACTTGAAAATGACAACTTTTAATGGTTTTCGATGGTACTGAAAACGAATATCACATTTAAATTTGGGGCAGATAAGTAGTTTTCATGATATGAAAAATTACTTTTTCAAAAAGTGGGGGATCACTTTCCTATATAAATTTAACGTAAAATAGGCACCCACTTTTTAACCACCTAATAATTTCTTCATATCATAAAACAAATTTAACTGTGATATTCGTTTTCAGCACCATCGAAAATTCTAAAATCAACAAAAACTTGGAATTATTTATCTTAACGACACCAGTTAATTTCCAATTGTCTTTGTGCATTGTATTTCAGCTTTAGCGATCGGATGATATCTTTTTTTAAGTACGTGCAGAAAATATCCATACAAATGAGAATAAGCATATTATTAATATTATTATTTAATGAAACTCATTCCCGACAAGGCATGAAGCCACTTGATCAAAGGAGTTTTAAAAAATACTACTTCAACATTAAAGCTATTCAACAATAAGTATTATATGGATTGATTCCGATTTCGAAAACAGCAATTCTTCCGTCCATATCAAAAACATTGCCTTTAGTCCTCATGAATATGAGGACTAAAGGAAAAAAATACAAGACTGCGAATAATAAACACAAAATTCACTTTGTACTATCATGTAATTTATATATCTATAAAAGTGAGAATGTGTGTGGGGGGACACTTCTCAACCTATATACTCAACGAATTTTTTATCTACAACGACTTAAAATTGGTATATAGGGCATTCAGACACGTGGAAAATTTTTTAATCAGTTTTAATCTGGAAAAAGGGCTGCTAAGGTCTCAAAATTGAAGATTGTTACTAGGGAGGTCATCAGATTTTTATCTGTCAACTGAACTGTTTCACGAGGTTTGAAAACGCCTTTTAAAGATCGTAGGAAGCTGGTCTAATATTTTTCGTACTTGACTCCTGTCTATAGGTTTTGATTTCTCTGCTAGAGTTTTTTTTTTTTTTTTTTTTTTTTTACTTACACAAAGTGGACTGTTTAGGAAAAAAAAAAATACTCGCATGCACATGTCTCATCAGTTTCTTTCCGTTTTTTGTTTTTGTTTCTTTTTTTTTTTCCTTTCTTTTAAGGAATTTAACGTTACGTTTAATATCGGGCAACGACGGGTACATCTCGTATTTTACAGTTTTTGGTTTTAATGTTTACTTCAATAAGTTGTTTATTCATTAAAAAGATCAAGACTCTCTCTCTCTCTCTCTCTCTCTCTCTCTCTCTCTCTCTCTCTCTCTCTCTCTCTCTCTCTCTCTCTCTCTCTCTCTCACACACACACACACACACACACACACACACACATACACAGGACCAAACTTAAATACCGCTTAAAGCGCAGCTTTTAAGTTTTATAGGTCATATCATCGACGTCATTATGACTGCTTTATTTCATGCACATCAAACACGGGGGGAAAAATGATGATGTATTTTCAAAGCCATTCACGATTTGTAGAAAAAATGTAATACAAAATAAAATCAACGGAATAGAACGTAATTTATAATGAATTATTAATGAAAAAAATGTTTAAACAAAACAGTGTTTGTTTTTTTAAAACATGGAAAAGGAGAAAAGGAATTGAATTACACTGTAAATAAAATAAATGGCAATTTCATGTTAAAAAAAAAAAAGAAAAAACAAAATTTTATTCCTCCATTCCATTGGCATAATTTTCAAAAAAGATAAACAAA
Organism: Euprymna scolopes; assembly: GCF_053919585.1. Classification (NCBI taxonomy): domain Eukaryota; kingdom Metazoa; phylum Mollusca; class Cephalopoda; order Sepiida; family Sepiolidae; genus Euprymna; species Euprymna scolopes. Next base: position 72,026,996 of record NC_136500.1, on the reverse strand, counting down.
TTCAATAAAAACGAAAAAAAAAAAAAAAAAAAAAAAAATGATTGACTCATTTTCTAAATTTTATTTTAAGGATGAAATTCTAAACCAGTGAATAATTGGGAAGTTATTGACCTTTAAAAAATACTTGAAGAATCTCATATTTTCAATTTTATTTTGTTTCGTGATAAACAAATTATGTTGAGAAGATTTGTCAGCATATGTATTTTTAAATATAAACTTTATGCGCACGCACGCACACATGCACACACACACACACACACACACACACATTTTTTGTATTTTAAATATAAACTTTATTCGCATATATATATATATATATATATATATATATATATATATATATATATATATATGCGAATAAAGTTTATGTTTAAAATATATATCTTGACACAACATATGTATATATAGTGAGGAGGTGATTCGAATATTTTTTTCCGATTTCGATACAGTTACCGATTCCGATTCTTTGTAAATTTCTAAATATTTAACTATAAAGTTACCTTAAAAAACACATGTTAAATGCGCATCACTTATAGGAGGGGGTGATTTATAGATTTTAGTTTTACTGGTAGTTTTAACCCCATGAATATTTATTTTATTATTACTACCGTAGTGGAAAATTTTGTTTCAAGGAAAATAAAAAGGAGAATTAAAGGATTCGTTTTTGGTATGGGAAAATAGGCACCAATTTTCCTCCATTATATATATATATATATATATATATATATATATATATATATATATATATATATATATATATATATATATATATAAGTGAAAATTTGAAATTAATTCCATAAATTAAAAAAAAAAAATTTTTTTCAACAACGAATGCCAAATTATACAGTTGTTTTCCTTAATCCATGGATTTTCAACAAATGGCTCATCTCATCGGAGGAAATGTTTTTAGCAAAATAAAGTTTATAAGCAGTCATAAATTTTTCTATTTAGCACATAGTTTGAAAAACTAGAACGCTTGGATGAAAGCCTAAAAGAAGCAAAGATTATAAAAAGGATATTCTATGGTTTAAATACAGAAATACATATAGGCACAATTATAAAACTTAATGCAATGAAAAAAGGTATAATCGAGAATCAATTAGAAAGTTTTTTAAAAATCCAAAGTAAGCATCCATAAGATGCGATATGGTAGAATCCATTGTTGATTGCAATAATTCCACAAAAATACCGTATGAAAGATTCTTCTGAATAAATTGTTTGATAAAGTTTACTGAAAAGTTCTCATACAATTAATATTTTTTAAAGTTAATATTTTTTAAAATTAATATTTTTTTTAATTAATATTTTTTAAGATTAATATTGTTTTAAATTAATATTGTTTTAAATTAATATTTTTTTTAATTAATATTTTTTAAATTAATATAGAAAAAGAGTACTATTAAAATCACGACAAAATATTGGCCACAATTAGAGAAGCAAAAAAATAAAAAATAAATAAATAAAATAAATTAAAAATGGAGCCTCCTATGGAGCTATCAAAAATTCAAACATATCTCACTGGTGTAGGACCACAGTTGTAATAAAAATATTTAGTGAAAGTACACTGGGGGAAATCACCCGAAGACGGTCAATGTTCACTGGTTGTCCAACCTCCAAAAGGGTGTTTATTCCAAAAGCCGTTCTTAACATGGGGAGGTTGGGGGTGTTTATTCGGAAAGGCATTTTCTTATTTTCAACCTCCCCGTAATCAACTTCTTGAAGGTAAGTCTTCGGGTGGTCCCCAAGAGCACTTTCATCAAATATTTAATATTATAAAAATTCTTACAACACTTTATTCACATAGAATTGTTTTGGCCTATCTCATAGATATGTGTAATGTGCAGAATCCATAAAGCAGTTATTTTTTATCTTGAAAATTCATCTTTTATCTGCATTTTAAGGGAAAATCTATATCAATGGCAAGTGATTGAGACATGGATGGATGATGGCAAAAGATTTTTCCTGGATGGATGATGCAAAACAAAAAGATATGTTCCGAATAATATGATACAGAAACGTTTATTTGTAAAAAAAAAGGTATCCTTATCGGCTTCTAAGAATCATTATTTTGCATGCATGAACGATGTTTCTGACAAAAGGGGAAGAGTTGCTATTTTCTGGGTTGGAATCTATCTTATCATTGGCTTTTTTTTTTTGTTGTTGTTTTTTTTTTTTACCATAAAGTGGTGTATTTTTTCGTTTTGGCTTCTTACATTAAGTAGTTTCGTGTCTTGTCTGGAACGATTTCAATAAGAATAACATTTTTTTAAACTAAAGATTGTCCGGTTCCAGCTCTCTCATTGTTACTGCATCACTTTTACTGATGACCTCAGAAGAGATATCAATCCATATATCCTCCTTCCATGGGTTAACTAGTAAGATAGACTAGACTTTCAAGTGTTGGTTGTGCAACTCGTTTAGGAGAAAAAGAAAACTCCCAAATAACACCAGTCACTTTACTCATATTTATTTTACGTTGTTGTCAGTTTTTTTAGGACTTTTTGACTTTTTGCCACTCAATACTAATTGAGGACAAGTGCGCTTAGTGATTGTTCAGCCCTTTCTTTCACTATAGACTTTTTGTGCATGTACCCTGGATATACGGCATAATAATGTTGACACACCGGTTGCCGTTAGATAATCGAAGTTAAGCAACGTTGAGCCTGGTCATTACTAAAATGGGTGACCAATTTGGGAATCCGCGGCGCTGTATGTAGGAGAACGTCAACATCTTCCTTCAAGAGTTGCAAAAAAACTTAACATCGTCCTCTCCTCTAATGGGGATATACATGCGACTGGGGACCGCTTGTGAACTTCATAGTCCCATAAACCTGCATAGGGTTGTGCCGTTTCCATTTTCCATTCCATACCCTGACAGGGAGTACACATTGTTTCTCAAGACTGGAAAGAAAACTGAACCGAGACAGTTGGATTTGTAAATGCAATCAGTTTTTTTTGCCTTAAAGGTTTTGATTTTCTGCAAGGATTTTTTTTTTTAGTATTTAAATGCATTTAGATGTACTCATGTTAAACATCCTCCATTTTTTTTTTTTTTTTTTTTGCAACAGGCCGACATTTTATGGTTTTATTTTTGTTAGCGTTCTCTTAACAGCATGCACGCAGCATTATCTTTACAGTAAATTAGATTAAAGAGTGTCAAAGATTTACCATTCCGATAAAAGTATTAAAGAAAGAAACAAAAAAACCTATACTAATAATTGCAGTAGTCACTTGCTTGATTATTGACTATTGCAAAAGATTATTATTTACTTAATTCCCATCGCAGAAAGATGTGGCATAGGGTGGGAAAAATGAAGCCAAGACGGGCACTTTGACCATTTAAAGCTACCTAGGTAGACCCGTCGGCGTTCTTAGGTAAGGGCCCCTAAGCAATAAACTTACTCCTCTCTGAAAGACAGGGGGCAGCGGCCTGGCAGATTGGACCTCTTAGGACTACACAGGACGTTGCAGCCTTAACTTCAGTCAACAGGAAAAAGGTCATTTAAAAAATCGCCCATATTTGCTGACTCCGGAGCTGAAGTAAAACACTTCGAACAGGATTTCAATAAAATTTATATATCACAGTAGTTATTTGCTAGCATAATGAAGAGGAACTCTTGTGTACTCCTGCTACAAACTAGTAACCTTATACTATCATTTTTATAATGTCCTGTCTTCTTTTCCTTCCTTATATACATAAGTCTTTCAATCTCATTCTTTTATCCAGTTGCTATCATTTTAGCACAAGGTGAGTCACAGGAAACGGATGTTCTATTAGAACGCTCCTTGCTCTCCTTTAGTGAAAGCAGAGTCTAACTTTAGAAACCGGCTTCAAATTTGTGCTCGTGAAAATGACCATCATTTGTCAGACATAATTTTTCTCTTTTAAATATTCCGTAATGGCATAGTTTAGTAAATTGTTTTCATGTACATTATAAAATTTTCGTTGAAATATTCGCAGAGTTTAGTTTTTCTTAAACACGTCCGTTTCCCGTGACTCACCCGTATATTCTATTATTTCTTTATTTATGTCATTTATCTATTAACTTCTCTATATTATTTATACTCGCGTGATATTTGCATAAAAAGGTTATAGTAAACACAAACCTCTTTCTATATATATTATGTATGCGTATATATATTTGTTTAAAACATTTTGCCTACCAAACTCTTCTGTCAGTTTTTGGTCTACAGGCATGAAACTTAATATATACGGTATTCAAACCCATGCAACACTTTATAATTGGGTTTTAGCTGGAGAAAAATCGGTGCAAAAATGTGAAAATAAAAAAAAAAAGAATTTTTCAGGTGATGGTCGAACAACGGCATTACGAATATGCATGCGTAACGTAATAGTTATTTGTTCATGTTTTAATTTTTAGCCTTGCAGAAAACATGTTTTCACAGCTCAGGCATCAAAGTCAAAGGAAAAAGTGAATCGTAAGCTAAACGTTTTCGTTTCGATTCTCGGTGGTGGTGCATGAGTTATTGTTTTTTTTTAACTTTTTAAATAATTATATATATTTTGGGTCCAATATAATATAATAAATACAAAAATCTACAGTAATCAAAATATCATATTTAAGTGTATTTTACGACCGGGCAATGCCGGGCCCCTGCTAATATATATATATATATATATATAGATAGATAGATAGATAGATAGATATGTGTGTATGTATGTGTGTATATATATGTATGTATGTGTGTATGTATGTGTGTGTTGTGTGTGTATATGTATCTGTGCATATATATATGTATGTATAAAAATATAATTATATATATTTTGGATTCAATATAATATAATAATAAATACGAAATCTGCATTAACCAAATATCATATTTAAGTGTATTTTACGACCGGGCAATGCCGGGTGGCCTGCTAGTATAATACTAAACTCTAATAATTAAACTTGTTTGTTATTTAATATATAGTAGTCATTTAAGACTGGATCACCAAAGTTAAGCAATATTGAACCTGGTCAGTACTAAATGGGTGACCATTTGGGACTTCCAGGTGCTGTATCTTAGCTTATCTCCGATTTTCAGCAATCACAGCCATCACTATGAGACGACAACAACTATGGATGGCAGTGATTACTGAGAATGCAGTTAAGAGATTCAAAGTTCCTATCCGTCGCGGTTACCAGCTGACGAAGGCCAGAGAAATAGTTGGCCGAAACGTCGTGAAACAACAACTAATAAAGATGAGAATAATAAAATAATATAAAGACGAGAAGTGTTGGGAAAAGGAGAATAGTGACGTGGGAACGAGTGATATTATTAATCACTGAGTTGGTAATCTTTGATAGAAGAGATTACTATAACGATATCTATGAAGACAATGGAGAAAAAAGACTCCAGGGCAGATCAGTTAATGCTCATCTGTAAGTTAGAAATTCACCTAGAAAATTTTAAGTCAGAGAAATATTGATCTATTGATCTTCATCACTCAATTCTGATCAGAAAATGAGGTCTAATGCTCTTAACCCACTTGGGAGCAATGAAAGTTTCCCCTCACCCGTCGCAAATGATCCAAAAGCAGAAAATTATAGTCGTCATTATTGGTACCATGAGCCACATTTAGCCAATCAACTGAATAATCCACTTCAATAAGGAAGAAAATGTATGTATGGGCCGTAGGTCTCCTTTTTGTCATTGCATTTTGTTTATTTACTAGCAGTTCAGCCCGGCTTTGCACGGGCCCAATGTACTGTTCATAACTTTATGTGCATATATATATATGTATATATATATATATATATATATATATATATATATATATATATATATGCATATATATATATATATATATATATATGCATATATATATATATATATATATATATATATATGCATATATATATATATATATATATATATGCATATATATATATATATATATATATATATATATATATATATATATATATGCATATATATATATATATATATGCATATATATATATGCATATATATATATATATATATATGCATATATATATATATATATATATATATATGCATATATATATATATATATATATATGCATATATATATATGCATATATATATATATATATATATATATATATATATATATGCATATATATATATATATATATATATATATATATATATGCATATATATATATATATATATATATATATATATATATATGCATATATATATATATATATATATATATATATATATATATATATGCATATATATATATATATATATATATATATATATATATGCATATATATATATATATATATATATATATATATATATATATATATATATATATGCATATATATATATATATATATATATGCATATATATATGCATATATATATATATATATATATATATATATGCATATATATATATATATATGCATATATATATATATGCATATATATATATATATATATATATGCATATATATATATATATATATATATATATATATATATAACTACTTCATTTACTCACATAAAATTAATATACGAAAGTATAGATTTATGCGTAAACTTAAAGTATTTACTTCAAAAGTGCTCAATACGTAGGTAGATCTAGTTAATAATTTATAAAATATATATGGCGATTAAGCTACACTAACCTAGTTTTAAAACAGATCCTTTGTTCGTTAAAATGATAGGAAGGGGCGCGGTGGATACTAGAAAGCTGATTGGCTAACTAAATCTTCAATAGAAGAGGACCATATAAAAACGATAAACAACCATAGAATTCACGCATAAGCCTGACGAATCCTAGAGTGGATGAAACGCTGAATATTCAGTGTAGTTTAATCGCCATATATATTTTATAAATTACTATATATATATATATATATATATATATATATATATATATATATAAAAGTTTGACTCATGTTCAAGTAACTTACATCTGAAATTTCACGTGTTTAGGCCCAAAATTGGCGGAGGAGTTTGGTAGAGTCTTCAAAGGTTAACTCTTTCAATTTTGACTCCTTGACAGCCAAATTATCGTCCAAAAACTGATTAAAAACTTTGCTGCATGTATAAATTCCCTTTTATGTAAAATTTCAAATGTTTAGACCAAAAATTGGCTGAATAGTTTGCTGGAGACCACAAAGGTAAAATCATTTGATCTTGAACCTCTTGACAGCCAAATTTTCGGCAAAAATCCAATTAAAAAGCTTGGCGAAAGTCTGAATACACTTTATGTAAAATTTCAAATGTTTAGACCAAAAATTGGCTGAGTAATTTGGTAGAAACCACATCAATTTGATTCCAATTTTAACCCCTTAACATTTATTGTTTTGGGCTTAAATCAAATTAAAAAGTTTGATCCGTGTCCCAGTAACCTACATGTAAAATTTCAAGTTTTTTTACCCAAAATTGGCGGAGGACTTTGGTAGAGTTTTCAAAAGTCAAACAATTGAACTTTGACCCTTTGACAGCCAAATTTCTGCCTGAAAACCGATTAAAAAGATTTTCCCAAATCTTAACACTCCTTATGTCAAATCTCGAGTCGAGTAGACTGAAAATTGACAGAGTTACTTGGTAGGGAAATGTACACACACAGAACCACACATTTTCATTTTTATAGATATATAGCTTTATAGATTTCTATAGGAAGTGATAGTTTGGTTTAGTTTGTTTACAGAGTTTGTTGTTGTACGGAATAGAAGGTGGTATGAAGCTTCCTCTAAAGGAGGAAGTGTCAAGGGAATATTAAATTAACAGGCGGTCCCCAGTTGCCTTGTAATGTTTGGTACATTTTTGATCAGGAAGCCAGTATCTTTAGACAGCCTGATCTGGTAGCATCAGATCTTGAAACAGGTATTACCACTCTGGACTAAAGTAGATCTGGGAGCAATGATAACTAAGAGGCAACCCCACATTTACCACGCCCCTCAAATGGGGCCCTCGCCGTTGGCTGTCTCTTAAAGTCATATTTATTATCATACAACCAATTCTCTATTGATTATTATACAATATATATAGTAAAAATTTCAAAAGTTATAAAAAAATATGAATTGTGTACCATCCGCTAGAATCGAAACCAGAACGTTTAGCACTCCAACCTTAGACATTATTAGTGTTGTTATCATCTGAGCTACCAACAGATGGATAGAAAAGGTTAAAAATTAAGCTACTTGAGTTATGAATGTGTGATTTTGCGCATGAGCAAAAGTAACAACAGGAGTAATGCTTTATTTGACTTACCCTCCCAAGGTCAACTGTTTTGTTTATTTTGACCCGTTAGCAGTAACTTTTCAAAAAGAACAAATCGAAAGTGTGCTACACGTCCGAATACCCTATATATCAAATTTTAACTATATAGACCAAATATTCAGAGAGGAGTTTTGTAGAGACTTTTCACACATAAACCAAGGTCACTTTTATCTCATATATATATATATATGTGTGTGTGTGTGTGTGTGTGTTTCTCAGACTTTCTGTGCAGTTTTAAATAAATAAATAAATAAATAAATATATGTATATATATATATATATATATATATATATATATATATATATATATTTATTTATTTCAGTGTGCTAGGACGTTTTCATTTTAATTTCTATGCAATTATGCTCAATGTAGAAACTATGCATAAATAGAATTCAGTGTAATAGTGAAATGAAACCAATTATCTAATAAGAAACCATAAAAAAATGAAGCAATTAACGATCATTTTTCAAAGGAATATGCAAATTAGTTAATCTTCATACAGTCGCTCGCATATCCATGACTGAATATGTTAAAAAGTCTGTTTTAATAATATTTAAATAGAAAAAGTAGGCTTTTACTATCAATGTCAGAGTAAGAAATTTTTTTTTAACTTTATGGTATACTAATAGGCATTGCCCGGTCGTGAAATATGCATGAATATTATATTTTAATTCATACAGAAACTGAGACATGTGCATGCGAGTATTATATTTTTTCTAAACAGTTCATTTTTGTAAGTAAAAAAAAAAAAATAAAGATAAAAGAAAAAATACTCGAGCTGAGATCGAAACCAAAACCTAAAGACAGTGAGACAAGTACGATAACACTTGGGCAAACTTGACACGATCTTTAAAAAGTGTTTTCAAACCTACTTATTCTTAACATAAGTAATCTGTCATGTGAACAATTCATGCATGCACATTTGTCAAACAGTTGACAAATAGATAAAATATCTGATTACCCTCCCCCCCCCCGTACCAATTTTTCAATTTTGACCCCTTAACAGCTCTTTTTTTTCTAAATGAAAGCCGATTAAAAAGTTTTCCACGTGTCTGAATACCCTATATACCAAATTTCAAGTCTATATATATAAAATATTTGTTGAGTATATATAAGTTGAAAATAGTCCTCACACACACACACACATTCTCATTTTTATAGATATATAAGCAGACGGCTCTGCATTGCCAAGCCATAAAATACACATAAATATTATATCTTAATTCATATAGAAACTGCGGCATGCTCATGCTAGTACTACGTTTTTTTTCTAAACAGTTCACCTCTTCTAAGTAAAAAAAAAAAAAAATACTTGAGCTGAGATTGAAACCAAAACCTAAAAACAGTGAGTCAAGTACAATAACCATTACACCAGCTTGGCACAACATTCACAAAGTGTTTTCAAAATATCTTATTCTTAACATAAAGAAGCCGTCACGTTTCTCGACCGTGCATGCACAGTCATGAAACAGTTAACAAACAGATAAAAATCCGACGATCTCCACGTACCAATTTTCTAATTTTGACCTCCTAGGATCCTTTTTTTTTCCAGATGAAACCCGATTAAAAAGTTTTCCACATGTCTGAATATCTTATATACCAAATTTCAAGTCTGTAGATCAAAAATTTGTTGAGTATATAGGTTGAGAAGTGTCCTCGCGCACGCACACATTCTTACTTTTATCGATATATAGACAGATATAGATATTTAGTACTTCTTTTTCCCAAAGGCAATTTATTGGATTTACACAGCATACCTATCTTTTGAAAGAGCCACCATCATTATTAATAAGTCAATATTGATTTTCGAAATACATATGGCCGATCAGACTGACTGCTTCACAACAGAATAATGATCATGTTTGAAAGAGAAAAAACTTTTTTTCTTTCTAAAACGCAATAACAAACTAGACAATAAACCAAACATATGCAGGAATACATATTAAACCTATAGAAGTAAAGATGTGTATATAGTTATAACTAGCAGGGCTAGTCGGCGTTGCCTGGAAAGACATGGATTTTGTAACAAAATAGAATTTTAAAAAATGAAATTTCGAAATGGAACACATACATCAAATCTGTTGCCAGATGTACCGCTCCAGTAGGTATCTCACTGCTGATGCAATCTTCTACCTGTATAAGAGCCAGGTATGCCCTAAAATGGAGTACTGTTGCCACATCTGAGCAGGAGCTGCTAGGCGCGCCCTATCCAGCCTTGATAGAGTTCAAAATAGGCTTCAAATATTTAGGTGTATTTTACGACCGGATAATGCCAGGCGGTCTGTTTGTACAATAATAGATTAATGTGGTTTATATATATATATATATATATATATATATATATATATATATATATATATATATATATATATATATATATATATATATATATATATATACATACATACATACATACATACATACATACATATATATATATATATATATATAAAATAAATAAATGTCTCGTCATAAAAACATTAATTTTATGGTTCTTGGCCTTTTGGTTGATATCTAAGTAACTTTCCCCACCCCCTTCACTCCATGCCAATGAAATCGTGTTTTATTGATTATAAACGGTTTTTACAAAATTTCATTTTTACAGAAATTATATATATTATATATATATAAAAAAAAAACAAAAAAAAAAACAAAAAAAAAAAACGAATTGATTTGTGAATCTTATGAATGAGGTATTATGGTAACTGTGAAGTCTAGCTAGGAATACCTTAGACAACTCAAAGGTAAAATGACAAGGATGTCCGTAGACCACCACCCTCACTCCCCACTTTTTTCTTTTTTTTTTTGGCTTTGTGTCTAATTTTGTTTTATAAACTTTTTTCTTTTCAAAATATGATATAAAACTCAAAGTGTAGTATCTGTTCTCGGTATCCTAGCAACATCAAATGTTTTACCGTTGACGAAAATATTGTGCATGTATAATAAAATATGGCAATGCAAAATTACAACTGTATATCGCAAAATATTAATTAACGAGAAAATAAATATGCAAATTAAGAAGATCTAAATGTGTTCGTGGGCGTTTTCAGTTTTTTATATGTATGGAATTACAGAACAACATGCTGAAAATAAAATAAGGACATGTTTTTATGTTAATATAGTTAGGTATGGCGTAATAAAAACTTATTTATCATTTACATATGCGGTAATGTACGCCCTCGTCTTCACCAGTGTTCAAATGTTACATGCCTAAGTGATCAATACCTCAGTTTAAAAATATGATTTTAATCATTTTTTTTTATTTTACATCTAAATTTAAGAGAGAGCATTTTTATATGCATCCACATATCTCTAGAAAAGACTTGGTCAGTCGGCTTGCTAATTTATCACGCTTTAATTGGAAATACCATTTTGACCATTGCTAAGCGCACAGATTAAAAAGATGCATCTGAAGAATGGATAAACTCTTAAGGTTTTGTTGCTTCAATGAATTTATTATGAAAAAAAAACCTGGAATACTTTCGGTTGAACATTCATGCAATTAAACTTTTTTTTCTTTTCATCAATTTCTTTGATTCGAGAGAAATTTTGGTTTTTGTTTCTTTTCTACATTCTTCCAGATCCAAATCCATTTAATCCTTGTAAAGACTTGGAGAAAATCAAGGCAAAATATGAAAATACTTTTAGATTTTTTTTTTTTCTGACGTAATCTCTTTCTGTCTTATTTCTAACCTTAATTTATTGAAAATCATATTGTTGTAAAGAAAAGCACTTACTTTCGATTCTCTCTTTCTCTCTCTCTTTCTCTCTCTCTCTCTATATATATATATATATATATATATATATATATATATATATATATATATATATATATATATACATACACACACACTAGTAGGTTACTCGGTGTTACTCAGTTGTAAAATATGCTTAAAAATTATATTTTAATTTATGCAAATTTCGTATTTATTATTAAAGAGCCAATTCTCGATTGATCATTATATATTATTATTATATTGTACCCAATATATATTAATAATTTCAAAAGTAAAACAAAAATATGACTTGGATGCCATCAGCTAGAATGAAAACCAAAATATATAGCTCTCAAGCCTTATTCATTGCGCTCTAAGCCACGCCCATACACAAGTTTTTAAAAGGCGTTCTTTAACCTATAATTGTACATTTCCGCATGCATAGAAGAACACTTTAAGTCAACTTACGCCTGCCAAGTTCCAATTTGTAAAAATTTTTCTTTCCTTAGCTGTTATTTGACCAACTCGAATTTGTTCTACAGGTTCAAATTCTCTCTCTCTCTCTCTCTCTCTCTCTCTCTCTCTCTCTCTCTCTCTCTCTCTCTCATATATATATATATATATATATATATATATATATATATATATATAAAGTTTCAAATCTGTAGACCAAAAACTGACAGAGAGTTTGGTAGATATACAAGGTCACTTTTATATATATTGTATTGCTTTCCAAGGAATAAACACTCATTGTTCCTTTCAACAAGTTAGGGTTTTATTGGCAACATTTGTGTAAAATTGTTTTGGCCCATAACCGATATTTAAGTATATAACAGTTTTTTATTTATAATTATACCAGCTGGGCAGCTCATCCGTGTGAAAAATGTCTATAAAAAACAAACTGTCAAAGTCCCAACAACCTATGGACAAGCCTTTCAAATCCGGTATTCACATTTTTTTTTTTTTGCATCCCCAACATGCATATAGGTGGTTTCTCATTATTAAGATATTATGATGTATTATTTAAACATTAAATATGGTCTACACAAATGAATTCAGTAGTATGTATGTTGTCACTCAGGCTCCAGGGAACACCACCGGTTGTTGCCAATGAGTAATCCCTGATGATGGCCTATGTGAGAACTTCTAGTAAGTACAAAAAATAATAATTCGAAAACGAAAGTCACAAAATCCTATAAAAACATGGACGTGCAAACAAATAAACCCATCCAAGCAAGAAGACCGGATGTCATACTAGTTATCAAGAATAAAACGTCCTATCAGATCGTACATTTTGCCGTTCCAGCAAACCACAGAGTGAAGATCAAGGAGATGGGTAAGTGGAACAAATACACATAGCTGGATAGAGAGCTGAACGAAATACGGAGGATGAAAAAGTCAAGATAACACTTATAATTAAGGCTGTGACAACAGCATATTCTTTTCATTGTTTTGACTCTTAAGTATATATCCGTTAATATCTTATATGTTTTTATATAGACTGATGTGGTTCTCGGTTGATTGACTGTGTCTTATTGTGTCGGATATATACTTGAGAGTCAAAAGAATGAAAAGAATATGCTGTTGTCACAGCTCTACTTATAATACTAGGAATCCTAATAACAATTGGAATGAAAGAAATGGCAGAGTAGAACGGATAGCAATAATGAAAACTGCTTAAATATTAAGGAAAACCCTTGAATGGAGAGAGTAATATATATGAGCTACAGGCGCTAGCCAGACATATAGAAACCTCTACAAAAGTAAAACACAAAGAAATACCATACGCAATTAAAAAAAAATGAAACTGTAAAATTCTAAGTTATACACAATCCAAAAGAAAAAAAAAAGTGACGGCATCAACTGATACCACACAAAGCAATAGAGGAGCATCAAGAAAGATGAAAAGATCAAGGAGAAAGAGAGCACTAGCCTGACCCCCGCTGAATGGGGACAGGGAGGACGGGTGCCTTGGAGGGCTTATTGACACCTCAAATCCAGTGAAGATCAATGGTCGTTGCCAACAAGAAATCAATGGTAAATGGCTGTTGCAATAACACACATTAATTTGCAAATATTATCGAAAGAGGTGGAAAGTACTGGAAATCTAGGGAGACTTGTTGTCACTCAGACTCCAGGGAACACCACGGGTTATTCTCAAAGAGAAACCTTTGATGGTGACCTGTGCTAAAATCCCTATTAAGTAGTAGTAGTAGTAGTAGTAGTAGTAGTAGTAAACTATAATAATGATAAGAAATTAAATAACCCAGAAATAATAATAATAATAATAATAATAATAATAATAATAATAATAAATAAATAAATAAATAAATAATAGTAAATTAAAGAAAAGAAATAGCATGGTAATGGATTTAAAAGCTTGCAGTTCCTCATTATAAAACATCAGAAGCAATACAAATGCTTATAAACAACGAAAACGAATGCTTAGAAATAGAAAATAAAACATAAAAATGTTTTTCCTCAAACTTTATTCATTTTTTTTTTTAATCATTATGATGAACGAATTCTGAATTATGCTTGTTTTATTTGTTAGCACAGAACAAAGTCATGAATTCATTCCAAACAATTCTATTTACATTCGTTTTACACAAAATACCCCTAGGGGGAAAAAAAACAGTATCTTTTCTCGAAATAATATTGTAATAATTGTAATTTCTTATTAATAAAATTGTGTAACCCCTTCTCGTGTGTCTGTGTGCGTATTTCTGGGTTCAATATAACTGTGATAATTATCCATTGAATTATTATATATATATATATTTTTTTTTGTTTTTTTTTTTATTATAAAGCTAATATTTATTGAAATCAAAATTCAATAACGTAAAATATAAAACGGAATTTTTTAAATATTATTAAAAAATAATTACAGAATTAGATCCAACAGAATTGATCTGTATTTGTAAACAAGTCAGCCATTTTAATCTTTTGTCATTAGTTGAAATAAAAAAAAGAACACAAACAAACAAGTTTTGTTGTGATCCTTCTAAATTTGTTAAGCCCTTGGAAGCAAACTGTCGAATAGAGAATCAATTCTGCCTTTAAAATTGAAAGATAAAAAATTTTTGGAAATTATATAAATCAAATAATTTTGTGAATGAGAAATTTAAACAACATTACCTTAATGACAAAATTAGTCACAGTTTTATAAGAATTTGGTCCAATTAATAATTTAGTGACCAAATGATACTGTAATGATTTAATTATCCAACAATCATATTTAAATAAATCGATAAAGAAACTGAACAAACAGCATTGTTTTTCTTAAGTTAAAAAGTATAGCGTCACCATCAACTAAGCAACTTACTACTTCAACGATGACAGATTAATAACGGGAGAAGACAGAAAGAAACAGTGGGACGTCACTATCCACTGAGCAACTTACTATTTCGACAATGATGGCCGATTAACCGTAGGGAAAAGGCTTAGAGAAGCAGAAAGAGACCTCACTATTCACTGAGCAACTTACAGTGTGTCAACAAAACTAAACTTTATCTGTGTACGATTAGAATCCGGTCAGTGACGTTTTGTTAGAGTCTTGAAACAAAGAATTGGTTCACCATAGTGCTAGGATTGTAGAAGCAGTTGTATCATTGGCGATTTAAGATTGACCTCAGAGATCAACGTAACACAAATTTTCTATCAGATTTATGCGTAAATATTCATGCATAGTTATTATTTTATGGGTACACTAATATAAAGCAACAGATTTATCTTTTCATTGTTTAAATTTGCTACCTGATGTAGCCATTGTTAGTTTTGACACACATTTGTTATAACAAGATGTTCTGAATTATGGATTTCGTTTTTCGGACTCACTTCCTCATCTTTTGTGCTTTTTCCACTACGTTTCGGCCGTATCATCCTTCAGCCTTCTTCAGGTGTATCTCGAACTCGGGAACTGTTTTTTTTTTGGAATTTATTATTTTTTATTGTTACGGGGATACCATGTTCTCGTTCCATTCAGGCTGTCCTTGCTGCTACCGCTTAATGCTGCGTCTATTGCTGTCGCTGCCATTGTGTTGTCACTGCCACTGCTTTCGCTCAGGATTGAACTCAGCACCTTGGAGACTTGCAATGTCTATTCCAACATCTTAGTCACCTCAGCCATGTGCCACTAGGACGATGATGTATCAATTTTTGGGACTGTTAAACCTAAGTTGTTATTTTAGGTTCTCTCTTATAATTAGAGGTTCCCAAATTGTGTTCAGTTCTATACTTGGTTTGTTCAGGAGGTTGTTATGTCCTAGCATGTGTGCTGTTTCTTTGAGTTTTCGCACTTTCCAGTGGGACTCACTATTTATTATTTTAACTTCAGTTTGTCATGGTTAAGTTTGAAATAAAAATTTATTTAGTTTGTCATGGTTAACTTTGAAATAAAAATTTATTTAGTTTGTCATGGTTAAGTTTGAAATAAAAATTTATTTAGTTTGTCATGGTTTCCTTTGAAATAAAAATTTATTTAGTTTGTCATGGTTAAGTTTGAAATAAAAATTTATTTAGTTTGTCATGGTTTCCTTTGAAATAAAAATTTATTTAGTTTGTCATGGTTTCCTTTGAAATAAAAATTTATTTAGTTTGTCATGGTTTCATTTGAAATAAAAATTTATTTAGTTTGTCATGGTTAACTTTGAAATAAAAATTTATTTAGTTTGTCATGGTTTCCTTTGAAATAAAAATTTATTTAGTTTGTCATGGTTAACTTTGAAATAAAAATTTATTTAGGTTTTCATGGTTAACTTTGAAAGAAAAATTTATTTAGTTTGTCATGGTTAACTTTGAAATAAAAATTTATTTAGTTTGTCATGGTTAACTTTGAAATAAAAATTTATTTAGTTTGCTATGGTTAACTTTGAAATAAAAATTTATTTAGTTTGTCATGGATAATTTTGAAATAAAAAATTATTTAGTTTGTCATGGTTTCCTTTGAAATAAAAATTTATTTAGTTTGTCATGGTTTCCTTTGAAATAAAAATTTATTTAGTTTGTCATGGTTAACTTTGAAATAAAAATTTATTTAGTTTGTCATGGTTAACTTTGAAATAAAAATTTATTTAGGTTTTCATGGTTAACTTTGAAATAAAAATTTTTTTAGGTTTTCATGGTTAACTTTGAAATAAAAATTTATTTAGGTTTTCATGGTTAACTTTGAAATAAAAATTGATTTAGGTTTTCATGGTTAACTTTGAAATAAAAATTTATTTAGGTTTTCATGGTTAACTTTGAAATAAAAATTTATTTAGGTTTTCATGGTTAACTTTGAAATAAAAATTTATTTAGGTTTTCATGGTTAACTTTGAAATAAAAATTTATTTAGGTTTTCATGGTTAACTTTGAAATAAAAATTTATTTAGTTTGTCATGGTTAACTTTGAAATAAAAATTTATTTAGTTTGTCATGGTTTCCTTTGAAATAAAAATTTATTTAGGTTTTCATGGTTTCCTTTGAAATAAAAATTTATTTAGTTTGTCATGGTTTCCTTTGAAATAAAAATTTATTTAGGTTTTCATGGTTAACTTTGAAATAAAAATTTATTTAGGTTTTCATGGTTAACTTTGAAATAAAAATTCATTTAGGTTTTCATGGTTTCCTTTGAAATAAAAATTTATTTAGGTTTTCATGGTTAACCTTGAAATAAAAATTTATTTAGTTTGTCATGATTAACTTTGAAATAAAAATTTATTTAGGTTTTCATGGTTAACTTTGAAATAAAAATTTATTTAGGTTTTCATGGTTAACTTTGAAATAAAAATTTATTTAATCTGTCATGGTTAATTTTGAAATAAAAATTTATTTAGGTTTTCATGGTTAACTTTGAAATAAAAATTTATTTAATTTGTTCTGATTGATTTTGAAATACTATTTTTACCACTAAACGCGCATATTGAATGAATATTGACTGAATATTGAATGAATATTGAATGGGCACATTTGAAAAACATCCGTTTTTATTCCTTTGTGTTTGTGGTGTTAGAATACAGGGGTAACAAAATTTCTACTGCATTGTCATTTTCAGTCACATTTTTCCTTCTTTCTTAGTAATTGGCTGTGATTACAGTCAAACTACACAGGCAATGTGTTATATTTAGTGGCAGACGTTTGTATTCTGCCATCAAAATGTGAAAAGAGGAAGGAAGTTGAACATTCACAAAGAAGAAAAGATTTAAAATGCATTCTATGTATTATAGAAACGCTATAAATCATGGCTGATTATTTTGAGAGGTTTTATTTGGTTGTTAGTTGAAAACACAATTCATCTTTTTTAGATGAGTGGGTTGGAAATAAAATTGCCTCTCCTCAGTTTGAAGCAAATCTATATGTGCGTATACATAGGAATTAAAATTAAGCTGAAAAAAAGTGTTTTTCAATGATAAGGCAAAATCCTCTGGATAAAAGAAAGCTCTACCCAGTTCAGAGGAGCAATCAATCTGAATATTTTTTTTTAAATCGTTGTTGTCTTTTTACCTTTACATTTGTAAAATGTCGCCTTTTCTCCTCTTCTGATGATAAACATTTAGTTCTGAAATGCAATGGTCTAAAGAGGTTTCTCCTTATTCCCCTTTCTGTAAGCCTTATTGACTTCATAAATGTAATAAAGTTCTTACGTAACTTTACTCCTTATCTTTTTAAATTGCTCTCTCGTGCTCTCTCACATATATACATTATATATATATATATATATATATATATATATATATATATATATATATATATATATTATTATTATTATTATTATATACATTATTATAGAATGTGTAAATATCTTCATTAGATGTAAAAGTTCAATATCAAATGCAGCAACAAGTCTTGGGAAAATATACCAGAAAGAACAGTTGGAAATAAGTCATACACCATCCATTATGACTATGCAATTCATACAGCAACGGGGCTATTAAACCTGAAATATGATATGAGACAAGAAAGCGAAAGAAGCAACCTTAGTAGAAGTTAGTGTCGCCAATGATATTTGGTTAAACAGAGCCGAAAGCGGAAAAGATAATGAAACATCAACGTACGACATGAAAAGAAACTGGAATCTTAGGAAGATCTCCATCATTCCATTATAGGATTATACCATTCTAGGAGCAACCGGCCCATGAAAACTGAATTTTTAAAAATACCTGGCAAATTTACCCAGAGTAGAGGCCGTTTCATTCACAACCGGAAATCATTAGGTTAAATGTACAGAATTTATATAAGTATGAGAGAAATCTGGTCATTGGCCAATAAACAAACATTTACCTGCGATAATAACAGCGAATCTGATTGGTTAATTAGCGTTACTAAACAGCATCTAGCACAGAGTTCCCCAACCTACGGTACCACGGCACATTAGTGTGCCGTGGAATGATTACTAGTGTGCTGCTAATAGGTTATAGACTGAAGTTACCAGTTGTTATAAGTAAAAAATAATGAAACCAAGAAACGGCAGAATATATATGCTTAGATCAGTGGTTACTAAACCTTTTTATCTGGCGCCACAGTATTGAAGTCTTTAAATTCTGACGGCACATATATCACAAAAAAAAATCATCATCTCCTACTCATAAAGCCTTCTTTGCAATAAAATAATAAAGTTTAGATTGAATTTTAGGTTAGAATTAGTAGTAGGGTGTTTTTTCATCTAACTTGAAACCATTGCTTCATCAGACAACATTTGGCTGTAAACACAAATAAAGAATCCAATCCAAGTAGAAATTTCATTATATTTTGTTATATGGTTATAACCGGAATTATTTTTATTTATAAATACTAACTCACACATTATTACTTATGTGATATTAATGTCTAAACAATAAAAGAAGAGAAAATAAAATGTTATATAAATCGTTTGTTTAAATTATTAGATATTTTAAATTTTCCGATTAATAATAAACATTCGTATTGTTTTGCTTTATATCATTAATCTCGTTTACAACATTCACAGATTATTTGTATTTCTTATCTGATATTTAGTAGTTGTAAATTAAGGTTTTAATTGAGAAAATTTTAACAAATCATCATTAAATCCGATAAAAATTCTCTTTGATTTATTATTTGGTTCAATGTTAAATTCAATTCATCCTTAATTATGGACAAATTTTGTATTGTTTTGCTTTATATCATTAATCTCGATAATCAAGTGACAGTATTCCGTGAAGGGAATAAAGGAATATAGGTTAAAATAAAAAATAAAGAAGGGAAGTTTATGAACGTATTTACAGAGAGACAATGTGTAGTATTTATTGTGTTCAGTCCAGAGAGAGTCTCTCTTCTCGTATATCTGGTGACCGGTGGTGAGTACATATCTCACCATAACATTGTTATCTGATATTTAGGTATTGTAAAGTAAAGTCTTACTTGAGAAATAAAAAAACAACATGATTGAATCTGATTAAAAAAAAAAAAAGAAATCAAAGAGAATTTTTTTTATTACTTTTTCATCCCAAACAAGACACATTACCACTTTGATGTAGGGGGCTACTATCAGCGGTATTTTGTAGGGAACCGGGCAGCAAGATGTCTGTTCACATTACACTTGAACTTTTGGATGTCAGTACGGTTGGGGAAGCAGAGACTTGGAAGGGTGTTCCAAAGTCTAGCAGTTCTGGGGAAGAAACTATTGGAGTAGAAAGCTCTCTTACATCTATGGATCTTAACTGTGTAACGTAGGATTTAGCTGCTAGTCGGGTTTGTCGGGAATATTTATGTCGAGGGGGTACAAGTGCTTGCAGTTCATCAGAACATTCACCATTAAAATACTTGTAGAACAGGCAAAGGGATGCAACATTGCGTCAATGAGACAGAGGCTGAAGTTTAGATGACAGTTCAGCCACTATCAGGTTGGCAACTCTTTTTTGAACCTTGTCTAGGAGCGAGAGACTAGTAGCAGATGCACGAACCCAAATGTGACAACAATAATGCATACATGGGTGAATGGTGGCATTATAGAGGTATAAGATACTTTCAAGCATTAGTAGTTTTTTTTTAGCACGGTAGAGGGAGCCTACCTTCTTTGCAGCAGTCTTGGCAATGCTCTTAATGTAGCTGTTCCAACTCATGTTCCCTGTGAATATTAGGCCGAGGAGTTTAAAAGAAGTACTTTGTTCAATGTTAGATTCAATTCATCCTTAGTTATGGACAAATTTCTGAAAAGAAATGGTCATATTACAGCAGTAATTATATAACTTCATCAAAAAACAAAAGTTCAACGATTGTATAGTGATGACTACTTTAAATTTGGATTTCACTGGATTGAATATACACATATTCCTTCTTTATTTGTGTTTACAGCCAAATGTTGTCTGATGAAGCAATGGTTTCAAGTTGAAAAAACACCTTACTACTAATTCTAACCTAAAATTCAATCTAAACTTTATTATTTTATTGCAAAGAAGGCCCTATGAGTAGAAAATAATGATTTTTTTTTGTGATATTTGTGCCGTCAGAATTTAAAGACTTCAATACTGTGGCGCCAGATAAAAAGGTTTAGTAACCACTGATCTAAGCATATATATTCTGGCGTTTCTTGGTTTCATTATTTTTTTCCTAGGTAATGCTGGGACACCGATCACACTAGTAAATAAATTAAGAAAAAGATACATAAGAAATATGTTTATTTGACTATTATAATAATACTAGCAGGACGAATGAGAAATATATTTAATCAACAAATATGTTTTAATAAAGCTGATATTTTTCTTGTTTTTTGAATATATAAAAAAAAAACAATGACACACAGCAAATATGAGTTTATTAACATTTCTATAAAAATAGTGTCTATTGTATTTTAAATATAGAACTGACCCAAATGAAATAAATTAATAAATACACAGGAAGTAATATTATGCTACATAGTTTAATACAAAATATAAAATCGGATAGTAAGAGAAATCTTTAATTTATTCCTTCAGTCCACATCTTTTGAAAGATAATGTTGTTCTTTTTTTTTGCCTTGTTTCTTTTGAATGTTCCCTTTTTTACATAACGTTTTGTTGACTTTTCTTCGATGAAAAAATGCTACACATCACAATTACTGAGTTCCTTCCAACACTATTACAATAATTATATTCGAAAACGAGGCTACATCAAAAAGAGATCATTCTCATATTCTTGTCCCAAGTTACAAAATTGACCTTTTAAAGCCAAATTTCATTAATTTGGCCTTTTTTTATTAAAGCAGTCTGGCCTTAAAAATTTGTATTTGACCTTTTTCAAAACGTAACGTACAGACTAACTAAGAAAGAAACAAAAAGAATATTATATAGATTGGAAATTTAACCATTAAAGTCTTTCCTACTTTTAATTAGTTGGGGGTTATTCTTGTCATTGTTTAAACAAAATCACTTCCCTCAACACCGTGCGCAATTATTGCCTAAAATTTTACAGTTCATTTTTTTTTAAAGGTTTCTTTTTTGTTTTTGTTATCAACTGTCGACTTAAATGACGGATCGTTCAAAATGAAATTTACCAGCAAACATTAATGAAAGCCCCAAATCCAATTTTAACATGAAAAATCAACCATCCCCCCCCCCTTTCGTTCGTTGTTCTCCGAAGATTCGATCAAAAAATTAGAATCTAGGAGGGAAACTAAACAGACTCTTCATCACCATGGAGACATTGATGAATGATGTGCAAGCAATTTAAACATCTAAAAAATAAAATTAATGTTCAAAAATAAAAAAAAAAAAACAATAAAATAAAAAGCCAGCTTTAGTATCACATGAACGGCCGGATCCGGATCTCAGTGTAGGGGGGGGGGCGGGGTAGCAAGAGCACAGATTTTAGACATTTTTTCTGGATTGCTGACTCCTCATAAAGCTTCGTCTTTTCAGTTTCCATTAAAATTCTATTTTATTCCAAAACTAGCAGAATATCACCCCAGCACAGGTATTCCCTAATCTAAATGAATAAATACGAAAGTTTTATTTATTTTACTTACTACTCTAATATTACTATTAAAATGGGTTATCAATATTGAAATCAATAATCAATATTTAAATATTCTAAATACATAGTAAAGATGAAAGTCCCAAAGACAGTTCTCTGGATGCCTAATTTATATAGCAATTTTTTAAAAGGATTCCATAAAAAATTACTGTTTCGTATCATTTGGATTGATCAGACTACTCTTCTTATCTTGAATGTCATTTTCACAACGTTTCCGTTGATGTTAGCTTCGACCTTCTTCAGGTGTATCTTGTCAAACTCAGGAATGTTTCTGTTGAACTTGGGAATTTGGATGGAATTTCGAACGGAACCCTTTATTTACTTCACGGGGGTAGCATGCTCTTGTTCTGTCAGCCATGACTGGATAGAGGTCCTAAGTAATTCGCAATTGTATTTTTCGGTCGCCCACACTGAGGATTGATCCTTCAACTTCAAGAGAAAAAATGAAAATCACACTCAGGATGAGATCAGTAGTCCGATGAATCCAAATAATACGAATAACCAATCCTCATCTCAAAAATTCAGAAACGTCAAATTACTGCTTGGTTTTATTAATTTGGAATTTTATTGTCTTATTTTTAATATATATATATATATATATATATATATATATATATATATATATATATATATATTATTTTTATTATTATTTCATGTATCTACATACAATTTTATGTAACTATTTCCAGTATTTACTTTAACAGTGCTCGATGCATAAGTAGAGCTAGGTAGTAAGTTTTGAAAATATATATGGTAATTAAGCTACACAGAATTTTCCGTGTTTAATCCTTATGAGAATTCGTCAGGCTATTGCATGGAATTGATGTTGTCATGTGTTTTTTTTTATATATCACCAGGGTACTGGGTTTGCTAGTCAGTCAATAAGATTCTTAGTTAATTACAGTTAATATTGACGAATCTACTGCACATTATATATATACACACACACACACACACACACACACACACACACACACACACACACACACACACACAATTGATTCGTCAGTATTAACAATAATTAAAATGATTTAATAAAAGTACTGATAAATTATAAAAAACTTTTCTTAAACATGTCACGAGGTATAAACGAAAAAAGAAAAGGAAGGCAAGATGTTGCATGGTTCACCTGCTTATTTGCTCACCTGCTTCTCTTTCTCTTGTTAATGTTTTTTTCAATTCATTGACTGTGTTGGACCCATCAGTAAAACATTTCGCATGTTTAAACGTTTCTTTAGGGAGGGGGTTTGGTTTAATTTTCAACAAGTTGTCATCAGGCAAACTAATTTCTTCACTCTTTTCATTTCTATACGGTCTTATTTAAAAAGATAAATTCGTATTAAAATGATCAAAAATGTTAATCCTTGACTAGGATTTTATTCATCCCTCTTTCTCTCAAATCCATCCGGACCAATGTCCTCTTAAACTAAGCCTACTATCTTAACTATTCTACATGGACTAACTCAAGAATTCTCACCCATTCTTTCTGTGCAGCAGTTTCACCATAAGTTCCTGATTACTAACAAGATCTGCCTTAGACAAAAACAGACACTGAAGGTGAGCTCTGATAATTTCTTGGCGTTGCGTCAATGTTGTTTTCTAAGGGCCCGTGTGAGAGAAGAATTTATTGAAATTTGCAAGAACCGTTAGATATGAATCCCCCTCTTCCACCCTACATTGGCCATATTTAGGAGATTTTAAATTGTCTTTTATTATATCTTTGAAACGAGTCTTTGGTCTATGACCTGTACGTTTCCAGTTGACATTTGTCCGGGAGAAAATTTGCTTCAGAAAATTTTGTTTTCGATTCTGCAAGGGTATTCCGTCCCTCGTGTTTGAATATAAATAAGAAAACTTTCAAACAAGAGGTTTTGGGCTGGTGGGGAATAAATGCGTCTGGACTGAGCGATTGTCGTGTAAGGTTTAGAATTCTTTTACAGGATTTTTGATGGAATCGTTCCAACATTTTTATCTCATGGCAATGAGATGAGTCTTCTCTGAATAAAGAAGAGCCGTAGATGCACAAGGCGCATTCATATACACTGATATTGGTCCAAGTCTCTGATGAATAAAGAGCAGTTAATGCACACAGCT
Organism: Euprymna scolopes; assembly: GCF_053919585.1. Lineage (NCBI taxonomy): Eukaryota > Metazoa > Mollusca > Cephalopoda > Sepiida > Sepiolidae > Euprymna > Euprymna scolopes. Next base: position 72,002,002 of record NC_136500.1, on the reverse strand, counting down.
CACAAACACTAAACTCGGCGGTAATCGAAATATCTCTTGTCGATCACGCTCATCTCCCTCGGCCTACAAACGCTTTGCTAGCTTTTTCAATCCAATAATAAATTTCAGAATCGAGAGGGCCATCTTATCGGAAAAGTACTACCCAAGTGCACAAAATGATATGCCACAACGTGAGTCGTTTTTTTTAATGCCATATTATTCCTTTTCACGTTAGTTAATGCCAAATCCAGTAATTTTGGAAAAAGGTTTTATGCTTCACGTTAATTATATCTTTGATTGATGAGGATAATATTCCACAATAAATAAATTAATAGAAAAATAGTTGTTATTGACCTTGCAGAACATGATTGAGTTTTGCAAAGGGAAAGGAAATTAAACAACAGAATTAATGTTTGGTGTGTTTTAGGTCAGAAAACCAGTATTTTGTCTTAAAGATCCGATGACCTAAGAGGAAGGTAAAAACTGAGCACTATAAGATTGTGTGTGTGTGTGTGTGTGTGTGCAGAACAGGCTATGTCAATTGTATGGTCATGTTCAAAAGTTAGATGTAGAACAGTAAAAAAAGCCAAGGAAAATATTACAGGAACTGATCAAAATAGACTTGAAAGAAAGAGGGATAAATAAGAACTTGGTCAGAGATAGGTTGAACATAGGTTCCCAAGTTTGGAAGATTACACCGGAATTTACATCAGCTAAACATTGGCAAAATATACAGTTGGATCATCAAAGTTAAGCAATGTTGAGCCTGGTCAGTACCAGATGGGTGACCAATTTGGGAATACTAAGTGCTGTATGTAGAAGTATGTTGACACTTCCCTGCAAGAGTTGCAAAAACCTAACATTGTCATCTCCCTTAACAGAGATATACAAATGACTGGGGGCCGCTTGTGAATTTCATACTCCCATTAAACTTCCTCCTTTAGAGGAAGATGGTTCAACCCACATAGTGTAAGTGCCGCAGTTTCAAGTTCCAAAAAATGTTTTTTCATCAAGTGGTTTCATGCTTTATCTGTAGTGATTTAAAAAGAAAACAAAGAACACGACAAAAAAACTTTGTCATCTCTTTTAACTGGGATATTCATGTGACTGGGCTCTACTTGTGAATTTAATGCGCTTTAGAAACTTTCTCCTTGAGAGAAAGCCAACTCAACTACCCCTCCCCAAGATAATTGGTGCACCAGGTACCAAGTAAACCCCAAAGGTTTGAAAGCTAGTGAAAAGATTCCATTCTTTCTTGAGGGTGATTTTTGATCAACAAATTAAGATGTTTCTGTTTGTTTGTGTTTAAGGACGTTTCACCGAAAGGAAAACTTTATCAGCATAATTAAAACAAACATTTTAACTAATGTATCTATTAGTGATGGGACGATTCCAATATTCCCCCCCCCCGATTCCGATTCTTTATAAATCTCTAATTATTTAACTATAAGATTGTTACTTGCTTCGATTTTCGTAAAAACACATGTTAAATATGTAGATATTTTCCTAAACGTCAAAACACATTTTTAGAGAGTGATCTATCGATTTTAGCTTTACTGATATTTTAAAATCAATAAATGGAAGATTTTGCTTTAAACAAAATCAAATAAAAAAAAACAATTAAAAGAATCGTTTGGCATCAGAAAATAGGTATCAAGTTCTCCAATTCTGATTCCAATACCCTCAAATCTTCTGATTTTTCTGATTCTGATTAATCGTCTCAACACTAGTATCTATATAATTATAAAATTCTGTGGACCGTCAGGCCGTCCTTTCTTGCTTGCTTTGCTTGAATCTTGTCTTCTATGATTAGGTGATTCCATTTTTTAAAACAGGGATGACAGGTAAATATATATATATATATATATATATATATATATATATATATAGATCTAACTAGAACCAGTGTGTAACCATGTATGATCCATTTTAACGTTATTGCTGTCGTTATTGGCAGCACAAGAATACAAGTACCTACAGAATGCCCATAAAAACGTGATTGTTAAACCAGTTTGCGATTTTTTTTTTCCTGATGGAAAAGAATCAAATTTTCCTGCAAGAATCTGAAGAATTTGTCCAAATCAAGAACGAATGGTCAGTTTTGTCAGAGTTAGAACGAAAGTTTAGGAATCTTCATAAAAACAATGAAAAAAAAAGTCTTAACAGTGAGAGGCACCACATTCCCTTCTTTAATGTAACATTGAGTTAATCAAGTTCAATTATTTGGCAACGAGAAGAGAGAGAGAGAGAGAGAGAGAGAGAGAGAGAGAGAGAGAGTTTTAAATAATTTATCTAAAAAAAGAAGGAATATTTTGAGGATTTCTAAAATCAGTTTTGCATGTTAAATGCAGTAAAAAGGTTTCAATGTTCAAAAAGAAAAAAAAAATCAGAACAAATAGAAAAAAAAGATCAAATGGAAAAAGAAATGGTTTCCTTAAGATGCGTCCATTCAATATGCTTGCTTTATTATTAGAAGGATAGGAAATGATATTTCAAACTCGAGCATGACAGTTCAATGAAAATGATAGGTGCTAATGCACTTACTGATCTGTGCTATTTTTTAAATCGTATTTCCAAGTTTAAAGTTTTATATGTTTTTTTTTATTCAATTGTAAGGTCAAAGTACAGAATAGGTACAAAACACCCTCCTCTCTCCATGTTAAGAATGGCTTTTTAAATAATAACGTTATTATTTCAGCACGGATCAATAAGTGCATGAGTACCAAATGATATTTCAAACTGAACCATGACAGTCCAATGAAAATAACATTTCAATCTTAACAATGACAGAGGTTGGAAAATAATATTTAAAACTTAACCATTACAAACAAATGAAAATAAAAATTTAACAATTACAAATTACTGAAAATGATATTTTATATAATGCATGATAGATCAACAACAATCATATTTCAAACTTAAAAATGACAGTTCAATGAAAAATGATATTTCAAACTAAACCATGACAGTTCAATGAAAATGATATTACAAACTAAAATGTAATCGATAAATCAACGAGCAATGGCTTTTACAGAGATGCTTAGATGTATTTAATCAATCTACAAGTTTCCATTTAGCACTGAAATACGGTATTTCACATTTAAATGCAACAGAGGAAGGAAATGCTATTTCAAAATGAAGTATGACCTGATTTGTTGACAAACAAACGAACAGTACCTCTCATAGAAATGCATGGACGTATCTAAAAATAAAATAAAGGTTCAAACCATTTTAGATTTTGAAATCGTGAAAAGATAGTGTCAAAAAAAAAAAAAATCCCTACAAAAATTGAATAATGAAAATAAAATGAAGAAAAAGCTTCGCTTAATGAGCACTGAGCTCTCCTAAAAGAGTTTTCCTCCTCTCCGAAGCTTCTAGACACAGTAAATGCATTTTAGAATTTTATGTGCATTCGTTGTTTAGATATGTTTTTGTTGTTGCTGTTTTTGTTGTTTTTTTTTTTGTTTTTTTGTTTTTGATTTCATTATTTTTGCAATGGGAAAAAAAAAAAGAAAAGTGTGTATGTGGGTGGGGGGGGTCTGCTTTGAATCCCAGACTTTGCCTCATTTATTTGCATTTGATGTCTTTCAGTTGCACACGTTTCTCTCCGACTGTCATATATTTTTGAAATGATAAAAAAGGTCAGACCAATGGTTCCGAAGTAGGTTAGGTGGCTGGCAAGGATGAATAAATGTTATTCAAAATACAATACATTCACATTAAGAAAGGTTAAACTCACCTTCAAACAAATAAGGATACACTTGTATATATATATATATATATATATATATATATATATATATATATATATATATATATATATATATATATATTTCATGATGTTTTTAGAGATACAAAATTTAAATATTGCAATTAGGAAAGGAAGACTTTTATGATTCATGATTAAAAGTAAATTTGTATATATACAAATATATATATATCTTCTCTCCAAAAAGGTGGGAATGAAGGGGAAGCAGGAGAGGAAAGAAAAAAAAAATTGGGGAGCCAGCTGACCGGTTTCGACCCTCGCTTCTCAAAGCTGTATCGAGGGAATTATTTTAAAATAAAGAATGAAAGCGATTAAAATAGCGTTTTATTAAATTTACAGGGGGGGGGGGAAAGTGGGAAAACGATTAAAATAAAACGGCGTTATGGACGAATACCCTAGAGATTAATCACGTTCAACCCCAGGAGGCATTCCCTTTGCTTGCAAAGAGAAGGTTTCCTGAGTCGAACGTGAATGGTCTCCAAGATCTTAAGATGGTATAATGAATGAGCACGACTAATAATGGTAAAAGAGTCCGTGCTAAAGTTTGCTGCACAAGACGGGTTTTTAAGCAAATGATCAGTAATTGAAGACCCGTATGTGTTAGTAACGACATCAGTTGCCCGGTAGGTTCCATTCCTAATTTTACTGGGTAAGTCTTCCTTTCCTAATATATATATATATATATATATATATATATATATATATATATATATATATATATATATGGAGAGAGAGAGAGAGAGGAAGAGAATAACTTAAAATAAAGAGTAACGTTATATAAGAATGTAATTACATTATCAAGTCAATAAGGGTTAAGAAATGGGAATAAGGTAGAAACCCCTTTAGACCATGTCATTCCGAAGTTAAATGCTCCTCATCGGAAGAAGAGAAAAAGCTGGCATTATATAAAAGTAAAAAACATAACACCAACAAATTCAGATTAGAATTGGAAAAAAAAATTATGAGGGGGACGGGGTTAATATAATAGAGGATGAAAGAGAGAAGAGACAGAAAAAAAAATAATAAAGGCCAAAAAATATATAAAAACATGTATAAGAAAATAAAATAAGTATTTCTTTTTTAATTTATAGAAGTAAAAAAATTTAAATTCAAAAACCTTCTAAAGTTTTTTTTTATTTTTACTTTTTTAATTTAAAAAATTATAATTAAGATTATAAAACGTAAAGAAAGCAGGATAAAGTAAGTAGGGAAGAAGTAAGAGAAGGAAAGGGAAAAGAAAAAAAATAAGAAAGTTAAAATGTAAGTCAACTCAAATTCTTGGAAGATTATTCATCAGGAATTAGGTGTACTATATATAATTAGGTGTACTATATATATATATATATATATATATATATATATATATATAACAAAAGTTTGCTTCACAAAGAGATCGTATATCATTGATTTATTTTTTTCTGTAATAATATTACAAATCTCTAGGATACAAATAAATGTTTCAGAATTTTTTTTTTTTTTTTGCTGATCACGAGATCCACATGATTGTCAATTTTCTATACTTCTGTGATGATTAATTTAACATTTCTGAAACACATGTATGCAAGGATTTGGTTGGTTGTTTTTGTTTTACGACATATCAACCCTTTCCGGGTTATTTAATGCCGAATCCAAAGATTTTGAAGAAAAATTCTTTTAATGGGGTATATTTGTTGTTTTCACGTCGGTTTCTATTTAACCCATAGTTGGGACCCTAACAGGTACTACCACTCCGGGTCAGAGTGGACCTGGGAGCAATGGTAATTAAAGGGTGGCTCCACACTCCCCAAAGCCCACAAGCTGGGGTCTCACCACTGGATATAGTTTAAGGTCATATCCAGGACCCCCATTGAGGGACTTTTACCCTCTGCAGGGGGGGGGGCAGTCGGCGTATTCTAATACCCCACCGACAGGGCCTATATGCAAGGATAAATATTGTATGTTGACATATATAAATATACCAGAAGACCTACGTTTCCACATCTATACGACTCATCAAAGCGAATGGATTATATATATATATATATATATATATATATATATATATATATATAATAAGAATTACAATTAAGTTTACCAAGATAACCCAAAATAGCAAACTTAAAATACATTATAAATATTAAAGACTTAGTATCTATAAAGTAATCCTAACCAGATGTAAAAGCTCAATAAAACCAAATAGGAAATAGAGCATATAATAGAACTTGTGAATCATTTCACGCAATTCTATCTTTTGGATTACATTGGAATATCTTCCAGTAATGCGATTCCTTGGGATTTTTACTTGTGGATATAGAACTTTAACCAAATTTTATTGGACTTTACCATTATTAGATATTCTACTTTCCACCCGACCATCCATTCACGTGAAATCATTTTTCTTTTTTCCACATTCTCTCTGCTTCACTATTTTTTGCCAAGTAAGCTCTATGGCTTACTTGTAGTTTCACTAAATACTTTACAAGGAAAATCCGATTCCACATTTTGCTAATTCTTACCCTCTGATGAAGAAGGAAAGTATTTCTTTTGAAACTCCGTGAATTAAGGACAATCCACTTAATTTGTTTCCTTTTTGAAAATTAGATATGTTTTTAACTATTCTTAAAGTGTTTTTAACATGTTTTATTAATTATTTGTTCTTATATATATATATATATATATATATATATATATATATATATATATATAGCACAATCACATTGACACAACAATTCTTGCCAGATCACCGAAGTTAAGCAACATTGAGCCTGGCCAATACTAGGGAAGGCTAGGCACTGTATGTACCAATTGGGAAGGGTGTGCGTGGGGTCACACCCTCACCCCGAAAAAAGAACTCCTCGCTACAAAAGCATCTACAAAGTTGTAGATGGCCTATGCCCCTCCAGGGGCTCAAAGCTATATATATATATATATATATATATATTAGTAGGCCGGCCGCATTGACAAGTCATAAAATATTATTATAGAATCAATCTCTATCGATTATTACATTGTATTCAATATATAGTAATGATATATAGAAATATATGATTTAGGTGCCATCGGCTAGAATCGAAACCAAAACATACATCTCCCCAACCTTATCCATTACCGTCTAACCTAAATCCACACACATAGAAAAACTGCAGAAAATAATGTGGTTTAACCTAAAGATGTATATTTACACTTGTGTACAAGAGCACTTTAATCGACATGCCTGCCAAGCACCAAGTTTTTTTTTTTCCAATTTAGCAGCGATTTTTACCGGCTTAAGACCAAATCAAATTTGTTCCACAGGTCCAAATCGCCTATATATCAAGTTTCATGTCTGTAGACCAAAAATTGACAAATTTAGCAGAGACCATTCCTCAGAAAAACAGACACTTTAATATATATATTAATAAGTGCTCCTTATCTTAGCTTGAGCATATTGGGGAGTGAAATAATAAACTGCCGCTAGTATATAAAGCGATACTCTTTGTGTAAACAAATAGAGCTTAGGCGTTTGGGCAATGTTTCATCATTGTAATTTCGCATACCCATCTTATGCAGCAGCCAAATAGCGTAACGGCTAGAAACACTGACTGCTGTATAGGCGATTGAGTTTCAGTTCTTGAGGTAGTTATTAGTCTAGCCGCACTGAAGAGCTGTGATACAGCAAAACAGTGTCTGTGGATGACTACATATATATATATATATATATATATATATATATATATATATATATATATATATACCTGCGTCTAGTTTGATATTTTAATCCCCCCCTCGCCCCTTGTCACTTCTCAATGACTTAACAATTGACTACTGCTGCTGTTGTTTTTTTTATACGAATTTGTACATTTTCTAATTCTCTTTTTCTCACTATAATAAATATTTATTTCTGTGAAGTTTGATGAAATTCTCGGATCGTTAACACGATTCGGTAATCGAAACATGTGTAACAAGCAGATTAAAACCGGTAATAAAAAACATATTTTTCTCTACAGCAGTATTGAGCACGATTTCATTATTTTTTTTACCATTTAATCATTAAATATATATTAGGTTGGTGCGAAAATAATGTCGTTTTTGACATTAAAAAACGACATTATTTTTGTACCAAAATAGATAGAGAAGTCAAATGGTTTAATACCTATTTCACCTCAATCATATATATATATATATATATATATATATATATAGAAAAGAAATAGTTCCAATCTCTTAGACGCTCGTGAATACTACCGGTATTGTAACAAACCGGTGAGGCAATCTCTTGTGAGTTGAAGAGAGAGAGAGAGAGAGAGAGAGAGAGAGAGAGAGGGGGAGGGGTATTAAAAATTTGTACGCGTAAATTTTTGTTGATGTTGAACCTTTTGAACCTGATTATATAATTATTCATCACGTCACAAATTTTATATTCTACCGAGTTATTATATTTATATGTATATACGATTAATTATCTTTTTTAATAAATATATTTTCTACCCAAATAGGGCTATGTTTTATCTTCATTAAGAATCATCAGTGTGGCTATATATAACTCTTCTGCGAGTTGCATGACTCAAATCACAGACCCCAGTTACCGAGGACTGTAGCCACCATAACAGTCGTATAAATTTGAGATAATAAATTTTATTTTATAATAAACAGAATTGTAAATTTCGGTAATTATGTAGAATAATGATAATGCTATTGTTGCACTTTTTTGTGCAGTTTATGTAAAACACTGAAATGTACTGTAAGGTTGAGTCAATGAAATCACAGAATTTAAATCACTTCATTTAAGAAAACATTTATTTGATACCATTGGTTCATTATACAGAAGAAGAAAAAATTACCTTGATTTTAACAACAAAAAAATAATTTAAAAAATATTTGCTATCATTTATTCATGAAACTTACCTTACAATGAGTGTTTTTTCTTCTTGATTTGAATTTTAATTTTCTTAAAGTTTCGTAAAAATTGTACAATAATAATCAATTGTATTTCTTTGCAGCAACAAAAACAATAGTTAGTATTTTTCAATCAATTTTTCATTGAATTATCTTTGTAAATATTTTTTTAATTAAAAAAAAAGTTATCCAGCGTTTGCGAGAAAAAAAAATATCGCAAAACTTTCCTTCCAGCGTTTTACATAAACTGCTCAGAAAATTACACAGTTCTTGTTCTATATAACACAGACAAAATACCTTTATATATATATATATATATATATATATATATATATATATATATATATATATATATACACTAAAAGGGAGACCCGACGTTGCCTGGGATTGAATGATGATCAACAAATATTTAAAACTCATATTTTTATTTTCATCAAAATTGATGGAATCGCCCATTTTTCAATCAAATCGATTGATTGTTTGATCTAGTTGAGAACCCATCGCGATGCATCGGGAGGAAGCTTCACATGCCTTCCTGTAGTGACGTAGTCTACAATACATTGCACTGTAGAGACCTACTGCTGATTTTATAAAATTATTTTACATATAACGGCTTCAATTAATTTTTAAAAAGGCACGTATCATACTTCAATGGTGCTCTAAACAGAAACATTCATTTCGAACGCACCCCTGTCATATTAAAAACCTACTGTTGATTTTATATGTCGGGCCTTTCGGCTTGTGTGGTAATAAAAATTTTTCAAATACACTTGTGATATGAGGCTGTATGAGATGCTAACTATGGTCAAAATCGCCTGTTCCTTCTTTCATCAAATTATTTCGATTATTGATAGTTATCGAAGACATTCCCTAAACAAACCTATCTAAGAACACTGCCAGGCATATAACGTACCTTCGTGTGAAATTTTATAAAAATGGGCCCAACCGTTTTCGAATCCATAGGGAACGAATTCAAACACGTACAAAGTTCGTTTTATTTAATAGATAGATAGATAGATAGACAGATAGATAGATAGATAGATAGATAGATAGATAGATAGATCTCTTTTGTAAACGCGCGCTTCTGAACTCATTATTTTGTGTTTATTATAGAACATTTTTATCCCTCTCTCACATTTGAGTATAAACCTACAAACATCTTCCTTAAAAATTTATCTCTAAAACTGTCTCTCCCCCATAATCTTCTCCACCCCATTCCTAAACGGGATCCATCAAAGGATCATCAAAACTTCCAATTGTGTTGGCGTGCGCAATAGAAAGATTTGAGGAATCCTGTGTAGACAGTTAGCCCAACTTGTGACTATATATTTGCTTAGTCTTCCGCCCCCGCCCTTCCGAAAAATCCCACACCCATCCACAAAGGCGTAACCATAGATTGTTTCCATGGATAGCCATGATTGGTTTTGCGCGTGGGTGCTAAAATTTAGATTTGAGTTCAACGAATACAGCCAGGTGTACGCGGAATATGGAAGAGGTTGGAGATTGATAAATGGTGTGTTTTAAAATAGTACAGCTACCGACAATCGGTCGGCGAGGGCGTTCATACCAGGGCCGCATCCTGATAAATGGTCAGAAATAAACGGGAAAAATTGAGAGAAGGAAATTACAGACACGACACTAATTTTTATTCATGGACATATGACAAGGACAAATCTTTACACTAAAATATATTTTTTCTTGTTATATATCTACTAATAAAAACTTTGCACATCTTGTTATCTGCTACGCTTTCTTTTTGTCTCTTTTATTCTTGATGACGTCATATACGTAAACAGGTGTAAGACATTAGAAATATCCTTTACGACTTCATAAATGATGAAGTAGTTGGAAGTTGATGTCAGCCATTAAACAAAAAGCAGAGCTGTGTGTGTGTATGTGTGTGTGCGTGCGTGTGTATCATTCACACTGAGGAAGACCGAAGTATCGGTCGAAAATATGTGCTTTTGAAAGAAAATTTCTCGTTTTTTTTCCTGAAGAATTTTTTGTATTTCTACACGTCAACACATATGAAATAAATATAGAAAAGATATAAACATTTATATATTTTTCGTATTGATTTTTTATTTATATATATATATATATATATATATATGTGTGTGTGTGTGTGTGTGTGTGTGTGTGTGTGTGTGTATATATATATATGTATATATACACACATAGGGTGACCCCCCGCCCCCCAAAACGGGCCCCAACTCTAATTAGGCCCCGTTTCTTAGTGTTTTTTCCGAATGAAATGAAACTTTGGTCATAACTAGTTTATTATATTCAAAATATCACATAAAACACTAGGGTCTTTGGCCTTTTTTTCTCCGTTCTACAGCATATGTTTTAGATGGCCTCCATTTAGCTTTTTTTGGGGGTGGGCCACCCTGTATGTATATATATATATATATATATATATATATATATATATATATATATATATATATATACCTGATTAGTAGTATTTTAACCAAAATGTTAATATATTAAAATTCCGGTAATATTCATATACCAATAAGATCCAAATTAAAGTTAATTGACTCAATTATTTAAGCTTCGTGATTATCTATTTTTATAATCGCGCATGCATATAATATTTTCGCAAAAATCAAGACAACAACATATAAAATAAGAACATCTTATTGTGTATTTTTATATGCGTTACAATTGTTTCATAACTGTTTCGACAATTTTAAACATTATATCACTCAAAAATATGCCCAAACAGCTATTCTTCAGACGGCCAAATACACTATTTATACATATATTGATACATTCATAATCTCTATTTTTACAGAACAAGCAGTTGGACCTATGTACATATCATCTTTATATTTTCTTTGTTTTTGTTTTTTTTTATTTTTCAATAGCCTTCGTATTTAGTAATCGACCCATTTTCGTATTTTTATTTGTTAAATGATATTACTTATTTTAATATTTAATCTTTTGTGACTTTCGTTTTTTTGATAATTATTTTTCCTCCCCAATTTATTTATTTAATTGATTTATTTCCAAATTCTAGTTTATACATATATGCTCGACTGTTTCTCCCACAATGTACGATAGTTCCGTCCGAAGTTTGTTTACATTCTAAGAGGTATTGATTAGTTTTGGCTTGCCATTTTATTTCCTAAGAAGGAACTGTGATTAAAAGTTTAATTTAAATATTATTAATTAAAATTTATCTTCATCTCATAATGCTTATGCTAATAATTCAAGTTTTAAATTTATCTTTTCAATTTTTATCATTATCCAAGTATTTTATTACCTTTCCTATTTTTTATCATTCATAAAATCTAAACGCTCAAAGGGAGTTTACTCTATTAAGACCATTTTTACCAATTTATTAATTTATCGAAATTCCATGCATTAATATTTTAATATTTAGACTTTAGTATTTACTAATTACCTTTGTTCAATTTTCAACTTATAATTTTAACGTTATCTTCTTTATAACAATCTCAGTTCAAACTTCTCACTTAGTTTTCTCCAACTTTATATTTTGATTAAACTTATTTTAATCTAACCTTACCTTAGTGTTATTGAAACCACCCAGGTGCTATTTTATTATCCACTTAGCGGGGGTACCCGGCGTTGCCCGGGTATGGTATGTTGTGTGTGTGTGTGTGTGGGGTGTGTGTGGGGGGGGGTAAATCAAAACAAAATGAAAAATAAAGAATAAGCGAACGTAATAACCCTGCTTTAATATTATGACTTTTTTTTTTAATTGGTTGCTTGGTTGTTTTTGTTTTACGGCATATCAACCCTTTCTGGGTTATTTAATGCCGAATCCAAAGATTTTGAAGAAAAATTTTTTTAATACAGTATATTTGTTGTTTTTACGTCGGTTTCTATTTAACCCATAGTTGGGATCCTAACAGGTACTACCACTCCGGGTCAGAGTGGACCTGGGAGCAATGGTAATTAAAGGGTGGCTCCACACTTCCCAAAGCCCACAAGCTGGGGCCTCACCACTGGATATAGTTTAAGGTCATATCCAGGACCCCCATTGAGGACTTTTACCCTCTGCAGGGGGGGGGGGCAGTCGGCGTATTCTAATGCCCCACCGACAGAGCCTTTTTTAATTTGAAAAACAAAAACAAAAAAAACAGCGAACGTGATGTAAAATAAAGAATAAGCGAACGAAAAAAAAAATGGCATAAATAACCTTGTTTCAATATTAAAACTTTTAAAATTGAATATATATCTGATATCTCGGCTAGAACGTGCAATCTTAAGATAACGACGCTGCCACTATAATGACTGGTCTATGATCGCGTGAGCTAAGTTATTTTTTTTTTTTATATTTAAACTAATTCAAAAAGAACATTTTTTGCGCATTCGTGTTTGGCTAATTTGTCATGAAGGAACGATTTTTTTGCTACCCCACCCTATAGAAAAGTGAGGTTGAAGGAATTAATGTTTCAGCCAATTTTTCGATATTTGTTGCTTCCAAACGATCCCGATATCATAAAAATCCGTCAGCTCTGTCGAAAGTTTTGGGCATACATACGAACATACATACATACATTTAGACAGATTTTTGCCCTTTATATTATAGAAGTAAACAATTATTAAAATAAAAATTACATCTATTTCTCCTATTTAGGTTATAATCATTTTAGTTTCTATGTTAAGTTGATGATCTAATTAGTTATTGCACTTAGTATTGAAGCATTCTCTTTCCACACTTACATTTTACCCTCAACATCTTCAGTAAATTTTTCTTTTTCAAATTTATTTTAATCACGTTTTAGGCCTGATAACAGGAATTTATTTCTATGAAGACAGCTTTGTATAACATCTAACTTTTTGTTTAATATTTTCTCTTTAGAATTCATTATGTAGTATGCTTCAAGTAAACATGGATTACATCTTTTTGATTTACTCGGTTTAAAGTCAAAAAGAAAGAATCTCGAATCCGAAGTATGATTGGATTATATTGAAATATTTGGACTTTACTAAAATCAACTCCCATCTCGGATTGCAATTTCTTCCGATTGGTTCTTAGAGTTCAAATTCATTGATTATTTAATACTAGCGGGAGGAGGGTGCTCAACTTGCTCTGTTGTAATGGTAGTCATTACTTCATGTGGAGGATCTCCATCTATAATATAAATCTCACCTGTCTGTTTAAATGTATGTATGTATGTATGTATGTATGTATATCTGCCTAAAACTTTTGACAGAAGCGACGTATTTTCACAAGATCAGTATTGTTTTGGAGCTCCACCTTTCGGCTGACAAATATAAAAAAATTGGCTAAAAACATTAATTCTTTCACCCTCAACTGGGCACTTTTCTACAGGGAGGGGTCGCTTTTTTCGACAAAAGAGAGGATGACTTTCGAATATTTTCGAAAGTCATCCTCTCTTTTTGGTTGACTAGCCTTAATTTAAACTTACGTCACTTCCGGTTTGGCGGTGGGCGGAACGGCAAAGACGTCACGTTTTTTTTCACATTCTTTTCCTCCTTCGCGGTACAGGTTCTAGCCTGTCTACCTACTACCACTTTTTCTTTTTTTGTTTTTTTGCTCAACACACACCTCCAAACATGGGGGCAACACCGAGCACCCAGGCTGGTCTTGCATAAAAATCAATTCTTCAATGTTGTCCCAAGTCCTAATAATTGCCCAAATTTAATCTCTTAACATAGTGCAGTACCTCCATATTTTGCATAACATAGTGAGGTACCTCCACATTTTGCATAACATAGTGAGGTACCTCCACATTTTGCTATTGCTGTTCACAAATTGCTGAATGCCCAATTCCCTGGAAGATGGATGGGTTATCGCAGTTCACACGAATGGCTGGCTAGAAGTCCTTACTTAACGCCCTGTGACTTTTTTCTCTGGATTTGGCTGAAAGAGCAAGGCTACTTAACCAAATCAAGAAATTTAGAAGAACTTAAAGAGCAAATACGTGAAGTTATGTTTACCATTCTGCAAGAGTTTCTTGTGAAATCAATTGATGTGATTCCTAGTCAACTCGAAAAGCTGGTGGCAAATGAAGGCGGCCATATTGAATTTTAAATAAAAGTGCATGCATTATACTTTCTTCTAATATTCATTGATTATATAAATTATATTAAAAAACATAAATTGTATATATTTTAAAATAGAGACTTATTTTTAGAGCACATAAACAATTAAACGCAAAAGAAAAGACAAATCAAATGAGAGATTAACCAGTTTTGAATTTGACACATTGAACGGAAATGGTCGATCTGTCGTTTGATTTTTCTTACTTCTTGTGTTTAATAATTTTTTCCTTCCTGTATTTCATGCATTCTGTTTCTATATTTCATTAAAAAAATATATTGTGTGGACTATATATAATATTCAATCTTTCAAAATTCATCACAAAGTGTTAACGCAGGTACATTCTATAATCAGATTCCACTTTGGTTTGCTTGATCTGTAGTTTCTTGTGTGTGGTGTGGTTGCTCAAGTGGCAGAGTACTCACCTCATATACAACCGATTCGGGTTTTGAATCTTGAGGCTGAATGTGTTCAACTGATGAGCTCAAATTGAACTCCCGGATTGTTGGCTCTCATGGCTGTGTAAGCTGCGATGTTGCTTGACTAGAGATTACAATTTTAAAACCTGAATTATTGCGAGAAACATTTCTATATTTGTGTTAAAACCCCTTCATTAAGAGATATTTCTTTCTGCCCATTTAAAGAACATATGAATATCAGTGATACTTTGTGTGTGTGTGTGTGTGTGTGTGTGTATACGAGGGGCGTGCAATAAGTAATGCCCCTGACTCACTTCCAGTTGTCTGATCTAGCTGAAATTTTGCATGTGCAATGATTTATATCTCTATGGGTTATGTGGCAAATTACAGCTCTGAACTAATTGTGGTTTCTGTTTTACAGGTGTTTGAACTGAGTCAGGTGTGAAATGGAGCCTGTTGAATGTCGAACAGTGATCCGGTTTTTGTATTTGAAAGGACGCACACCAAAGGAGACTTTTGATGAAATGAAAGAAAATTATGGTGATAATGCCCCATCATATGACCTTGTAAAACGCTGGCATCGAGAATTCAAACATGGCCCGAAGTCTCTGTAAACAGTTCCCAGACCTGGTCGCCCCCCCCCTTCTGCCATTGATGAGGCGTCTGTCCGTCAAGATCGGCGCATTACTATTCGCCAAATAGCCCAAGATGTCAAGA
>NC_136500.1:71968721-71983721 GCF_053919585.1 Euprymna scolopes | reverse complement strand
ACATGAAACTCTAATCCCCTTTGAAGTAATCTCCTCCGGCTGCAAGGCACTTGTTGTTGCATTCCAACAATTACTAAAAGGCCCCATGGAAGTCCTCTTGTATGAGCATGTCAATGACCCTCATCACATCCTCTTTCATCTCCTCAATTGTCTCATAACGAAAGCTTTTAAGGTTTTCCTTTAGCTTGGGGAATCAAAAGTCACAAAGAGCAAAGACTATAGGGAGGGAGAGAAACTGTCTTGATGTTCATCTTGGTCAAATAGTCTGTGACAAAGATAGAGCATCCTGCATCTTCACTTCCCTGCGAATAATTGTGTGTACAGTTCTTTTACTGACATCAAACTGTGCACTTATTGTCTCTATAGACATATGGCAGTTTTTACCAATGAAATTCTTTATTTGTCCAACTCTGGTGTTCTAACTTCCTTACTCCTCCCACACCTCTCATTATCTCTCACAAACTTCCTGCCTTCCTTGAATCTCTTATGCCACTCAAAAACTGATGCTCGATTCATACAAAATGGTCCAAAAGCAACTTGAAGCATTCCATACGTTTTTGTGGCAAAATTGGTATGTATATCGTTCTTCTAAAGCGTCCTCACATCTAAGTTGCATTTTCGAAATGACAATCAGGCTTTAGTAAGGTGTATTCCAATTCCTGCTATAGCTGTTCATTTGAACGTGAAATCTTAAAAATTTGTCAGTCATCTCATAAGATGCATAGCAATAACATACTGATTTTAAGTGCCTGTACAAAAAAGTCTGGAAATTTATTAAAGACGCCTCGTTATACAGAATCTTAGCAAATGCAAGAGACCAGCAATATATATATAACAAATATGTATATCTGATGTTGCCCGGGTATAAATAAAGTCTGCTCTGTACACATGCTTCCAGTCCTACACACTATATTGATAATTTAATAGATGAAATTTTTAACATATTAATAAAATAAAGCATCGCTCTTTATCTCTCTCTCTCTCTCTCCCTCTCTCTCTCTCTCTCTCTCTCTCTCTCTCTCTCTTTATTCAATTAACTTTCTTGAAGTTATATATTTGGATTTTACCGTCACTGGATTATTTATCTTCCACCAGACTATCCATTCATGTGTAATCACCTTTTTCTTCACCATATTCCCTCTGCTTCACTTTTTTTTTGTTTTCAAGTAAGATCTTTGACTTACTTGTTGTTTCATCAAATACTTCTTCATGCAAAATCCGATCCCGCATTTTACTAATTCCTACCCTCTGATGAGAAGGAAAGTATTTCTTTGAAACTCCGCGGATTAAGGACTATCCACTTATCTAGTATTTCCTTTTCAGATTAAATATGTTTTTAACTCATTTCAAAGTGTTTTTAACATGTTTTATTAACTGTTTGCTCGTGTGTATATATATATATATATATATATATATATATATATATATATATAGTAATTTATAAAATATATATTGCGATTACGCTACACTGAATGTTCTGCGTTCCATCCACTCTAGGACTCTTCAGCCTGAAGAGTCCTAGAGTGGATGAAACGCGGAACATTCAATGTAGCTTAATCGCCATATGTATTTTATAAATTACTAACTAGCTCTACCTACGTATTGAGCACTTTTGAAGTAAATACTTAAAGTTTACGCATAAATCTATACTTTCGTATATTAATTTTATGTGAGTAAATTAAGTAGTTATATATATATATATATATATATATATATATATATATATATAGCACAAACACAAACTCTATGATATTATTACAAAAAAAAAAATAATGGCATCTTTGGATTGCTTATAAATTTTACTTCAGCAATGCGTTCAGTCTGGGTATAGAATTTTGTTTTCAATTATATTCCAGATAGAGAAGATTTAGTTGCTTTACGGCATATCAATCCTTTGCAGGTTATTTAATGTTGAATTCATTGATTTACGAAAAGTTTTTATGCTTACACCTGTTTTATTTATGGTGTTTGTGTTCATCATTTTGTTGAGGAAAATTGTTTTTTTTTCTTGGCTTTGCAGAACATGATTGAGTTCTGCAAAAGGAGATAAAAAAAAACAATAGCATCAATGTTTGGTGCATTTTAAGCCAGAAAGCCGGTATCTTCAGACATCACCAGAAGAGAGAGAGAGAGAGAGAGAGAGAGAGAGAGAGAGAGAGAGAGAGAGAGAGAGAGAGAGAGAGAGAGAGAGAGAGAGAGAAAGAGCATGCATATAGCATAGGGATACGTATATTCTCACATCTATATATATATATATATATTATATACCTGTTACTGTTTTTACTGACATTTTTTGCATCACTAATAAAATACCCTTGAATAAACAGTTTACTTGATCTACAGCGTTAAGAATAGAAAAAAATAAATAAAGAGAAAAATGAGACTTGACTTCTGCAAGCAAAGAAGCAACGAGAAAGCAATAAGTATATAATATAGATTTTTCGTTTTTCCAGAGTGATAATTTTTTAATCTGATTGAAGAAAGTAGATCTTCCAAAAAGTATCATTCTTGGAAAGAAGGAAAGTATATATATATATATATATATATATATATATATATATATATATATATATATATATATATATATATATATATAAATATATATATATATATATATAAATATATATATATATATATATAAATATATATATATATATATAAATATATATATATATATAAATATATATATATATATATATAAATATATATATATATATATATATAAATATATATATATATATATATATATAAATATATATATATATATATATATAAATATATATATATATATATATATAAATATATATATATATATATATATATATATATATATATATATTTATATAAAATGGGTTAATAAATTCCAACGAAAGAAAGATGTATATTTAAATAAGGGAGTAGTCACCAACAATGTGTATTTTTTAACATTATTTTATTATTCCGTGTCTTAGTTTTTCATTGAGAATTATGTTTGGGTCATTGTAATAATGTTTTTAAGTCATTGAAATCATTTACGCGCGTTTCAGATGGTCTGTGATGCGTCCTCGTAAGAAATTATTTTCAAATGTGTAAAAATGGCGATTTTCGTAGTTAGTTTGAAGTTTTTCCAAGGGGTGGAGGCTTGTAAGTGTTTATTATACATTGGTATGCTGAATTTTTATTGCTTTATATAAAAAAAAATCCAGTGCTTCTGTAGATACTGTAGAAGTTTCTAATTTAAAAATGAAAGAACTCGATACTTTTAAGTAATTTTCTGTTGTGCTATATATATATATATATATATATATATATATATATATATATATATATATATATATATATATATATATATATATATTAGCAAGGCCACCCGGCGTTGCTCGGGATCGTATAAGACAATGAGGAAAATTTTGAACATACCTGTTATTCTTAGAATAGAAGAAGGTTTTACGTCTATGTATCCTTTGGCATCTTGAGCAAAAGAATATTTTACCTACCCTAAGACGGGTATTACACAACATATGTATGGAATAATTGTACCTTCCCTAGGACAGGAAATTTACATCACGTATGTGGAAAAAAAATTTCCTTACCTAGGGCGGGTAATGTACAACACATATTTAAAATTATTTACATAATTTTCTGTTGTGCTAAATTTTCGGCATGTCAGAGGTAAGAGTTTGTTTGTTTTTACATCGGTGCTATAGTGAAAGAAGCACTGGATTTTTTTATATAAATGTTTTACTACTCGAATATATTACATGATTTTCGATTTTGATTGCTTATGTACGTCACAGATAAGAATTTCTTTGTTTTTCATATGGGTACTTTACTGTACAAGTACCTTATTTCCTGGGTAAGATACTGTAGAAGTTTCTAATTTAAAAATGAAAGAACTCGATACTTTTAAGTAATTTTCTGTTGTGCTAAATTTTCTGTGCGTCTAGAGAAAGAATTTGTTTGTTTTTCATCCGGATGCTATAGTGAAGAAGCACCTTATTTCTCATATGTAAGTCGTACCCCTCGAATATTGAACGTGATTTTCGATTTTAATAACTTTTATGTATGTCACAGATAATATTTTCTTCGTTTTTTTTTTATATGACTACTATACTACACAAGCATCTTATTACTTTGATAGAATTTCTTGTACACATAAATACATTAAAAAGCAAGTGATCATTGTATGTGATTTTTGGAATATGACATCTATACAAATATAAAAAAATATATAATACAGTAAATTTATAATGATCAATAAATTAGTATAGGAGTGAATCCAATACATACAAATATATAATCATATACGCATACTAATCATTTATAATGATCGATTAATTAGTTTAGGAGTGAATTCAATGCATACAAATATATAATCATATAAACATATTTAACATTCATAATCATCCGTCAATTAGTTTAGGAGTGAATCCAAGACATAAAAATATATAAACATATATACATAATATAATGATCGGTTAATTAGTTTAGGAGTAAATCAAATACAATGTATTACTTGATCTATTTACGTGATTTTTGGGATGTAACAAATAAGCCGATATATCATATATATTTCGAATATAACATTTTTGTTACGTAAATCCAAAACATTCTTCTGTATTTTTTAATAAAAGTTTCCTTGTGTATTTATTATATAACATTTAAAAATCAAGAATATCAGAATGTGTAAAAAAAAAAAAAGAAATTTTAGAGATCGAAACCGCAACACTGGTGCTAGTAATCGATCACGATATCCATTGCACAAAAGGGGCAACCGCTTTAAGAACATTGTGAAATATCTAATTAAATAGATTTCTCTTTTACTCGATGTACGCATGAACAGAATGACGCCCTTGTACTAAGCTCGTCAAGGTGTCAGTGCTTTCAAGTTTGAACCCTTTTTTGAAGCCCTTAGCAATTATTTTAATCGATTAAATACCTCTAACAAAATTCTGCACCAAAAATGCAATCTTTTGAGCTATTGCACGCTGTCCAACGATCATCCATCTAGGAGCAGATATAATTTGAAAAACGGAGACAGACACACACACAGACATAGTGAGATTTATGTATTAGGTATATATGCGCAGATCATCATATAATGATTAGATAACTCTGACAGACGTTTGATAAAATAAATGTTTAAAATTCAACAGCATTTCTCGCGGTTAAGGGCGACCAAATGGATTGGATCCTTGCTAATGAAGCCAGAGATGCTTTGTCACCGGGTACGGATCGACTGGTGGTAATTGTGACACCCTGCACTGATGATTCCCGAAAGGATGAAGCACTACTGTCTGTAGGTATTTAATATTTAATATTTAATAATTATTATAGTAAATAATTATGTGTGTGTGTGTGTGTTGATTTTTACGGTCTTTTTGTTGTTGTTGTGTACTTTTATGCATATGCCAGATACACACAAAAGTCTTGAAATTCCATCCCAGGTGCTTAGACACAGACATTTTTAGTCTCAACGGAATATTTCCATTCAACAGGCTGGTCGACATCTACTTGATAATTCTGTCTGCTCTAATCACTTTCGGGACTCCTCATTTACATCTCGAGTTATTCTCTCTCATTGGTCGATTTAATGGTTTGGGGAGAAAGGGCAATTTATATTTTATGTTGATAATCTACATTTTGTAAACCAATGACGAGCAGAAGGGTAGGGAAAGCGGGACGATTGCCCCGGGCTGCCATCGGATGAGCCGAGGACGTCCAAACATTAAAAAAAAAAAAAAAAAAAAAAAAAAACAAGAAGGGAATTTAAAAATTTCAGCACTAATGACTGAACTTCTAGAGGCTAAAAGTTAAAGCGCGTTAACTTAAAATGAGTGATTTATGCCAAGCTTCCAGTGTAAATGTGGTATTGTGGTTGTAACATAGTGTGGACAACTATATGCACATACTGAGGTGTGAGTGAAATGACCTCACGGCAAGGAAAACGGAAACTATAAAAAGGAGAGACAGCATGTTCAAGAAGACGATCACGTGAGGAATATCAGAGCAGCAATGAATGAGGAAATAAATATTGTTGTATAAAAAAAAATTGAGTTGAAGTTCTTTTGTCTGCTTTGCGACTGAAACTACAACGTGTTGGGTAATGTTACAGTGGTGAATAATCTCTATTAATACCTTACTATGCATCAAACAGATACCATAATACTTAGTCTGCTGCACCTTATGATAACAAAAGTATGTACAAAATTTCAGTTAGATCGGCACAGTAGTTTCCAAGAAAAAGTGGAATGGCTGAACAGACTAAAAGAAATATAATATAGATTCCTTGTACATGCAGATTTTATCTGGCAACTCTGATCCCCAATATAAATAGGCATGGTCTATATTAATTATAGATCAACTATTCATAAATAAACAGATGACTAGAAACAATGTTGAGATGAGCAGAAAGAAACTGGTGTCCTTTTAGTAGTTTTCTTTCTCCCAGACTAGCAGCACAACCAAACCTTCAGAGTGTACTCTACTATATATATATATATATATATATATATATATATATATATATATATATATATATATATATATATATATACAGAGTGTCCCAATAAAATGTATACACTCTTTAAATTATCTCAACTTGCTACATGAATACGTTATGCCATGTTCTCAAGAGATGTTTAGGAATAAAGAATGGCACTTCCAGCAGGATGAAGCACTTCCCCACTATCATCATGACGTAAGAGCATATCTTCATAGTCACCTGTGAAACAGATAGTTAGGATGAAGAGGAAGTATCGAGTACTGTCCACGCTCACCATATTTGACCCTCGCCCCCTGGATTTTTCTCTTTTTTGGGAGCGGAGGTGGGGGCATATTAAACACAGGATTCACACCACAAAACGAGTTACAATGAATGAGTTGAAAGCAACCATTGAAAGAAGATGTGTCAATATACCAATTGAACTGATTAGGAACGTTTTCGATTCAATCAGTGAGCGTTGTCAGCTGTTCATGGACCACAATGGCCAATAATTTGAACACTTTCGATAATTAGCTGGTTTCTATGTTTGTTCACAGTATTTTGATGTATGAAACTTTTCTATTTTATAATAAATGTTGGTTTTATGGTCATTTAAAGAGTGTGTACATTTTATTGGGACACCCTGTATGTGGATTCATACCTCTTCCAAAAGAAGTAATGCCATGTCAAAGCATCCAGGGTTTGAAACCCATATTCTCAGATTTTTTGTAATTTGTACCACAGATGGACGTCATAAAAACTAAGAATTCATGAAACTTTTAGCATATAACTCCAAGAGAGCATTTTCTGTTTTACATAAATGATGCAAGATGTCATATGGGCGACATTTTAATAATTACATTTTCTTGAATATATATATATATATATATATATATATATATATATATATATATATATATATTTTAAATTTTCTTCTCAGTTTGTTCAAGTTGGGTATCGGGGCATCCCACCAGATGCCAGACATTCACTCGCTATCTTATAGATTCCAACTAAGAGATTTTTTTAAGATTCTGGCCGTCCCTTTAAGTGCAATTGTTTGAATCTCTCTTGCACTTGGTTTACTGTGTATATTTGCCACATAGTTTTTGAAATTCTTTTTTCAGGAGTCCAGTTGCTTCTATAATTGCTGGAATGATAGAGATGTTCCTAAGATTCCAGTTTCTTTTTTATGTCGAACATTGATATTTCGTTATCTTTTCCATCTCAGAATCTGTTTGGAATATGATGTGACTCTGAAAATTCACTCAGGTAAATTTTTTTTAGCATCGAATTTGCTAAAAAATGAAGCCCTTTATGTGATTTTATAAGATTTTTTAAAAAAACTTTTCACAGATGCACCAGAATTCGGCAAAAAAGAAGAAAAAAAAGAATGATGTGGATGAGATGGTACCGGATTTTTTTTTTTTTTTTTTTTGAACATTCAAGCAGACACTATGAAACACCTTTGAACCAAAAATGGTAAAAAAAATTCATAGTGTCTACTCAAATCAGGTGTTTTATTTACGAGAGTTCAAAAATACCTACTGCAGATATGTGAGACGAAGGTTATATAAAATTCATATTCAAATAAGATCTGGAAAGTTAAAGCTAAATAATAAAAGGTAAAATAGTTCCACAGTCGTCAGATATTTACAATCAAAGCGGACTTCACAACAAAAAACAGGTATTAGGTAAAGTAGTCCAGTAAGCCCCAATCGAAACGCGCACCCAGCACATAAAGTATTAAGATTACATAATATGTATGCATTTTGTACAATACAGTATAATACAGCATAATCACGTTGACACACCGGTTCCTGTCAGATCACCGAAGTTAAGCAACATTGAGCTTGGTCATTACTAAAATGGGTGACCTATTTGGGAAGTCCAGGTGCTGTATGTAGGAGGACATCGACACCTCCCTGCAAAAAAAAGTTGCAAAAACCTAACGTCGTAATCTCCCCTAACGGGGATATACATGTGACTGGGGACCGCTTGTGAATTTCATACTCCCATGAAAATTCCTCCTTCGAAGGAAGCCGGTTAAATTCTGAATAGAGTTAGTGCTGCACACACACACACACACACACACACACATTTTGTACATAATGACAGTTATGCTATTAATATATGAAGATAATTTGTAATGTTTCAATATGTAGAAAGTCATTGTGAATCGGATACATCTTTCAGAAATTAGACTTAATTATTTCAATTATTTTGTCAAATTATGTTTGAGGTGTAGCCGTCTGTATATATATATATATATATATAACGGCAGTAGAGTTTAGTTTCTTAGATATACATCCAATGAAACAACATGTGTCTACTAACTACCAAAAAGTGCTCAATGAGTAAACAGTGCAAGTATATTAAATTTATTTATACAAATATCGATGGCTACATATGTGCATACATGTTTTTGTAATCACCCGTGCTAGGGAGATTACGTCTTCGGGCCAAGAATTATCTTTGAAAACTGACATTTCAGGACACAAAAAAAAAAAAAACATTTCCTCATTTCGTTTACAAAATAAGCCCCCACCCCCACCCATATTAGGTGACAAGATTTCTAATTTTGATTACAGAAACATGTATGCACATATGTAGCCATCAATGTTTGTATAAATAAATTTTATATATATATATATATATATATATATATATATATATAACTGAATTTACATATATAAATGCTTTAATAATGTGAATATTATTATTATTGTACAGCACCATCACATTGACACACCGGTTCTCGCCAGATCACAGAAGTTAAGCAACATTGAGCCTGGCCAGTACTAGATGGGTGACTATTTGGGAAGGTTGGGCGCTGTATGTACCTTCTGGGAAAGTTGAGCGTGTTACTAGCACCCTCACCCCCAAAAAAGAACTCCTTGCTACAAAAGCATCTACAAAATTGTAGATAGCCTATGCCCCTCCACGGGCTCAAGGCTATGAAATGAAATTATTATTATTTTTTTTTTTTATTATTTTTTTTTTTTTTTAATATTTCCTAATGTTTTGGATACGATATTTTGGCTTTTCCTTCTGATGAGTTACACATTTTTGTTTGAATTTAATGAAACGGTCAATTAAGAAAATGATCTTTTTAAAAAGACATTGTTACCGGAATCTGATATATATATATATATATATATATATATATATATATATATATATATATATATATATATATATACACACACACGATATGAAATGCATAGAGTAGGAGAGCAATGTGGCATAAAACAAACAAGTACATAAACACAACAAAGTAGAATGTTTCTCTTTACTTGCCTCTCCGCAATGGCAGAATTAAACACAACATCAGATTTTAATGTGGTGAAAATTCAGCTGCCCCAAAAATAGGCAATTTGGATTGAGACAAAAATAAAAATTCGGCTGAACTGCTTCCCCGGCGATTCACCTCCAACTTTATCTTAAACCCAACAAACGACTCCCTCCGAATTTTCCCTATGCAGACTGAAGCTACAATTGATGATCTGAAAATCACTCCTTCTCATGTCTGTGATAGCATAAAAACTTAAAGACCTTCAAGGCGTATGGGCTTGCTCTCATTCCTGCTATACTAATTAAGAAATGCTCAACTGAGCTAGCACCCGTATTTTCCAAACTCTACAACAAATGCAATGCTGAATCTTGCTTTCCAAAATAGCTAGAAAATAGCCTCGGTAGTACCAGTGTACAAGAATTTTGGTGAAAGGACTGACCCGCTCAATTATTGCGCTATCTGTCTCCTTCCCCGTCTTTGCTGAAATCTTTGAGACATTAATCAAACAAGCACTAGTCCATCACCTCACATAAGCTAATCTTCTCTCTAACCGACAGTACAGATTTATATAATGTCATTCTACTGCAGATAGTTTAACAGTCATCTCTGACTGCATATGCCATGCTCTGGATAACACGGGCAAAGCCAGGGCTGTAGCCCTTGATATATGCAAAGTCTTTGACAAAGTCTGGCATGAAGAGTTCCTTATGAAAATTAAACAATATGATATAACTGAACAAATACTAAATATAATTAGAACTTTCTGAGACAAGAGAACCATCCGGGTTGTCCTTAATAAACATTCATCCAAACAGCATAATATTAATGCGGGAGTGTCTCAGGGGTTGATCCTTGAACCACTATTATTTGTAATATTCATTATCGACCTCCCTGAAAACATTGTGTCCGAGATGGGTATATTTGACAATGATACAACAATCTATAATAGGCATGAAGGAAATACTGATGCACATAAAATTACCTCCAGATTGTAGTAGAATGTGGCTGCAAATGGATGGCACCATTTAATGCTACTAAGACTAGGCTTCTTTTCTTTAACAATTACAGGAAGCCTTCCCAACTACCGACAGTCATGATTAATAGCACCCTACTTGTGAGTTCTTCCTACAAACTCCTCTGCTTAACATTCATAAGCAATATGAACTGGCACAAATACATTGTGGACATTGCGAAGGCTGCTGCAAAGAAGGTGGGTTCCCTCTATTGTGCTAGAAGATTACTCACATCTGAGAGCATCCCATACATCTACAAAGCCACCATTCGTCCATGCATGGAATATTGTTGCCACATCTGGGCTGGGGTATCTACCATAAGTCTCTACTTCTTGGACAGTGTCCAAAGAAGAGTTTCCAATCTAATAGGTCCCGCACTCTCAACTAAGCTCCAAACCCTGCCCCATCGCTGTAATGTTGCATCCCTGTGCCTGTTTTACAAATATTTTAATGGAATTTGTTCTGATGAACTTATTGCACTTGTGCTCCATGGACGTACATAACCCAACCAACCCGCTTAGCAACAAAATCACACCTCTTCACTATAGAGTTCCCTAAATGCCAGAAAGCCTTCTACTCTAATAGTTTCTTCCCTCGGACAGCCAGAATTTGGAAATTTCTTCCTGCTACCTGCTTCCCTGACTGTACTGGCATGCGGAAGTTTAAATGTAATGTAAACGAGCATCTTGCTTATTTCCCCTTACCATGGTCCCAAATAGTAGCCCCTTACGTCCAAGTGGTGATGTACATTGTTTAGGGTGAACATAACAAAAAAAAAAAAAAAAAAAGATGGTGTAGTATCAGTAATACAATAAAAAATTTAAAGAAAACAAAAGTAAAAATGGATAGAGAGAGACAAGAGTTATTGAGAGAGATATAAAAAGAAGAGAGTTATTGAGAGAGATAGAGGGAGAAAAGTGTTATTGCTAAAGAGAGAGGTAGAGAAGTGTTACTGATAGAAAGAGGGGGGAAAAAGAAATTAATGATATGGAAGAAGAGAAAATATTATGAAATATAGTGAGAGTACAATAACATAGTTCAATAATGGCATCAGAATATATATTTTTTATATTTATATATATATGATTATTTTTTTTTGAAAAAAGAATTCCAGCAGAGTGCTCAATTAAAAGGAAAATCCAAATTTTAAGAGCGTACTTATATTTTGTGTACAGAAAGTTGTTAGTTGAGACAGATCATTGGTACCGTCGGTTTCAATATATGTGTGTATATATATATATATATATATATATATATATATATATATATAAAAAGGGGGGGATTAAACAAAACGAGATTTGAACGTGAATTCGCGAGGTATATATACTTCACACTTCCGGTTATAAGATAGACGAATATTGGCTGAAGAGAGCTTGATAAGGATACCTTAAACGGGCCTTATTATCGGGCTTGAAACTGACAGTACCAATGATCTGTCTCAACTAACAACTTTCTGTACACAATATATATATATATATATATATATATATATATATATATATATATATATACATATATATATATATATATATATATATATATATGAAAGAGAGAGAGAGAGAGAGAGAGAGAGAGAGTGGGGAGTTGATAGACCTGCTCAATTATGGTTTTGGTAAGATAGTTTGAGAAAATTATTGATAAATAGTGAACATTTCAATCAATAAAATGACGGCGACGGCTACCAAAATCGGTAGCAGCCGTGAAATTCAAATTCTACACAGCTGACAATTATTAGCAGAGATTCTAAATTGCAAAGATATTTTCACAGAAGCACATATCCACAATGGCGGCATTCAACTAGTTGCTTTCGTATATCTACTTTACGGCATGCCAACCCTTTCTGAAGATATTTAATGCCCAAACACGATTCATAGCATAGTTACAGCCAAAAAGAAAGCATACCGAAATAACCAGAAAATGAGTAGAGTCGCAAAAGATAGGAATTCGTGATTTTTGGAAAATTTATAATAGTGTAGTGAATAAAAGACAATCAGTAATTCCTCCACTATCCAACAACCAGGAGGTCGCTTGCAATTAAGATGGTTGAATTACTTGCTCGATGATTGTCTCCAACTCCACCTTAAATATAGCAAATAACTTCCTCCCAGATTTCCCTACACAGACTTAAGCCCCACTTGAAGATTTGAACATCATCTTTTCTCATGTACGTTATATTACAAAAAAAACAAAAAACAAAACTTAGACACCTCTAAGGCATAGGTCCTTATCTAATCGCTGCTATACTAATTAAGAAATGCTCAGCTGGGTTAGTCCCGGTGTTTTACAGACTCTACATAAATGCATTGCTGAATTTGGTTTCTCTAAAAAAATACCGCTCTTTCAGCTTGTGTGGTAATAAAACTTTAAAATGCATTTGTGATGTTAGGCTGAGTAAGTTGTTACCTTTGGTCAAAATCGCTTTTTCCTGTCTCTGATCGGATTATTTCGATTATCGATTATCTATACTTATCGAAAACATTCCGATACAAAACCTAAGAACACTGCCAGGCATATAAGGTGCTTTCATGTGAAATTTCATAAAAATCGGCCCAGTCGTTTTGAAGTCCAACACACACACACACACACACACACACACACACACACACACACACACACACACACACACACACACACACACACAGCTCCTTTTATATAATAGTAGAGATAGAGATGGAGGTATAATAGAAACTGTACGTGTGTTGTTCATTCCTTATGGACTGCGAAACAGCTGGGCTAATTTTAAAAAAATTTCACATGAAGGTTCTTGATGTGTCTTGTGGTGTTCTTATGTAGGTTTGTATTGGAATGCATCTGATAAGTACTAATAATTAGGGCTATGACAACAGCATATTCTTTTCCTTGTTTGGATTCTCAGGTATATATCCATTGTTATCTTATATGTTTTTATGTAGAGTGATGTGATCCTTGGTTGATTAATTGTGTCTAACTGTGTCGGATATATACTCGAGAGTCAAAACAATGAAAAGAATATGCTGTTGTCATAGCCCTAGTAATAATATTTTTAAAAATCCAATTAAAGTTGGAAGACCAATCTTGACCAAAGTTAACACATGAAAATGACATTCATAATTGTCTAAATTGGGCGAGCGTCATTTGAAAACCAAAAAAATAAAAATTTATCAAAATATAATTGTCAAAACATTTATTGAAAAGTTTGCGTAAGAAAATATAATTTAATAAACAATTTTCTAATGAAAACAACATTGGATTTTTATAAAATAGTATTTTTTCCCCAAACAAATAAATAATTTTAATGAAACATTTTTTTGAATTAAAGCAACTTTGAAAGGTCAACAGCAAATTAATTTAAATGAAACCGAAAAATCATTATCTAGTTTAATTTTTTTTTTGTTATTTCATGCTTCAGTCATAGTTTAAAATACTGATTTCTCCCTTGGATTTCAACGACTAGTGCGCGAAATAAAATGGCGTCTCCAGTTTCGGCGATAAAGTGTAGAAATACCTCTCCTTTTTTTAGTCACCAGTTGGAAAAACCACTGATTGAGAGCACTGTAACATCTTTTTTCTCTAAGGGTTAAGCATTCATGAACATTTTCATGGACTTGACGTAGTTAGTCTGTTTTATACATAAATAAACTTTGCTCACAAATGAAAACAATGTTACCTCGCGGCTCCTAAAGTTTCGCAACAGTGCAAACAGATAACTAATCATGGGCCTCGTAGTTTCGAAACAGACAGACAGCGCCTATGTATGTGGCGCAATAAGAAAACTCATTAAGATAAATAAAGATTACCTTAAAAGTAATTAATAAAATTCTTGTATATCATATTAGATATGTTCTTGCTTTTAAAAAATAAATCAAGCAAAGTCACATTATTTAAACAATAAAATAATAGAACAATATATGTACTTTCTCTTTTCTGGATGAAGGCTGTTTTAGGAAATATTTTTTAAACTAAAGTGAAACTAATCACGCGGTATCAGTTCGCAAAGCTTTGACAGTCGGTCGACTTTTTTAAAGTATCCAAAAACAAAAGCGTTAGAATTACATATTATGCTGACTGACGGTCCCGCTTAATATGTTTCGAAAACTACAAAAGATAATCATTTTTTCTATCTGTTAAATAAATGCGGTAAGTGAATTTAATTTCCTTTTCTTTTAGAAATTTAAATTTCATTAAAATATTCTGCGAATGAAGCAATTAAACATTTCTTCTGGAACTTCTTTGCACAACAAAAACAAAAAGAA
>NC_136500.1:71946221-71963721 GCF_053919585.1 Euprymna scolopes | reverse complement strand
TATATATATATATATATATATATATATATATATATTTTATATGTAATACTTTTAGATATTTTCTTGTTACATGTATATATAAGAAAAGATGTGATTCGTTGGTTCTCTCGTTCAGTTCGGAAATCCAGTTAAATGTTTTTTAAATAAAAAGACAATTAAAAGAATTAATTTTGATTTTGTCTTTTTATTTAAAAACATTTAACTGGATTTCCGAACTGAACGAGAGAACCAACGAATCACATCTTTTCTTATATATACATGTAACAAGAAAATATCTAAAAGTATTACATATAAAAAAAAAGTCCCTAAATGCCGGAAAACTCAATAGCTTCTTTCCTCAAATCGTTTGACTTTGGAATTCCCCCCTTGTTCACTATTTTCCTTACTGTACTAACATATAGAAATTTAAATGTAACGTGAACAACTATTTCGCTGCATAACTCCTTACTTAACATACCAGTAATATGTGCCCCCTAATTCACAGTAGCCCTTACATCTCAGTTGCAATGCCCCTTGTTTGGAGTGACTATGTTTAAAAAAAAAAAAAAGCCTACAAAATCTGTTTATAAAAAAGTTTTTTTTTTTTTTGTTTTCATTTCATAAAACGTTTCGGTATATTATATGGCCTCTTTCAGATATACAAAAAAGCAAAAAGAGAAAATAAAAAATGTTTTCACATAATGCTCTGTCTGATGTGCGAACAGGACTCTAGATAAAATATATGCATAGTTTTTTTCATTTTGGATGATAGACGCAACGCAACGCATAATTTGTTCAGAAATTTGGAACCGAAACTTAATTGCATATTCGGTGTCTTGGGATATCGGTTAATTCACTTCCTTTGCCCTTTGATGTCATCTCGGTTCTTTCCGGCGAGTTCGAGTCTAGGGATCGAACTCATGACCTCCAGGTAGAATTTACTTAGAATATCTCAAGGTTCAATCTCTGAATACCGTTTCAGAAGAAACAAAGCAAAAAAAAAAAAAAAAAAAAAAATCTAGCGAATGTGTTCTGATGGCCTCTTAACATTTGTGCCCCCCTCGACATGTACATACTGTCGGTTAGCCTGACAAACAGCAAAATCCCACCTCTTCATTGTTGAGATTCTTGGATGCCAGAAAGCCTTTTACTCTACTAGTTTCTTCGCACAGACTGCTGAACTTTGGAATACCATCCCTGTTTCTTGGGTCCTGTATATGACCTTAAACTATATCCAGTGGTGAGGCCCCAGCTTGCGGGCTTTGGGGAGTGTGGAGCCACCCTGTAATTGCCATTGCTCCCAGGTCCACTCTGACCCAGAGTGGTAGTACCTGTTAGGGTCCCGACTATGAGTTAAATAGAAACCGACTTGAAAACAACAAATATATTCTATTAAAAAACTTTTCTTCAAAATCTTTGGATTCGGCATTAAATAACCTGAAAAGGGTTGATATGCTGTAAAACAAAAACAACCAACCAACCAACCAACCCTGTTTCTTGCTTCCTTGACTGTACTAACATGCCGAGGTTCGCATGTAGCGTGAACAGACATCTCGTCGCTCAACTCCCCCCATAATTTTTGTAAACGTGATTCCAAATAGTAGCTCCTTCATCCAAGTGGCAATTTGGAGTAAAAAACGAGTCAAACAAACAGTGAATTAACTCACAAGTGATTTCTAAAGGTAACGGAAACAATAACAGCTTATCTCTGTGGATCGGATAAATTCCAAAAAGATTATCTAATAAAGTAAAGGTACCTGAAGAAGGCCGGAGAGTATAAACGCTGAAACGTTGAGAATATCATTCGTTTTCTACTCGATTATTATTGTCATAGTAGGTCCTCGATAGAAGCTTTAATTTCTGATCACCCCCCCCCTCTCACCGCGTCCTTGCAAAACATTCACATCAAACACTCGTCGCGCTACAACCAGTGTAAAGGATTTTCCGTTTAGCCATGGGTACCTAAAACTGTACAGAACTTCCATGAACGAAATTTCTTTCTAAAAATGTCCCACTTGTAGAACCCAATACGACAGGCCTGCTTCTCAGCTGACTTCAAAGTCTAATGTTAACAAGTTCTTGTTGAGCAGTCTACATACAAAAATTCTGAACAATTTTACTCATTATTTCCAATCCTCTCAATATGTTGTTCATCATTCAACTAACAATTTGTTTACCCACACCCACTCTATGAAAAGATGAGAGTTTAAACATTTCCTGTATATATATATATATATATATATATATATATATATATATATATATATATATATATATATGAGTGTTTAGACGATTAATCGAAATACCAAAAGCGATTCTTTTGTCTTTTTTTTTAACATGGGAATCACCACTTATCAAGGCCCGGAAGCCACTTGGGGATAAGGGGTATTGCGTGTACAGTAATCAATGGGATAATATCATAGTAATTGTTAGTAATGGAGATTTGAAAAAGTGTCTTACTTAAGGGGAGGTATCAGGAATTTGTTTATGTTGGGCTTGAAGACATCCAAGTTGTAGTCAGGTCGGAAACAGGCAAACGGAACAGAGTTCCACAGGCGTACACTTCTAAGAAAGAAGCTTTGTTCATGGAATCTACGTTTTGATTTAGGCACAGATAAAGAGTGGGGAAAATTATTGACAATGGTTTCAGCTAGACGGGTGTTTTTCGCGAAAGATTGGCAAGGGGGAACCAGAGATTGGAGCTCGGATGAGCACTTGCCATGGAAATGATGATAAAACAAAGACAGGCTCGCAACGTCTCTTGTGTGGGAGAGAGGTTGCAGGGAAGAGAAAAGGGCATCCCCCACTAGGCCACAAACTCTATTTTGTATTCTGTCAAGGCAGGATAGGCTATTTTTAGCAGTTCCTGCCCAAATGTGGCAGCAGTATTCCATCCTTGGACGTACTTGGCTTTTATATAGATAGAGAATTGCATCAGTAGTGAGATATCTTCTGGAGCGGTAGAAGGATCCCACCAATTTTCCAGCAACCTTGGCAACTGACTTAATGTACCTGTTCCATTTCAGGTCAGGAGTAAAGGTCAATGCCAGAAGCTTATCAAAACATAGAGCCTCCGCTAAATGAGAGCCATCCATTTCAATTAATGCCAGATGGGGATCAGAGCGTTGATGATGTAAAGATAGGAGCTTGGTTTTAGATGTATTAAAAGTAACCAGCCACCTCTTCCCCAACTGTACCGCACGATCAAGATCAGAGGAGAGAAAAGCAGATAGAACTTTATCATTTACGGCCTTAGATGTGTTGCCATGGATGGTCGTGTCATCAGCATAAATGTCAATGAATGATTTAAGTATGTGTTTTTGGGAGATCATTGATGTAGATCAGGAAGAGAGTTGGGCCCAGTATGGACCCCTGAGGGACTCCAGCATTAATACTGTGGGCGTCTGATTTCTGCCCATCAACCACTACTCTTATGAGCCTATCAGAGAGAAATGATTTAAGGATTGAGAAAACATTTCCAGTTATACCGTAGCTGGAAATCTTGTGAAGTAGGCCCTTATGCAATACCTTATCGAAGACCTTTGATATGTCAAGAGGAATTTCCCTAGAAAGGAAGCCATTGTCGAGAGATTCACTAATCCTATGAGATATAACCATTAGCACATCTGCTGTAGATCTGGCAGAATGGAAACCATATTGCATGTCACGATTATTTCTGCTGAGGTGGTTGACTACTTCTTTATTTAATATGGTTTCCAGCAACTTACTCATGACACTCAGGAGACTTATTGGTCTGTACTGAGAGGGAGATGACTTATCACCTGAATTCTTGAATACAGGGCATACTGATGAGGTTTTCCAGAGTGTTGGGAAGCACTTCTTAAGACAACGCTTAAACAGTTTTGTAAGTATGGGGGCAAGTTCTGGTTGAAGCTTTTTCAACACTATAATTGGAATGCCCTCAGGGCCAGTTGCTTTACTGGAATTGTTTATTATATTTTGTTTAAAGCAAAATCTTCCACTGCTAGTATTAATGATAAAATAATAAATATTGATTTTTAAACTACAAGTAAAACTAATATCTATAGATCATTCTCCACAAGTGCATTTTTACGTTTGAGAAAATATCTGCTCATTCAGCTTGTGTTTTTACCATAATCGGGAATAAACAACTCTATTGTTAAATATGTAGAGATTTATAATGAATCGGAATCGGTAATTGTATCAGAATCGGGAAAATATTGGAATCGTCCAATAACACACACACACACGCACATATAATTTCACGTTAAGAATATTTAAAAATAAAAATCAATGAATTCAACGAGGTGTATATAATAGTGTTAAATAATGTTTTATATACCTTTATAGCAGCCGACAACTTTTTATTTCTGCAGCTTATTCATTCTTTTTTTTAGCAGGTTATCTATCTATATATATATATATATATATATATATATATATATATATATATATATTAGTAGCTGTAACTAACCGATGTGTCTGGGAGTTATTTTTTCCTTTCTTTGGTGAAACTATACCCCCCACCCACCCCGCTTCTTTTAATAAAATTAGTTGGTTCTTGTAAATAGGATTTGGAAAGCTAAATTTAGTTATTGCGGTATCGTTCAGACATTACGTTGTTGCTTGAACGAAATTGTCATAAAAATATAATTTTATTAAGGAAATGTGTCAATCTCTATTAGTAAAAAATATTGGGTGTAAATAGCTTTCAATCTCTGGTAAATTTTTACTTAGTTTCCACCTTTACATTTTCCTTTAAAATGACGACTCTTTTAGGTTTTCGGGTATGCTGAAAACGAATATCGCATTTAAAATTTCCGCAAATAATTACTTTTGCGGATATTAAGCTATGTAATTCCTTATGTTATAAGTAGTGGTTATTTTTGTACGCATTACGATTCGATTTATATGTACTTATTTTAATTGTATAAAAATTGTAACACCCACCCCCCAGAAAAAAATGATCGTGCACCTGTCATATAAAAGATCTGAAATAATTGAAAACGTTGTTATATTTGAATTATTCTAACTACTATTCTCATCTTGATTGTTACATTCAAAACGTTTTGGCCGATGTAACTTCCTTCTTCGCTTATTTTTCTTTTCTTATTTAAATTAGGGAACCTTCTAGTCCAACGTTTCTGAATTTTTAGGTGAGAATTGGTTATTCGTATTATCTGGATTCTTTGGAATACTGTTCTCATCTTGAGTGTCATTTTTCACAACGTTTCGGTCGATGTAACCTCCAACCTTCTTCGGATGTATCTTGTCGAATTCGGGACTCTAAAACTAATGGTTCCAATATCATGCTAAATTTAACATGCTGTGGGAACCTTTAATTATAAATAATAGGTAATATATACAATAATGCGTATTAAAAAAGTACAACAATTATATATATACTAGCAAAAGTACCCGTCGTTGACTGAGTTCAAAAACACCCTACAGAAAATGGACTCTGATTTATGAAAGTATAATAGGTTATGAAAAGGAAGGGTTTTAAAGAATTTCGAATTTGGGGGTATCAAAACCAAAGCAAAATATGATTAAAGTAAAAATAAAATAGATAAACCCCATAATTTATTATACCATACCTGTTCACACTGAAACACTTATCACAATCTATATTAAAAAAACCTTGTTAAACTTTGTGACATATTTCCATTCTATGGAGGTCAGGCGCAAACGAACACCTCATAATTTTATTATACCATATTTCTTCAAACTGAAACATAATTATCAAAGTATACGTACGCAGATAGATATGAAAAGTCTTTATTAAAGCTTGTGCCTATTTCCATTCTATGGAGGCCAGGCGCGAACGCAAACGCCACAATTTTATTATACCATTCCTATTTAAGTTAAAACATACTTATCAAAGTATTATTATGTACATCCATATCAAAAACACTTGTAAACGTTTTTTTAAATTTTTACATTTTTTATTTCCATACTTTGTGGACCAGGCGTGTACGCAGACCCCACAATTTTAATGAATCATCATTATGCCAGATCAAACATACCCATTCCTGTGTCTCAATACATCTTCTATCATTATATGTGATCAGTTTTCTATAATAGTCAACCATATAGGAGCGTATTCGTGACTAGACACACACACAGACGTTCAGCTTTATATATATATATATATATATATATATATATATATATATATATATATATAATTTTTAAAATGTAATTATCCACTGACACGTGTTTCGTCATCTATGACTCATCAGAGTAGCTGTATCTAGCGAGATTTGAAATCGGGACCCAACGGTAATGAGCCTAAACCCTTGGCCCTTGACCATCTCGCCAACTGTCTGGATATATCGCAATTTACTTAGATGTTGTTTTTGTTTTTGGTTTTAGCGATATGTTTTGAATGAATTCAATTTTTTACGAAAGTGCATTTTTACCTAAATGCGAGTTGGGAATATATATGTAGTAGTAGTAGTAGTAGTAGTAGTAGTAGTAAATAGTGATATCTACAATTGGAAATAAAATAGGTTTGACGCTTCCAAAATTCATACAAGAACTGCCCGCAAGATTAAAGTACTTGAAAAAAAAAAAAAAAAAAAAAAAAAAAAAACACACTTGTAAAAGTGATATTCTCCCGAAGGTTGAAGGTTCAATTTTCAGCGTTGGTGACCGGAAAATAAAATTGTGAATTACTTGGGACCTTCATCTAGTCATGAACGAGAGTATGCTACCTCCGTGGAGTAAATAATGGGTTCTGTTCGAAATTATCGAGTTCGACAGAAACATTCCAGAGTTCGACAAGATACACCTGAAGAAGGTCGGAGGTTACATAGACCGAAACGTTGCGAAAAATGACACTCAAGATGTGAACAGTAGTCCGAAAAATCTAAATAATACGAAATAGAGTCCAACTTGGAAATCTTTATGGCAAACTCTGCAACCTGTATGGCACGGAATTTCTAAGAGAACTTTTATGCAATTCATAGCATTCTGTTATTAAGTGTTAATCTATGTTATTTTTTCGTTATCATCACCGATGATAAGGATTGAACCTTCAAATCTCGAAAGACTGTCACTGATCATAAATCAACGTCTTTAATCCTTAAACCATGGGTCCATGTAAAGAATCCGACTTTGAATTTTTGGAGTTTTAAACCTAATCGTGTCTAAATGTGTACTATTTATTACGAGGATGCCTCCTATTTGTTTTTTATTCCGCCTAAATGGATCAAATTGCATTGTTATGATGGCTGACCTCATGCATTTATGACCTGGAAGTTTCATCTCTCTGTCACAGATATTGACGGTGTGAGACCCTAAGAAAGCAGCCCCTCTCATGGGCGTGCGTCAGAAGCAGGGATACGTGATTGAATTTCTCCATGCACAAAAAATTGAACCGATGAACATTCACCGGCGCTTGTTGAACGTTTACGAAGCCGATGTAGTTGATGTCAACACAGTTAAGAGATGGGTTCGTCGATTTTAGAGTGGCGACAGAGACGTGAATGATAAAGTGCGCTCCGCCGGACTTTTACAACTAAGGCATCAAAAGAGGTTGGTAAAAGTGCATAGAGAATGGTGTAAACTATGTAGAAAAATAAATTCCAGAGCACAGATAGGTCACTCATTTTAATGGTATCACTCTAGTATTCGTAGCTCTTCAACGTTTAAGTTCTTTAGTTAAAAAAAAAAAATAGGAGGCCTTACTTTTGGAACGACTATTGTAATATAGAAATTATTGACACGATGGCAGTTTAGTTCCCCCAAACAAACTGTTTGGGTTTTAGGAGAGTTATGTAGGATTAACAAAGCCCCCCCCCCCCCACCTTCCTTTCCGGAATTAAGAATGACTTTCTAAATTTGCTTGGTGGTGTTAAGTTGCACAAGTACTAAGTTATATTTTTTGGTAACTGTCAAGGGATTACATCGGCCGAAACGTTGTGAAAATAACAATCAAGTTGAGAATAGTAGTCAGAATAATAGAAATTATCAATCCTCATTTTGAAACTTACAAGAGCATTTTTTTTTTTTTTTTTTGCTACTAAATGCGGATGAAGTTGTTATTGAAAAAAACAAGATGAAAAGAAGAAATGAAAGGGAGACTCACCTGAAAGTTCGTATATAAGTGTAAAGCAAGGAACAAGAAATGGTATTTATTTATCCAGGTTTGGTACCCCCCTTTTTTTTTCTCTCTCAATTTTTTCTCTCGATTTGGAGAAAACCGAAGGTAATTTTTGTATCTTTCTGTTTCTCTTGGAAATATCACATTTGTTTCGCTAGTCGCACTCACTGCACTTAGAGAAAATAACTTGCCTATTTATCAACATCACAACCTCTCTACTCACCCCCGTTACGATTTGTACCTTTTAGTTTTTTTTTAATTGCATCAGTTAAAATAATTCAAAATCATTCAGAAATTTTGAATAATAAATCAATTTTTTTTTTAAATTGAAAAAAAAAAAAATTTTTTTTTTTTAATTAACCTACCCCAAATAAACGTATATTATTTTGGGGTGGGTGAGTTTTTACTCCCCTCTTTTTTTTTTTTTTTTTGTTTTTTTTTTGTTTGATAAAGAAAAGAAAAGAAAAAAAAACAGTTATTGTAATTCCTTCTTTTAATGTTTTTTTTTTTTCTTTTTCTTCCTTCTGTTTACGTGCGGAGGAAACGGTAAACAGGCAGCCGCAAAGAACCGGGGATGATGATAATCATGATGATGCCAACGTCGAAAGAATCGGTACTACTGTTGTTGTGATTGAGTCGCAGAGTATCATCCATCAGGAAAATGGTGATGCCAATATCAGAAAAGAAAGGGGGAGGAGGAAAATAACGAGGGGAAGTAGCAGCTGCAGAAGGGAAAGGGAAATAAGAGATACAAGCAGAGGGAGGGAGGGAGGAGTGGGGGTGTTGGAAAGAGAACGAAAGTACGAAAAAGAAGGAATGATATTAATAGAACCAAGCATCGACCAATATGTGTGTGTGTGTGTGTGTGTGTGTGTGTGTGTGTGTGTGTGCGTGCGTGCGCGTCTTGTTTACCTGCCTTCCAGTGCGGTAAAGTTTGACAGTCAGTTCTTAGTGAGGAAACCAATATACACCTCTTTCCGAAAAGGGCGCATTCTGAACGGATGCAACAATTCTCACAATCAGCCACATAGGCATTCCCTAATAAGAGCGCCAGCGCCATTTCCTCTACCCGGTAAAAAAAAAAAACAAAAAAAAACGAGAAGGTAATGCTTATTGCTTCGGAGAATGATATCCTTAGCACCGAGCGAAATTAGTATATTTCTTCCATCTCCTCTCTATACAATACACAACGTGGAACGATAAAATTGTCTCCCTAGAAAAGACGACATGATTCCATTTCCGTTTGATGAAAACCAGTTTTCTTTATCCCCCCCCCTTTTTTTTTGTTGCAGACCATCTACTAGTTGGCCAGCTGTGTACAAATCCCAAGAGCGTGAGGAGGGGCTTTCTATCATGTCTGAAAGTGACACAACGAACGAGATCGGAGATGTGCCACTGTACAACTTATGCTCTCTACCAATCCAAGTTATGACAACAGGACCATTGCCTGCACCCTCAAAATGTAAATCCGGACAGTTCAACGCTTGAGGGGACAGCTCAATGAAGTTTCCAGCCATGGTTATGGTTTTTGGTGTGGTTTCAAGTGAGGGCCACTTCACATTTTCGAAGTCAACTTGAAAGCAACACCGAAGTGTACCTCGATGTGCTGAAGAGTGTGGTGATCCCCTGGTGCAATCGGGTGGCCACTGGCAGACCCTAGGTGTGGCAGCAGAACTCAGTGCTGGCCCACACATCCAAAGAGACCCAGGCTTGGCTTCAGAAGGAGTGATACGACTTTGTACCCTTTTCTCACTGGCCGCTCCTCCCCCCCCCTCCGATCTGAACTACTTCGTTTGGTCATACGTCAAAAACATCACCAACATGACCTTCCACAACACCAAAGCCAGCCGGATTGCGACCATCAACTGAATCCTTGCCAAGCTCCTGCTGGTGCTTGTGGAAAAGGCATGCTCCCAGTTCTAGACCCGTATCAAGGCAGTGTTGAGGCTGAAGGCGGCTACATTAAGTAGATGCTTCCTCTTCATTATAATTAAGTTACCTGAATTGATTTTTTCAATAAAAGGTTTAAAATAAAGCCGTAGTATTGTTTTCTTAAGGGCGACAAATTTATCGTTCCACCTTTTTTATTTATATATATATATATATATATATATATATATATATATATATATATATATATATATATATATAAGGTGGAACGATACAAGATAGAGACCGTTCTTCAGACAAGCTGGAACGATAGAGATCGTTCTTCAGGCAGACAAGGTCATTTTTATATATACACTAGCAGGCCACCTGGCGTTGCCCGGTCATAAAATAAGCTTGATATTTTTATTTATGCAAATTTCATATTTATTATTAGAGAGATAATTCTCTATTGATTATTATATTGTACCCAATATGTAATAGTGACCTCAAAAGTTTTTTTTTAAATATGACATCAGTGAAAAACAAAACCAAAATATTTAGCGCTCCAACATTATTTATTATCATCAGAGCAAATGACAGATGCATATCAAAAGTTTAAAAATTAACCAACTTTAATGTGTAAATGTATATTTGCAGTCTCATAACTACGTTGATAGACCAGACATAATAGACCACTTGGAAGATAACATTTGGCGCATTATTACCGAAATATACCCTAATTTAATACATAGAGTTTATGAAAATTGGATCTCTAGATCATGCCATATACGGAGAAGCGACGAGGTCATATACCCGAAATTTTATATAAATTATAAATGCCAAAAGTGAACGTTTGAAATAACCCATATTTTTGTATAATAGAAGTATTTTTCTATGATTTATTTCAATTTAAAGTTCGCCGCCTCTAAAAAAGAAAACACCCTTTCTATATATATTATGCATAAAAATCGATACAAAAAATATATAAAGTTTTTCATTTTTTTATTTGCTAATGTATAGAAAAACAAAATCCTTAAAATTCTTTAAAAAAAAAAAAAAAGAAGTATTTTCGACCGCTCCTTCTGCTTTCTTCAGTGTATTGAGAGGTATGTGCGTTTAAGGTGGATGACTGTAGCAAAGGGAGAGTGTATATATATATATATATATATATATATATATATATATATATATATATATATATATATAAAATAAGAATTACAGTTAAGTTTACCAAAATGATCCAAGATGGTAAAACGAAAGTATATTATAAATATTAAAGAATTAATATTTATAAAGTAATCTCAACCAGATGTAAAAGCTTGATAAAACCAAATAGGAGATAGAGCTTATAATAAGAATAAGTAGTTAAAAAAACACTTTGAAAAAGGAAACACTAAATAAATTTATTTAGTGTTTCCTTTTTAAAATTAAATATGCTTTTAACTCTCTTTTCAAAGTGTTTTTTAACACGTTTTATTAACTACTTGTTCTTTATATATATATATATATATATATATATATATATATATATATATATATATATATATATATATATATATATATATGAATTTTTAGATGGATACAATCCAACGTTATGATGTGAAAAAGAAAGCGGAAAACCGGAGGCTCGACGTTTCGCCCGTATTATGCGGATTTTTCAAGAGGTGTGGTCACTGACGAGAGGGTCGATGTTTTTAGTTTTATATATACTGGGCGAGTGTATGCAAATAAAACTATTATACAAAAAAAAAAAAGAACAAATATATATATATATTTATTAACTAGTGTCTCGATTATTTTTGTGCAATATTATTTTAGATAAGTCGAAAGAAATGTTAAAAAATCTTTTTCTCTGTTTGACAGTGTTAGTAGAGTTAGAGATAAGACCAGATTTTTTTTAATATTTGTATAATAGTTTTATTTGCATACACTCCTCCAGTATACCAGTATATATAAAACTAAAAACATCGACCCTCTCGTCAGTGACCACATCACTTGAAAAAGCCCGCATAATACGGGCGAAACGTCGAGCCTCCGGTCTTTCTCTTCCTTTTCACATCGTATATATATATATATATATATATATATATATATATATATATATATATATATATATATATATATATATATATATATAT
The DNA here is from genome assembly GCF_053919585.1 of Euprymna scolopes. NCBI lineage: Eukaryota > Metazoa > Mollusca > Cephalopoda > Sepiida > Sepiolidae > Euprymna > Euprymna scolopes. Next base: position 71,951,646 of record NC_136500.1, on the reverse strand, counting down.
ATATATATATATATATAAGCACGAGGATAGGTCCAAAAGTAAAACCTTTCCTTCATTATTTTCTCTTTTCATTTTAAAAGCTTTTTTTTTGTCTTAAATTCCGAATGCTTCATTTAATGATTTTCCTGTTTATTTAAATTTTTCCACTTTTTCATTTTATTTTTTTTTATTTTACTTTTTTTCATCTGCCTCGTATCTTGCAAATGATATTAATTGTTTCTTTTGTTTTTGTTTTCGACATTACTAATTTTTTGTTAATTTTCTTTCTTTTTTTTTTTTAAAAAAAGGTCTTAGATTTCTTCCAAAGTAAGAAAAAAAAAAAAAAAGAAAATCGTCCACATTTTTTTTTTTTTTTTTTTTTGGTCTTGATTTTTCACCGGATGAAAAATTATTTTTGGCTTCATTTATTCAAAATTTGGGGTTTCTGATTTTTAAAAGTTTTTTTTTAAAAAACAAAACAAAAAGAAAGAAATAAAAGATGAAAAAGAAAAGAGAAAAGGGGAGAAAAGGAAAGAAAAAATAAGGAAATAGAAGAAAAAGAGAATAAAAGAAGGCAGAAGAAGAAAGAAGTAGAAAAAAGAAAAGGAAAGTAATGAAAAAAGACAAAGAATATAAAAGAGTAAGAAGAAAATAGAAAAAGGAGAAAATAGAGCAAGAAGAAGGAGGAGGAGGAAGAGGAGAAGGAAGTAGAAAAAAAGAAGGAAGTAGAAGAAAAAAAAAAGCTCAAAATGATTTTTCTTTTTCTACTTCCTTCTTCTTCCTTCTTTTATTTTCTTCTTCTTCTTTTTCTTCTTCCTTTTTTCTCTTCCTCTTTTACTTTTTGTCCTTTTCTTTTTTACCGGGTGTGAACTCGGCTGAGAGATAAGGGATGAGAACAGGGTGTATGATCAAGCTCGCGGAAGACAAATAAATGCAAGTAGACGTAAAAACCGGAACAGTTTTTTCAAGTGTATTCAAGGTGGCGGAGATAGGAAAGAAGGGTGGAAATCTATTGATTGATTTTATTCTTTGAAATAATATCGATTAAGAAACACATTTCCAGATTTTCAGATTCAAATCATATATATATAAGTGAGAATGTGTATGTGTGTGTGTAGACACTTCTCAACCTATATACTCAACAAATTTTTTTATCTAAGACATGAAATTTGGTATATAGGGTAGTTGGATATATGAAACAAACATTTTAATCGGTTTTCATTCAGAAAAAGGGCTGCTAAGGGGTTAAAATTGAAAAATTAGTATGTGGTGGTTATCGGATTGTAATCTATTTGCTGTTTCATGAATTTGCATGCGTGAATCGTTATTATGATAGATTCTTTATGCTAAGAATAAGTAGGTTTGAAAACACTTTTCATAGATCATGTCAAGCTAATCTAATGGTTATCGTACTTGCCTGATTGTCTTTAGATTTTGGTCTCGATCTCAGCTCGAGTTTTTTCTCTTTTTACTTACAAGTGAACTGTTTAGAAAAAAACATAATACTTGCATATACATGTCTCAGTTTCTGTATAAATTAAAATATAATTTTCATGCGTATTTCACCATGAGGCAACGCCGGGCGGCCTGCTCAGTTAGATCCTAATTTTTACACTTAAATTACCAACAGTGAAATGAGTTGTGGCAATATTCCCAAAATAATTATTGATAATAATAAGCACGTTTTAATTGAGTTTTGGGGAGATATTAAATTAACGTTTACTCTGAGCAAATATGGCAGAATTTGACGACTTAAAGCAACTGGAAATGGGTAATTTATAAAGATGGGGGCCATTGGAGAACGTGAGAAAAAAAGCTGTTTAGACATTAAAAGTAGTTTTATGTTCTTGTTTTCATTAAATATTATTAATTTATACTATTAATCTATATATCTATAAAAGTGAAAATGTCTGTCTGTCTGTGTACATTTTCCTACCAAAAAACTACAGACTCGAAATATTATATTATTTTATTATAATAAGGAGTATTGAGATTTTGGAAAATCTTTTTAATTGGGTTTCAGTCGGAAATTTTGCTGTTAAGGGATCAAAGTTCAAATATATTATAAATATTAAAGTGTTAATATTTACAAGTAAAGTAATCTCAACCAGATGTAAAAGCTCAATAAAACCGAAAAGGAAATAGAGCTTATAATATGAACAAATGATTAATAAAACATGTTAAAAGACATCTTGAAAAAGAGTTAAAAACATATTTAATTTTAAAAAAGGAAGCACAAGATAAGTGGATAGTCCTTAATCCGCGGAGTTTCGAAGTATTATTAACACTTTAATATTTATAATATATTTTAAGTTTACTATTTTGATTACCTTGGTAAACTTATTGTAATTTTTATTTATATATATATATATATATATATATATATATATATATATATATATATATATATATATATATATATATATATGTATATACACACAAATACAGTTTGGATTGTGATATATATATATATATATATATATATATATATACATATATATATACATATATATATATATATATATATATACAAATACAGTTTGGATTGTGATATATATATATATATATATATATATATATATATATATATACAAATACAGTTTGGATTGTGATATATATATATATATATATATATATATATATATATATATATATATATATATACAAATACAGTTTGAATTGTGATATATATATATATATATATATATATATATATATATATATATATATATATATATATATATATATATACAAATACAGTTTGAATTGTGATGTGGATTAGTCAAAATACAGATTGGATCACTTTACCTCACTTCTATCAAAGACATTTACTGCAATTTGGATGTGAAATTTTATATCCTTTTCATTAACTTCCCTTATTCTATGACATTTAAATACTTAAACAACTTTTAATTGTGATTTTCCATGTCTCATTCACTTTAGCAAATAAGGTGTAAACCATTATAACTATTTGCTAATATTTTTCCTCTGAAGAGATGGTAGACATCGAAATCCTATAGGATAAGGGGTTATAATATTTCAAATGTATTCTTTGTCTTACATAGAATAATAAAAATCTTTTGATTTGAAATTCAAACATTTCACGTCATTAATTTTTGAATTCATTGAATGACTAAAATTTGATTTACTTGCTCTATCTTGTATATCGAGCAATTCTTATTTAGGTGGGATAGTACTTCTAGAATATTACTGCCAGTAATATTTTGTAAAACTTATAATCATAGGTTTTCATACCAGTTGATATATATATATATATATATATATATATATATATATATATATATATATATATATATATATAGCTAAAAATGAAAAAGTGTACTACCTTGGTTGCTGAATATTTCTTAATCAAAACCAATCTCAGAATTGTTGAGTACTTACCTGAAAAAAAAAAGAGAAAAAAAGAGTTAATCAATTGCCCAAAAGATATCGGAATATATAAACATCAACACAGCTACGTTCTAAATTCTATGGTTTGATTAATATTATTTTTTATTTCTTTCAACATGCCCAAAAGTTTTTAAAAATGTTTTTACGGCAATTATTTCGTTACGCAGAATCAATCAGTTATCTGTACGCAACAACCGAATTTATTCATCGCAGACTCTTCAGAAAACAGGAATTTATTTATTTTAGTAAGAAAAGGAAAAAAAAAATTGGCCATGTCATTCATCAAGCCGAAAATATATGTAGAAAAATAACATCGTCTGTTTTGTTATTGCAGCCATTTTGAATTTGAGGAGGAAACTACTTTAATTCTATTTTACATATTTATTAAATAATTTCCCATATATAAAGCTAAAGTAAATACATTCTTTGCTTCATTCATAAGCGATATATATGCTCTAAAAATGTAAATTCATTTTTATTGAGCTTAATTAATTGTGACACATTTCAAAAAAATTTATTGAACATATGCATAAACATTATATTTTGTATAATCATATATATATATATATATATATATATATATATATATATACATACACACTTTATATATCATGCTCAATAGTAAATAAAGCAAGATATATGAAGTGTATAGATTCGATTTACTCCTGCCATGGTCAGCTGTGTTTTATTTTACAATTTTTACCTCTTAGCAGTTATTTTTACGAGCTAAAACCCAAATCGAAAGTGTTCCCCAAGTCCAAATACCCTATAAATCAAGTTTCAAATTTGTAGACCAAATACTCAGAGACGAGTTAAGTAGAGACGTTTTCCACACATGCACACACATACGGATACTTTGTATATATATATATATATATATATATATATATATATATATATATATATATATAGTGTTGGGACGATTAATCTGGAATCGGGATTGGAATCGGGAATCGAAAAAATCGGAACATTTGGGAGTATAGGAACCGGAAATATTGGTGCCTATTTTCCAATGCCAAACCGATTCTTTTAATTATCTTTTTTTTGGGAGGAGGGATTTTGCTTAAAGTAAAATCTTTCATTGCTGTTGATATTGATAAATTATTAAATATTCATTTGTTTTAAGATACAAGTAAAGCTAAAATCGATAGATCATCCTCCACAAGTGTATTTTGACGTTTAGGAAAATATCTGCATATTTAACATGTATTGTTTTGGAAGATCGGGGTTAAATAACAATCTTTCAGTTAAATAATTAGAGATTTATAAAGAATCGGAATCTGTAATTGTATCGGAATCAGGAAAAATATTGGAATCGTCCCATCACTTCTAAATATATATATATATATATATATATATATAAAATAAAAAGGAACAAACCGTATTATGTGTTCATCAACGTTTCGTCTTTATTTCGAGACTTCTTCGAAATAAAGACGAAACGTTGATGAACACATAATACGGTTTGTTCCTTTTTATTTTCTCTATTTTGTCGGAATACTATTTCCATCATTTTCATCATATATATATATATATATATATATATATATATATATATATATACATACACACATAGATCATCGTGTAATGATTAGATCACTGTCTGACTGACGTAAAGAACATTTAAAATTAAAATGTTTAAATTCAACGTTATTTTACGCGATTAATGGTAGTCGAATGGATACGGTCTTTGCTAATCGAACCAGAGATAGCTCGTGTTGCCGAGTTGGAATCTGTCGACTGGTGTTAAGCGCGACACCCTGCACTGTAGATTCCTAAAAGGATGAAACACTAGTGTCTGCCTGTAGGTATTTGATCATTATAGTAAAAGAATAATTATATATATATATATATATATATATATATATATATATATATATAAGAACAATCAAGGCAATGGGAATGAAATGTTTACCTGATAAAAGCGAGGGTAAACTCCCATCCAAATAAAAAGCTCATCCAATTCTTACCCTGACCATAATAACTACACACCATCAGCAACAGTAACCAGATTGAGCACAAAACACACACACAT
>NC_136500.1:71913721-71941221 GCF_053919585.1 Euprymna scolopes | reverse complement strand
GCCGTGAAAATGCTACTGTGGGTATGTTGATAACGCGTTTTTATTTTTTTTTTTCGCATGACGTGGTCTGTAGGTTCAAACTCCGCACGTAAATTTCTTTTTTTTTTTTTCATTAACTGCAAAGAATCTTATAAGACAGGAAAATTTGCATTTTTTTTTTTTTTTTTTTTTTGCATGACGTGGTTGAAACCACGCACGTAAATTTCTTAATATTTTCTTTTTTTATGAACTGGAAAGAAGTTTACATAAAATAATTTTATAAAAGAAACTGTAGGTTCTCTAGAGTGAAATGTAGAATAACATATATTTTGGACTAAGTTACTGCATGGAGGCATGTGAAGCTTCCTATCGGGCGATTTTACGGATTTCGATGAAAATAAAAATATAGGAGTGTGAAATATTCGTTAATCATCATTCAATCCAGGGCAGCATCGGGTCTCCCTGCTAGTATATATATATATATATATATATATATATATATATATATATATATATATATATATATATATGTAAAATCTATTGGGTTTGGGTTTTTTATTTATTTTTTTTTAATTAACGATTCTGATGTATTTAATTGTTGCGCTTACATAAGCGTTGAGAAAGTTGCCAGCTCTTTGTTAATTTGTGTCACCCATTTTTGACGCATTTTTAAAAATTACTTTTATTATTAATTTTATTTATTAAAATTTAAATATTGTTTTTTTTTAATTTAAATATTTATTAAATATATATTTTTTACGTGCACAAAAGTCATATATAAACATATGTTTTTGGGTATCACCCGTCGTCAACATGGCTAAGCCTTTAACACGGATCGAACTCGTAACTGGTCAATTAGTAGTCTGATGTTTTTTCCATCAAGTTACGATACTCCGTCAAATTTTATGCACGATTTTATCGCTTTTTAAATGTAAGATCTCTTGTTTTATTTATTTATTTATTTATTTATTTTTATTAGCGATTATGTTAAATTTAACTATTACGCTTACCCAAGCATTGAGGGAGTTACCTGCCCTTTGTTTCTTTGGAAAATATCAGGCTACCGATTGTTAAAAGTTTCGTCATGCTAACGACGGGGGATACCTAGAAACATATGTTCATGGATAATAGTTGTGCACCTAAAAAAAAAAAAATAATAATTTTTAAAAGATATATGATTAATATTTAAATAAAAAAAACATTTTAACATTTAATAGTAATAAAATTATTATTATTATTTTTATTATTAATAATAATAATAATAATAATAATAATAATAATAATAATATTAATAATAATAATAATATCTATATATATAAAAATGTAAATGTTGGTTCGTTCGGAATTAATTGTCTAAAAAATCACTGGACGGATGGCTTCCACGTTTTGGTATAATATGTTTACTATATCCATGTGTGTTTTTATATATTTCTTTTTAATTATAACATTATACTTAATTTTTCTATGATAAATAGGTGGATTTCTTTGTACCGAGAGGCTATTTTTTCATTTAGGAACAATTATTTATTACCGCTTCCTATCACGTGACCAGTGTTACAATTTAGCGGTTTTCCTGTTATATCTGGAGATTTCGGTTACAATATAGCGGGAAATTCTAGAAAATCTGGAGATATTTGGCACCCACACACCCGCATTAGATTATTAAAAAATAAAGAAAAGCGCTTGAAAATATTCAATGTAAGTAAAAAAAAATTAGCATTTATTGCCTTTGGTAACAGTTATTTATTGATTATTTCTTTTGTTTTTCACCTTTTTTTTTGACTAACCATTCTTAAATCTCACTATAAAATCGATTTATCTAAGTACATTTTAGATGGGGGGATTCCAACCTCCGAAGTTTGGGTTTGTATTACTGTACACATAGATTCGAAAAAGTTGTCAAAAAACAAATGCATAACAAATAAATGTTATCAAAGGCAAGATAAGTTACTTTTCTGCCAAACTGGATATTTAAATTAACCACACGTGGTCTCAAAATGAATGACGACGCTCAAAGTGTATACACATTTTGACTCCTCCCTTTACTTAAAAATTCACCAAAAATCAGGAAATTAACCAATTTTAATGAAAATTGCAGTATTTTTCAAATAATGATCGCAGAATATAATGAACTAATTATTTTTACTTAACTCTTAGTGAAAATGTTTTATTTTGTTTAAACAAAAAATACCTTTACTAAAGTTATGGTTTTCAGTAGTAAATAAAAAACGCAAGAATTTATTTTTGCTTTTTTTAAAGCATCGTAATTTGTAACAATAAAAAATAATTTTTACAGTAACATTACGAAAAAAGCCCCTAAAGTCCGTATTAATGTATTCGATATAACTCGAAGAAAAATGAATTATCAGATACTATTCAGGAAATTAAAGATTCAATTAGATCCTATTTCAGTCACATAAATTATTTAAGGTGAAATGAGTTTAGGAATTTATAGCCAAACCTAAATTTTTTTTTTTTTTTTGGTAAATATCCAGATACGCTACTACAGAACACCGACCACTCTAATTTGTTGGGGGGGGGGACAAATATATAACAAATAAATGTTATCAAAGGCAAGATAAGTTACTTTTCTGCCAAACTGGATATATTTTTCGTGTTTTTATTCAATGTAACATATTTATTCAGCGCGAAAAAAAAAACAGCGTTTACCGATGTATTTGAAAATTTAAGATGGCGTCTCACACCTTCTTTAACACCGTAAGTTTGGAACAAGGTGTTATAAATAAAAACTATACAAAATACTATTAAAAACCCGCCGAATATATGTCAACCTATGTCACAGTAACATGTATTGAGCGAGTTTTTAACAGTATTTTATCCGGTTTTTATTTATAACATCTTTTCCCAAACTTACCGTGTTAAAGAGAGAATCAGACTCCATCTTGAATGTTCCAATACATCGGTAAACACTGTATGGTTTTCGAGCTGAATAAACATGTTACATTGAATAAAAACACTTGCCTTTGATAACATTTATTTGTTATATATTTGTTTTTTGACAACTTCTTCGAATCTATGTGTACAGTAATACAAACCCAACATTCAGCTCGAAAAACATACAGTGTTTACCGATGATTTGGAAAATTCAAGATGGCGTCTGATTCTCTCTTTAACACGGTAAGTTTGGGAAAAGATGTTATAAATAAAAAACTATACAAAATACTATTAAAAACCCGCCGAATATATGTCAACCTATGTCACCGTAACATATATTGAGCGAGTTTTTAACAGTATTTTATCTGGGTTTTTATTTATAACACCTTTTCCCAAACTTACCGTGTTAAAGAGAGAATCAGACGCCATCTTGAATTTTCGAATACATCGGTAAACACTGTATGTTTTTCAAGCTGAATAAACATGTTACATTGAATAAAAACACGAAAAATATATCCAGTTTGGTAGAAAAGTAACTTATCTTGCCTTTGATAACATTTATTTGTTATATATTTGTTTTTTGACAACTTTTTCGAATCTATGTGTACAGTAATACAAACCCCACCGACCACTCTAATTTATTTGTTTGGAGGGGGGAGAATCTGATGTTGGGGCGCGGGCGCGCCCCAAAATCACATCCGGCCCCCCCCCCAATGTACAAAGTAAAATCTTCGGAAAATGTTAAATGGTGTTCTAATTGGTAAATGTCGGTGCGTTACTTACGGAAAATTTTAAAATTCGATGTTCCAGGTAAAAAAAAACAAAAAAAACCCAGATAAATTAACCCCCCCATACTCCAACTTGGTGTGCTTTCCTTTTCTTATTTTATTTCTTTTTCAGCTATTTTTAAATTTTCCACCCAAAAAGCGCTATAATGTATTTTTGAAAATTAGAAAATTCTATGTCCTGGAAAAAAAAATCCCCTCCCCCAACGTAGTTTGCTTGGTGAAGCCGTCGTTTATGCTACAGCGTGCATGCGCGTAGCATAAACGGAAGCTGCAAAATGGTGGAAAGAAGTTCGTGGGTTCAGGGGTAAATACCATGCAAACGGTAAATTTGCCCCAAGTTTGACTATCAGATTCGTTGTCAGCGACCTCAATTACCTATCCAAAAACAAATTAGAGTGGTCGGTGTTCTGTAGTAGCGTATCTGGATATTTACCTTTTTTTTTCTTGCTTAAAAATAGCATTAATACAGTAAGTTAGGTAAACTGACTTTTTCGTTTAAAAAATGGAATTATTTCCCTTTCGTTATTAACTTCTTTTTTTTAATTTTTTTTTTAATAAATATTTTGTGTTTTATATACATAAAGTACAATTGTTGAATGTTACTATTTTGATTATATTCGTTTGGGGGGGGGGCACAAATAAAAAAGTAAGAAAGATTAAAATGAAGCGAAATTTAAGTTTCCGTTCCATTTTTACAACAACCGTAAAACAGTGCATACTCAGCAAGTTTTATCGTAATTTATTTAAAGCATATTGAAACACTAAATCAACATTTTATTTATTTATTTTTGCATAATTAATGATGGAAGCATTTTTCTGTTTATTTTCTTAACATCTGTTAAAAAAAACAATAATTTGTACATTCTCTTGAAAAAAAGAATCAAACTTTTCTCTACTTTCACATGTGTTCCATTTTAACAAACTGAGCCACAGCAACGCGTGGCCGGGTACAGCATGTATATATATATATATATATATATATATATATATATATATATATATATATATTTCAGCAACAAGAATAATAATACTCACACACACAAACTACATTAGTCGATGTAGGTAATTAAAAAAAATCAACAAAATTGATATCGTGTTTCTTACTTGGTGTTCGTGATCAACGCAAGAAAAGATTCTTTACAGAACCCCATTTCTATTGCAAATGGATGAAACCAATCCAATTGAAAACTCTTTTGCTCACAAGAGAAAACCTGATACACCCACCCCCCACAATGCACACACGCCTTCAAATAAATAAATAGTAAAAAAAAAAAAAAAAAAAAAAAAGCAGAAAAGCAAAACAACTTATAAACTAGACTGGTCATATCCATCAATCCAAGTAAAATATTGGCACAAATGTAATTTACTCTGATCGAGAGAACCTTTTCACTCAAATATGTTCATATCTATCAATCTTCGCTTCTACAAACGCTTATTGGTTATAACTTCAAATTTATCATCACATATTATTTATAGACATCCATTCAATCAAACCAGAATATCCCTTGCCTCGCTATATATATATATATATATATATATATATATATATATATATATATATATTGTTTACAGAAAGTTTTTAGATGAGACATGTCATTGGTACCGTCGGTTTCCAACCCGATAATTAGGACGGTTTTAGATACCTATATCAAGCTCTCTCCAGCCAATACTTATCTAGATGAGTATTGGCTGAAGAGAGCTTCTATGAGCATCTAAATCGGTCTTAATTATCGGGTTTGAAACCAACGGTACCAATAACTTGTCTCACCTAAAAACTTTCTGTAAACAAAATATTAAATATAAATACGCTCTTATTTTCGGATTTTTCTCGTAATTGTGCATTCTTCTGAATTTCTCCCCCTCCCCAATAACTAATTATATATATATATATATATATATATATATATATATATATATATATATATATATATATATATATATACTAGCTGTACCCTGCCACGCGTTACAGTGGCTCAATTTGGTGTAATGGAAAAATTTAATAAAAGAGAAAATGCATGTTTTTTATATTAGTACAGCAATCCACTGCAAAAAGTGAAAAAGAAGGCGAAACTGAAAAAAATGGTGCTCTTGCAGAATTTGATCTGGATCCTCGAGAGTTTCTGTCAATCATTCATGTTTTGGACTTGACCAACAATCAGTGGATGAAGCCGAACGTAGCAAAAATGTTGAAACGCTAAATGCTTTTTTTTTTTGTTTTAAAAAATGTGATTTAGTAATTAATATTTGGTTGATGGTGGGGGGAGGGGGTTACTATACACAGATTCGAAAAAGTCGTCCAAAAACAAATAAATGAAAGCAAAGGTAAGGTAATTTACGTTTCTACCTAATTGGATAATTGTTTAGTGTTTTTATGTAATGTAAAAAGTTTAATTGGCTCAAAAAACAGAAATGGTCGCGAATTCTGTTGAATACGTTAAGTTTGGGAAAGTAAGTTGAAAACTAAAAACTATACAAAACAGTGTCTGAAACTCACCGAACATATGTTACCATGACATAGGCTGGCATAATGGATAGGTTTCTGACAGTATTTTGTATAGTTTTTTTAGTTTTAACTCACTTTCTCTAACTTAAAGTAATCAACAGTGTCCACCACCATTTGTAGCTTTCAAATACACCAATAAACACTGTTTTTCGAGCCGACTAAACGTTACATTAAATGAAAAGGGTTTATATTACTAAACACAGATACAAAGAAGTTGTCAAAAAATAAATATATAACAAATAAATGTTATCAAAGGCAAGAAAAGTAAGTGTTCTACCTAACTGGATAAGATTTTAGTGTTTTTATGTAATGTATAATCGGTTCAAAAACATTCAATGTTTATCGGTATATCTGAAAAATACAAATGGCGGCAGACTGTATCGAACATGTTAAGTTTGGGGAAATTTTGGGAAAATGAGTTTAAACTAAAAATACTGTTAGGAACTCACTCAATATATGTTACCATGATGTAGGCTGGCATATAATCGGTGGTTTTAAACTTTTGCTCGATACAGGTGACGACTTTTAAAAATCCCTTTTAGTGATTACCTGGTGTGAGGATATTTGTACAACTAAACGGCAAATCTGCTCAAAAAAATCCGGTATTATTTCACTTTAAGGCCCGTTTCACGTTCATATACAACGAAATATTTCATTGTAGATTTCGGTGTGCTAAAAACGAATCTGCAAACCGTTGACATTCATGAAATTACTTTTTCGAAAAGTGGGTGATCACTTTTCAATGTAAATTTAACTTAGAATGAGCACCCACTTTCTGGCCACCTGAGAGAGGGGCATTTTTCTGTTTCTTGGCTAAAAAGTTTTTTGTTTGATTTCTTTTGCATGGTAATAACCCCTGAACTCTGGGACTATTTTCCATTTAACAGCCGTAGCCTTCGTTTACGCTATGCGTAAGCATAAACGAAAGCTGTTTAGCCAATAAACATGGGAAAAAATCCCCCCTCTCTCAGGTGGCTAGAAAGTGGGTGCTCATTTTAAGTTAAATTTACATGGAAAAGTGATCGCCACTTTTTCGAAAAAGTAATTTCTTCATATCATAAAAACTATTTTTTTGTGACGGAAACGGTTTGCAGATTCGTTTTTAGCACACCAAAATCTACAAAAAAAATTTTGTTATTTACGAACGTGAGACACACAGCCCTTAATGGAAAATTATATCAAAAATCCGGGGGAAAATAGTTTTCAATAAAAACAGCAAATGAATTCGATAGAAAAAAAATGGATGCTATTTTTTTTCTTTCTGTGTGTTTCTTGGCTTAAAAGTCTTTTTGTTTGATTTCTTTTGCATGGTATTAACCCCTGAACTCTGGGACTATTTTCCATTTCACAGACGTAGGCTTTGTTTATGCTATGCGTGAGCATAAACGAAAACTGTTAAATATGCATTCGCGTACCAAACTGCCTTGTAAAAAAAACCTTTAAGCCAATAAACACGAAAATAAATGCCCCTTCCTCAGGTGGCCAGAAAGTGGGTGCTCATTTTAAGTTAAATTTAGATGGAAAAGTGATCACCCACTTTCGGAAAAAAAAATTTCTTCAGATCATGAAAACTATTTTGATACTCCTTGGGCGTTGAGTTCCATGGCGACTCGCGGAATTATTTAATGGTCGTTCCCTTAGTACCCCCCTAGTAGCAGTGTCAGAAATTTCGTGAAAATAGCGAATAATTCGACCCCATCTTTCCAAGCTTATAACTCCTCGAAAAATGCAATTCAAGCCCTAATTTTTTTTTCAATTAAAGGAGCAAGGACCAAGATTTCATTAAAAAAAAACAAAAAAAAAAAAACGTGTTTTTTTTAAAAAGGTTTTAAACTTCGGACTTTACAGGTAAAATTCTAAAAGAACACTATGTTTTTTTTTGTTTTAAATTTGAATATATTATGTTATGTATTGACCTTTTCTCTTCAATTTGTGAGTAAATAATTTTGTACTTATCGGGTTCTAAATTAATTATTATTAGACATTTACAAAATGGAAGGCGTGAATTATTCGACCCCCTGTCTTTCCAATCTTATAACTCCTCGAAAAATGTAATTCAAGCCCTAATTTTTTTGTCAAAGGAGCAAGGACCAAGGTTCCATTAAAAAAAAAAAAGAAAAAACAAATAACGTGGTTTAAAAAAAAGGTTTTAAACTTCCAACTTTATAGGTAAAATTCTAAAAGAACACTATGTTTTTTTTTTAAATTTGAATATATTATGTATTGACCTTTTCTCTTCAATTTGTGAGTAAATTAATTATTTACTTTCGGGTTACTAAATTAAGTATTTACTTTTTAATAGACACTTAAAAATTGGTATGGGGGGGTCGTGAATTTAAAAAAAAAACGTTTGTCTAAAATATTATTTTCGATTTATTGGAAAGAACATAAAATTTCGCATTGACCCTGACAATATCGTAAAAATAGAATCAATAGAAAAATTTTGATAGATTTTTAAAATTTAAAAATTGAAAAATATTGAGTTTAAAAATTGAAAAATATTGAGTTCGGAAAATTCATTAATGTTTAAAAAAAAAATATTTCTATTACTTTTAAAACAACTGTAATAGTTTATTTTGGAAGTATAATCCATAAATAAAATAAATAACCCACTTTTAACAGAGAAATTCCGAGATGTTTATATTGTATTCGCAGTTTCGTGTTAGGGGTGTCAAAAATTCCTACAAAAATTCTGATACTGCTACGCATGCGCACGTAACATTTTTTATTTATTTACTTACGTGGTGGAGTTTCTATACTGATAGGTTTTTTGAAATTTTTTCACTGGATTATTATTGATTGAACACTAACCAGATTATGAAAAAAAATTGAAAAAAAAAAAATCATTTCAACATTTGAAAGGGATACTCACTTTTTAGTTACCACGTTCTGGTAAATCGGTCACTTTTTATTTATTTATTTTATTTTTTTTTTTCTAAATACGGAAGTGTCTTCGGGAGATATAAAATGGTCGCATGTTGACGAAGCAATGTATCGGGAGGCGTACGGGATTAAAAATTATTGGTAAATTTTTAGATTAGGTCCACTCCCCCTCCTCAATTTTCTTTTAAATGACGACTTGAAATGGTTTTCGACTATGCTGAATACGAAAATCGCATCGAAATTTTGCAGAAATAAGTAGTTATCAAGATATAAAAAGTTGTATTATGCATTGTAATCTTTGGTGGCCATCTTTTTTACGTGTGTGTATTTGTTTATGGCGCGTGTGCACGTAAAAAGATGGCCGCCGAAGAATACAATGCATAATACAACTATTTATTTCCGCAAAATTTCAATGCAATTTGCGTGTTCAGCATACTCGGAAACCTATAAATGTCGTCATTGAAAGGAAAATTGTGGAGGTGGACCTAATCTAAAAAAATACCAAATTATTAAACATTTCTCCAGCATGTTAGTGAAATTTATAATACTTTTAAAAAATTAAAAAGAAACAAAACAAAAGTTTTGAAAAAAAACTCACCTTTGACAAAAACAATTAAAAAAAACACACACAAACTGTGTTTTTTTTTTGTTATGATAAGTAAAAAAAAAAATAAATAAAAATCTCGAAACTTTATTTTCATGAAAACAATAAAAAAAAAGTCCTGTTCTCTCTATTTTTTTTTCTTTGAGACACAAATATATTTCTGACTTACAAATGCGGTAGAGACTCATTATTTTTACTTTCTATGGTTTTGATATACCACGTTTTTATTGCTTACAAAATGGGTGACTGATTTATCAGAACGTTGTAACTAAAAAGTGAGCACAGCACCACTACGTAGGCTTAACTCCTTTCATGAATAAGAAAAGTTTTACTCTTTAAGAATAATAAAAGGAAAAAGTTACTGAACATTTATAAAAGGACTTCTTTTGATGAAGGCCAGAGCAATAGTTGGCCGAAAATTCGTGAAACAACAACAATAAATAAAAAATGGTGCTAATGCAGAGAGCCGCGCTATTTTTTAAATCATATTTCCACGTTTAAATAACGTTTTACGATTTTTTTTTTATTCAATTGTAAGGTTAAAGTACAGAATAGGTACAAAACATCCTTACCTCCCCATGTTAAGAATGACTTTTTAAATAATAACATTATTTCAGCACGGATCACTCTCTGCATGAGTAATCTTATATAGAAAAAAAAAAAACTCAAAAGCAAGCAACAAATTTTTTTTTTTTTTGGCCTTATATAATAAAGAAAAGATGTGTAAATTAAAAAATTTGGAAGATAAACAAATGAAATATGTTTTTTTTTTTTTTGTTTTTTTACTTATCGAGTTAACAGAAAATTAAACCTTTCGTCAAATCGTGGCTGTGAAATGAATCGAACCGGAAGTTCAGTTTTATCAACAGAACAGATTCGCAGAACCGATAAATAAATATATTTATTTTATTTAATATTTTAATTTTAATTAGGTAAATTTATTTTAATAACATAAAAACATACCTCGACTCTAAAAATTGGTTGTCTGAAAATTTCAAATAAATTGGTAACGTATAAACATGGTTTTATTTCTTTAGAACGAACCAACTTTACATTTATATATATATATATATGTTTGTGTATACGACACGTTGACACACCGGTTCTCGTTAGATCACAGATCTGCTTAAGGTGCAGATATTTTTTCAAGCGTAAAAAAATCACTTGTGGGAGGAGTGATCTATAGATTTTAGTTTTATTGGTTATTTAAATCAATAAATATTTGTTATTTTATTATTACTACAAGCAGTGGGAGATTTTGTTTAAACAAAATCATATAAAAAAAAAAACAGATAATTAAAGGAATCGGTTTTAGCATCGGAAAATAAGAACTAATTATTTGAATACGATATGCCCAAAAGATCCTATTTTCCTATTCCAATTAATTGTCCCAACACTATATATAAGTGAAAGTGTGTGTGTGTGTGTGTGTGTGTGTGTGTGTGTGTACATTGTCCTACGCAATAATTCTGTCAATTTTTAGTCTACAGACTCGAAATATGATATACAGGGTACTGAGATTTGGGAAAATCTTTTGGATCGGTTTTCGGCCTGAAATTTGGCTGTTAAGGGGTCAAAGTTCAACGATTTGACCTTTGAGAACTCTACCAAACTGCTCCGCTAATTTAGGGTCTAAACACTTGAAATTTTAGGTATAAGTGCCTTGTACATGGATCTAACTTAATTTGATTTGAGCCCTAAACAATAAATGTTAAAGGGTCATAGTAGGGGTCAAGGTTAAAAGAATTGACCTTTTTTTCTGCTCAGCATACACCTCACACCCGTGCAACGCCGGACACCCATGCTAATATATATATATATATATATATATATATATATATATATATATATATATATATATATATATATATATATAAAGTGAAAAAAGCAAGATTTCCTCAGACTTTACAGAACACTCTTTTCCGATTTTTACTAATTACTATATATATATATATATATATATATATATATATATATATATGTGTGTGTGTGTGTGTGTGTGTGTGTGTGTGTGTGTGTGACCCGTAAAAGTAGGTTTCCTATATACACTGGTAACAAAGCTCATACCTAATCTTTCGACGAGAACATCTAAGAACAGTAATGAACCATTAACTAAGGTGAAGTAAGTTTAATTGTCGTAACAACCCCCTCAGCCTCCCTACAGAATGAATATATGACAAAAATGTCATTTACGTAGCAGAAATAGCACATCGGTTTAAGAAACTAATCAAAAAGCCGTTGCTCCTGAAATCCAACAAAAATAATGGCCAATGTTGGATCCAAAGAACTTCCAATTGCTACCCCATCAAATTGACGATATACGGTCCCGTCAAAACTGAATTAAACTCAGTAGCTAAATCCTAGAGGAAGATTTTCAGCCCGGAGTGGAATGGGGTCATAAGTGGATGGTAACGTTCAACGCTGCCAAGGCAAAGCTAGTTTCCTTTAATAATTACATGAAACCTTACCAACCACTAATAGCTATGGCTAGAGATATTTTATCTGAGAGCACTTCGTTCAAGCTCCTTAGCTTAACGTTCACAAGAAACATGAGTTGGAATAGATACATTGAGATCATTGCTAAGGGAAAGGTGGGTTCTTTCTATCGTGCTAGGAAGTTACTTACGCCTGAAAGTATCCTGCACATCTACAAAGCAACCATTCGCCCATGTATGGAGTACTGCTGTCCTGAATTGTCATCTAAACTTCAGCCCCTGTCCCACCGACGTAATGTTGCATCCCTTTGCCTGTTTTACAACTATTTTAATGGTGGATGCTCTGAAGAACTATAAGGACTTATACCCACCTCGACGAAAATACCCCCGACAAACCCGACAAGCATCAAAGTCCCATCCCTACACAGTCGAGATCCCTAGATGTAAGAAAGCCGTTTATTCTAATAGCTTCTTCCCTAGAACGGCAGGACTTTGGAATTCTCTTCCGGTTTCCTACTTCCCCAACTGTACCGACATGCAAAAGTTCAAGAATAATGTGAACAGACATCTTGCTGCTAAACTCCCTACATAGCACCCCTGGAACTTATGTCCCTGATAGTATCCCGCTACATCAAAATAGCAATATGCCTTGTTTGGACTGAAAAAAAGAACAAAAAAACATGAGCTCAAGAAATATATCATTAGGAAATGAGGGCTTAGCTAAGGAACTACGATAGAGACTATTGGCTCATTACCGTTCTTAGATATGCTCGTCGGAAGATCAGGTATGACGTTTGTTAGCATATATATATATATATATATATATATATATATATATATATATATATATATATATATATATATATATTTTGTGTACAGAAAGTTGTTAGTTGAGACAGGTCATTGGTACCGTCGGTTTCAAGCCCGATAATAAGGCCCGTTTAAGGTATCCTTATCAAGCTCTCTTCAGCCAATATTATATCTATATATATATATATATATATATATATATATATATATATATATATATATATACATTCCAGGTTAATATTTTCAAAAGGCAAAGTAACCAATGAAGATTTAACGAAGTAGCGCAAGGAATACTTTTTATTTGTTTTTAAGTTACTTTTTATTTGTTTTTACGTAACCATTATATAAAAAATATGTTTAAAAGGATCGATGTGCACTCAAGCATAATATGTGTGCGTTTGATAAAATTTTAAACGATGGAATTTATCATTATGAATTCTAGGCAACACGGTGAGTAACATGAGCACATTATTTACGTCTTTTTTCTGTAAAAGATTAACATTTAAAGGAGGGCGGTTGACTGAAACAATATCATACCCATAAAAAAAAAAAAACATTAAAAGGTCTTATTTATCCTCTTTTAATAACTAATTTTGGACCATGTTTTGAGTTGACAAAACTTTTAACAAAATAAATTAAAATTGTAGAGTAATTTGTCGATTTCAGCCAAAACTTCGTGACCATTTCTCAATGAAAATAGGACAGATACTGATGCAGCAACCCTACTACAAAATGTCCATCTTCTTTTCTAACAATATCCACTTTTCAAGTGATATTCACATCCAAATGCAACATCGTATGCATCTACCGGCTTTCTGTTAAAATCGTTAGTGCGGACATTTAACAGCCTAGTATAGATCCTAGATAAATATTTTTTTAATGTCAATTAGATTATTTTAATTCATTTTTTTCAGGGTGTTTTTTTTTTTTTTCTGATAATTTTGTTGCATTTAACATGACGTTAAAATTAAAGTATGAATTTTAATGGAAAATTTAAAAATGATGACATAATAATAATAATAATAATAATAATAATAATAATAATAATAATAATAATAATAATAATACTAAACAGTTCACAAATATATACATCTGAACTAAACGCAGTCGAGTTAGAAATTATTTCCTAATTTTCCGGCGTTCATTTTTTTTTTTATCTTAATATGAATTTATACTGTATAATTTGGTAAGCATGTGTGTACATTTTTATTATTTATAACGAAGATCAATAAGGAATATATATATATATATATATATATATATTACCATATAATTTTTTCAAAAGTTCCTATATATATGGCTAGAGAGCCATGCATTTTACAGCTGTCCTGTTTTTAAATCTCCGAAACAGCTATATGGTAGGCTTTCTTGATTCTAATATAGTTACATCCTGTTTTGCATTATAGACTTTTTAGAGGTCGGCTTATGCAAGCACAGTCTGTGATAGGTTAAATTTATTTGTTATCTTTTTTTCCGGGAATTTAAACCGCATTCGTTATTTCTATTTTTACGTTTTTTACACAAAGCTTCGTTAGACTTGAAGTTTTGAAAAAATATATGGCAATATTCAGAACTTGCTACCTAGTTCTACTTACGCATTGAGCATTATTGAAGTCAATACTGAAAATAAATGCATAAAATTTTATACAGATAGTATCTCTTTCTCTCTCTCTCTCTCTCTCACATATATATATACATATATACACACATTATATATATATATACACACACATTATATATATACACACACATTATATATATACACACATTATATATATATACATATATACACACATTATATATATATATATACACACATTATATATATATATATACACACATTATATATATACACACATTATATATATATATATATACACACACATATATATATACACACACATTATATATATATATAAACACACATTATATATATATATATATATATATATATATATATATATATATATATATATATATATATATATATATATATATACATATTTCTTCCTCGCTGGTGCTACTAGATCAGGTTGTCTGAATATATCGGCTTCCTAACTCAAATGCAATCTCTTTGCAAAACGCAACCATGTTCTGCAAAACCAAATAGAAAATCAACAGAATCCGCCACAAAACGATCAAACAAAACACTGTGAAGATACAAAGAGCTTGACGCATAAAATTTTTTTCCAAAATTTCTGGATTCAGCTTAAATAACCCGCAAAAAAGTTGGTATGCTGTGAAACAAAATATCTAAACCAAACATTAAAATAAATATTTGAGGAAAGAAAAAAAAGAAGAAACAAAAACTTTTATCACGATGAACGGATTCTGGATTAAATACTTAAAAATAAAAGGTTGATATGCCCAAAAACAAAACAACCAAATCAAACCAAACACCATTAAAAATATGTCAAGGTATAAAAAAAAAAAAGCTTGAAACACAAAACATTTACCCAAATGGTCAGCTTCGACATTAATAACCCGAAAAGAGTTTATATGCCGTAAAAAAAAACAACAACAACAAAAAACAAAAACAAAAACAAAAAAAAACAACAACTATACTTCCTAAATTATCTTTCATCATGTATATAAAAATTACAGGACATCTCCTTCGGATACAGTGCCTACATTGGGAATAAGACAAAGGAAATTTCAGATTCCTACATCTAAAACCCTTAAAATATTTAGCAGACAGACGTCTCTAATATAAGTATAGTTGATCTAAATAACTGGTCAGCTATTTTTATTCATTCGCTTGGCACAAACTAACTATGCAAATGTGCCAACATTGATACGGTGTTGATCAAGTACGTTCTTCAACCATTCAATTATTAACGAGTGCATAATTCGACCGCAGTTACGTCCGCAGACCAGAATCAACTTGTTTGCGTCACTTTCTTCTTTTAAGGCTCGTTTCTCTATGGAAAACCACATTGCAGTGATTAGTCTATAAAGAAAGAAAATAAATAAAATACTAGCACAAATATATGAATATCACGTTTGATATTTATCTATTAAAAAAAAAATTTGTTTTTCAAAAGAAGAAAAATATTAAAAATAAATCTTTGTTATTGCTATCTAAATGAATGCGAAGGTTGGGTTCATTTCTCGCATTAGCGGTTAAGTCAAAACACTCTATTTCAAGCAAGGGCGTAGCCAAGTAGGACCAAGGAGGGGTCCAAACTTTTGTAGCAAAATCTTTATAAAATATGTTTCGTTTGTCTTTTTTTATTATAATTAAGATAACCTAAAAATTGCTATTAATGCTCATAGAATGTTCTTATAGCGTGGAATTTAAGTATTTTAATTGATATAAAATTTGAACAACATTTTTGGGTTTGATTACTGTACACATAGATTCGAAAAAGTTGTCAAAAAGCAAATATATAAGAAATAAATGTTATCAAAGGCAAGATAAGTTACTTTTCTACCAAACTGGATATATTTTTCGTGTTTTTATTCAATGTAACATGTTTATTCAGCTCGAAAAACATTCAGTGTTTACCGATGTATTGGAAAATTCAAGATGGCGCCTGACTCTCTTTAACACGGTAAGTTTGGGAAAAGGTGTTATAAATAAAAAACTAGACCAAATAGTGTTAAAAACTCGCTCAATATATGTTACCGTGACATAGGTTGACATATATTCGGCGGATTTTTAACAGTATTTTGTCTATTTTTTTTATTTATAACACCTTTTCCCAAACTTGTTATATATTAACTTGTTATATATTAGTTTTTTGACAACTTTTTCGAATCTATGTGTACAGTAATACAAACCCACATTTTTATATAATTACTTTGTCGAATTACTCAACTTGATTAATAAATTTAATATATGGGTTGTCCTAATTATAGCTGTTCATGTTTCATAGTTTTTTTTGTTCAGCCTTGGTACCTTTTGACGCATCCTAGCTGTAATGAAATAGTTATGAATGTACAAAGCAAAACGGAAAGTTTCGTTTCGTACAAAACACTGAAAATAAATTACTAATAATTTGGAACGAAACGAATCCAACCCTGCAAACTTCCCGCATAGGCATGTAAACTTTTAGGTGTTATTGTAAAATAAAATATTGTAAAATATATATATATATATATTGCAAAAGAAAACGTTATGAATGAATATATATATATATATATATATATATATATATATATATATATATATATATATATATATATATATATATTGCAAAACAAAACGTTATTAAAACAACGAGTAATTATATCTATTTTTATTTTTTTTTATTTTTCTCATATTTTTGTGTGAAAAATCAAAAATGTTAATATGTGTCCCCATATATATCATAAACGTTTTCGAATCATTTTTGGGTGTATGAAAGATGGGCTGAGAAAAACTGACGAGGGAAGGAATTAGCAGCCGTACATGGCGAATATTCATAGACGGCACGTGCGGGAGGTGTTTTGGGGACCATTAGCGATTTCAATTCCGGGGTGAGTAAGTTAGGTCACATGCAAGGCATTTTAAAATATTGTTACTGGTTTAAAGGCGATATTGTTTATTCCAGTTTTTTTTTCTTTCTTTTTTAAGTAGATGGCTTCAAAGGTAAACATGCACTAAAATTAAAAGCCGAGAGATCGAAAACAAACAAGGAATAACTTCAAACATATAAGAATTTAATTTTCTATACCGATCTGTATAATTTTAAAGTTTTAAAACAAACTCTAAGATTTAGTAACTGTGAATGTTATTATTACGTTAACTCAACCGAACGTCAATCAAAGACGGCGGTCAATTTCGTTTGGAGATGGTGCTAATTTAAAGCTTTAAAAAGAGTTAAGAAAAGGAAGGCTTATTCTAACGCTAACCTTTATTCCAGGGAAACTTGCCAGTTGGACTCAGAATAAATAGTAAGGTAAGTGTTTTTTTTTTTTTTGTTTGTTGAATTATTTTAAAGGAATTAAACATCACCAACAGAGATGATACAGTGATATTGGGTTCTGGGTATATCTGAAAGTTAGATATGAACGGAATATTTTATAGAAATAAAAGATAACTTTAAAACAGTTTCAGAATTGACAAACTATGTAGATCGGTTGAAAAGTAAATTTTAATGTGTTTGGTAAAAATTATTTGTTGTATATTTTGTTTTTAATTGTGGGGTAATATGGTTCGGCTTCCAGACATGTTAGCTCATCATTGTTTCCGAACCAACCTCTCGACAGCTTTTTATGCGTTACAGCATCCTTTCACTCGTGTGGTATTAACATTATCTGAATTGCTAATAAACGAACAGTTCGTTTACTTATCTTCTCCCTTTTTTTTTGTATTTCTTTTTCTTCTCCTTCTTTTGCATGCTTTTCTCCTTTGTTTTCTTCTTCTTTTTTTCTATTTTCTTTTTCTTCCCCGTTTTTCCCTTTTCTCTCTTTTTCTTCTTTCTTTTCTTCTTCTTTTCTCCCTCTTTCTTATACGTAAACTTTCTACACAATTTCTTATGTGAAGCTTAACAGCCACGTTATTGATTGATTATAGAGTTTTCCAGGTATACACTTCTGATTCGACAGTTTAAATGCTTTCATATTCCTTTCAATTCTGCCCCAAAACATTACAGCGAAACATTAAAACTGGTCAAAACGGATTACGTATTATAGACGCGGTTTACAGATTAATTAATAACACCACTTACTTGCACAGGTTTGCACGTTCATTAACGGAACATAATTGGGCGTTTTAAGAAATCTTCCGATATAACAAATGTGATTACTAGTTTCTTTAGACGACATATACTTTTACATAATTTTCGTAAAGAGACATATTTTCTCCTCTTTCTTCTCCTTTTTGTTCTCCTTCTTCATTTTATTATCATTTTTTCTTCGCCTTCATTTTTTTTTTCACTTTCTTTTTCTTCGCTACTTTTTCCTTCTATTCTTTTTCTTTTTTTCCCTTCATTTTTGTCCTATTTCTATTTATTTTTTTCTTTTCGCTTTTTCTTCATTTTCCCCTTCTTTTTCTTATTATTCTACGTAAAATATCTACGCGATTTCTTACGCGAAGCTTAAGGGCCACACCCTCGATTGATTATAGCGTTTTTCAGCAGTAGAATCTCGATTCGACAGTTTAAATACTTTCATACTCCTTTCAATTCTGCTTCTAAAACATTAAAACTGGTCAAAACGGGTTTTGGACTGGGCTACATATTATAGACACGGTTTACAAATTGCTTAATGACATTATCAGCTTGCGCAGGTTTACACATTCATTCAAGGAAGGTAAATGGGTGTTTTGAGAAATATTTTGATATAACAGATGTGAGTATTAGTTTCTTTAGAGGACATACCCTTTTACACATTTTTCGTAAACAGACATATCCTCGAGAATAGAATCAGTTTAAATACCGAATCGCCTTCAAGCTTTTAGCATGTAAGAAATGGATACTTATGCAGATTACAGACTGTGCTGAAATAATAATAACATTATTAAAAGTCCTGATCTTCTGTTGGTTACTTGCCGAAAGAACTTCGAAGCATCGACAGCTCCAAAAAAATGTGTCTCCGTATCATGAAGCGTAATTAAACGCTCTTTAATCGCATTGTTAACTGCGAGATTGACGACGACTTTAATTATGATATCTGTTGGGTTGGTGGAAATTAACCACCTAAAATTATTATTCCAGTCAATGAAAATTGTAAAACCGATAATTAATTATCGAACTTTGTTTCTTACTCATGTATTTTTTCCTGAACTGTGCGCAAGATTGAACTTTGAATCAATTAGCATGTCGACAAACGACATCACTACTCGGCCTGTATTGCCAGCTAAATTAACTCACTTTGATTTAGCAAGACTAAACCAGAATGAAGAAAACATCCATGAGGCTCTGATGTAAAGGACATAAATGAAAGTCCTCATCTTCTGTTGGTTGCTGAACGACGTGAAAACAGATGTCCTTTACATCAGAGCCTGAAGCGAGATGAGGCAAGGTGAGTATGGCATGGGAAATAGAGTTAGTGATAGCTACCTATCTAATTTATTGATACAGTCTTAACATGGAAGGTGCCTAACAATTCAAGAAACAATACCGACCACATACACTTTGATTTTATTTGAACATAATATGTAAAATATAGCACGGTCCGTATTATACAGACGTACAAAACACATGTTGCGATGTAACATCTACACCAACACAGCGAACACTACGTCGATCATGGCCGCCAGTCATGATAAGTATTTGTTAAGGCAGCCAGTGCCCCAAAGTAATCACTCAATTCAGCAATAACTGCCACTGCCTTCCAGTGCTCGCCAGTGTTATCAGGTGGCAGTAACTACGTAAACAAATCACTATCCCACAGTTACCGCCAATAGCAGTCAAAATCGTCATTGGATTACAGTGCCCAACAATTGAAAACATTACATCCTTTGGCAGACAATTTCATTTTGGAGCAGTTAAATTTAGACCGAGACTGGTCATTGCCTCCAATGAACGACAGTTACTGCCATGCACTGACAGTGACAATTGTAAAGGTAAGTTACTATAATAAAGTAACACTACTCACTACTGCCAGACAATGCACGACAGCAGAAGACAGATGCTTTCATTTTGACCACTACCGTAATTTTCCTGGGCCAATAGTGACAACAACTATCAACTGCGGCCATCTCTATGTGTTTATATTTTTATAGCTGTTCATCCAGTCAGTAATCTACGTGACTCACAATAATGCACTAGATAATCCAAAGTATTTTTTTGTTTGTTTGTTTTCTGGGGAGGGCGCTTCACCGTAGTAAGTACACGTGTCCTGCTAGTTCAAAGATAAGTTTTTATATGTTCAAACATTTGTGTTATACTCAGTAGACGGACATGACCGATGACCTTTAAAATACAAGTTGCAGCTGCCACTTGTGGTCAGAGTTGACCGGTGCACAAATGGGCGGAACACGAATATTTGGAGGAAGACAAGAAGATTCGAGTTACGTGCAGACAGACGAAACGGAAACGCCTTCCTCTCTTCAGGACTAAACTTACCATACAAGATGTCACAAGGGGGGTAAGCGGTTGGTGCACGTGAAATCAAAGAATAAAAAGTAATAAAATCATTTCAGCTCTTGGAGATTTCGGATGTCATAATCAAACACGCTGTCTCTTATCGCCCCCCCCCACTATTACCTCAAATAAAAGATCAAATAAGACTGTACACTTTGATAATGCCTCTGTGTCTCTCACTTTCAGTTTTTTTTTTTACCATGAGATTATCGGAGCTTATTTTACAAGAATGAAGTGACACTTACACAGTACACCTAAACTATATATATATATATATATATATATATATATATATATATATATATATATATATATATATATATATAAGCTATATATATATATATAACTATATATAACTATATATATATATATATATATATATATATATATAGTTTAGGTGTACTGTGTAAGTTTTTTGTAAGTCACCCTATATATATATATATATATATATATATATATATATATATATATATATATATAAAAGCGCATTCAGAACGAATCTACATCCTGTGCAAAAAATTGGTGATGCTTTAATCTCCATTTTTTTTATCAACGCTGATTTGCTATCTTGAA
This sequence comes from Euprymna scolopes, assembly GCF_053919585.1. Taxonomy (NCBI): domain Eukaryota; kingdom Metazoa; phylum Mollusca; class Cephalopoda; order Sepiida; family Sepiolidae; genus Euprymna; species Euprymna scolopes. Next base: position 71,919,739 of record NC_136500.1, on the reverse strand, counting down.
TGACTCAATAAAAACTATTACAAGTTATGAACTGAAGTTAAGGCAATTTCTCTTCGACAGTATAAGGTTTATACGGTATGTTACATTGGTTCATTAACGTAGCCTTTCCAGATTAACAAACAGAATAAATGGAAACATTTTATTTTTCGATTTAATTGATCGGCTAACCTTAATATTATTACAGCTCCGCAATGTCATATATATCTAATAATAAGTAATAGGGTTCGTGTGTTTCTGTCTGTGTGTACAGCTCTCCATCATCAACGAAATATAAAGGAGGTAAGAGGGTAGATCTCTCCTGGTAGAGAAACATTAGAACCCATTTTAGGATGTTTCTGTTATAGGAGACATAAGAATCTATGCCTAATTTCTTTATATACTAGTCTACAAACCACCCCCATATCGAATGACTTATGCTCATTTGCATATCACATTATATTAAATCTCTTTAACTAATTACCTCGACCTTATTACATATTGGAAATATTCTAATCATTTCAACTGTACTATTTACAAAATCTATTTAACATTTAATTATTTAATATATTTTCATTTAATTTTATATTCGATTTATTTCACTTTACGTATATTATCAAAACAATTCATTGGCGAGCAAAGCTTTATGTTTTGGGATTGTATTGAAAATGTAATGGAAATTTCAATTTCGTTCCGTTTTAATCTTTTATATTTTACTTGCCAATATAATTGAAAGAATACAATTCAACTATCGTAATTTTATATAAATAAACAAAAACAAATATTTTAAAATAAAACTTTATTAAAAAATAAATAATTTTATTTTTAAATGAAAAAAATCAATTTAGTAAAATAATTGTATTAAACACCCCCAGCCTTGTCAGCAAACCTGTAAACCTATAAAAGTTAACATTTCGAATGTAAACAGTGATTTTTCGATTTTGTTAGCGCTTGCCGCAATTAAAGACAATTAAAACGGAACTAACTTTATTTCCATTCTATTTTTTAAACAACCCCCAAAACATAACGCTCTCTTCCAGTTATAGCCAATTTTTTTTTAATTAAATAAAACAGGTCAAAATAAACAGATAAGCGCATTTTCTTTTACATTTTTCTTACAACCATTGTCATTTAACCAACTGCAGGATATCGTTACTTTTGTGGGGTTGTTTTGAAAATGGCACGGAGATTATAATTTCGTTCCAATTTAATCTTTCTGGTCGAGCCTATTTCGAAAGCCTGTTTATCATAGATTTGAACTACAAATAATTTATTACATTTTGATTATTACTATCTTAAGACTTAAAGCTTATATTTATTTCATTTTTCTATTTATATATTGAATTAGTTATTTCCAGTCTTATTTAAACTTAGTGCTTTCTTTAAACCGGATGAACCTTTTATAAAAATATGAGTTTAACGTAAAGAACACGAACAAGGTTTTATTCAACTGAATTTCTTCCAGTTTACTAACAAAATATATAAATTTAAAAGAGATATAAATAATAAAATAAAAAGGTTATGTAATTTAAAAGAAATACACGTACTCACAAAAGCAGAACTTTTTTTTACACATTTTTTTCTTTAAAACCATAACAATGAGACTAACAATTACCTAGATCTTAGTAATTATTTGTTTTAATAGAACTGTTTTAATTGTACTGTTTACTTAGTTAACCTAAGTTGGTATTACATTTATTTTACATTTACTTTTTTTTTTAATTATTACTTTTAGACTGTGACGTTTACACCCGGAAGTAATGAGTCACACGTAGGTCGCTTTTATTCATTCCTTTTGGTCAAGATCAAAGTGTAGTATCTGTTCTTCAGATGCTGCACTTCATTTTCTTGTTCTCTTTCGGTGGAGGAGAAATCCTTCACGACTGAGACAATTTTTATTTTTGTACCTTTTCTCCACGTTAAAAAACGACCCTGGTGTCTAACTCTGTCCCGTGGGGAGGCATAGTAAATAGGTACAATATAATTGTTTATAATTGTACTATTCAGAAATATTATTTATAGTTCGTCCATTTCAGTTAGTATACATTTCCTTTACGCTTAATTAATTTACAATCATTAATATCGTTAAACAATTCCGTTTAAAACCGAAATTATGCCACCCAAACGAAGTAGAAACGAAAGTGAGGAAGAAAGAATGGAAAGATTGGAAGCTAATAGACTAAGAGTTGCTGCAATTCGCTCCAATGAAAACAATTCAGATAGAGAAAGACGTCTAGAACTTAACAGGATACGTCAAAGAGAAAGGAGAGCAAGACTGTCAGATTTGGAAAGAGAAACCCAACGTGAAGCTGACAGAACTAGACATGCTGTAAGGCGGTTAAATTCATCACAAGATGAAATTCAAGAAAGGCAAAGATATGCACTGGAAAGAGAAGCAATATTACGATCGAATGAATTATATGAGGTAAGTAGACGTACACAAGGTCAGTTGAGAGTGGCTCAACGACATCAGAATGAATCGGAAACCCAACGAAGCTTTCGCCTATACCAAGGGCAACAACGAGAGGCTGCATGGAGAGAGAGTATGACTTTGCCCCAGAAATTGACAGAAAACGAGGCAGCTAGACAACGAATGACTGCTTTGAGACACCATGAAATAGAACACTGCAATAGAAAAGGATTGCTCTACAACAAAAATGACTCTCTCACTACAGCTGATATAGGAAAAATGGACAAAGTATGTCAACATTGCTCAGCTGTAAAATTTAAAGGAGAAACCCCTGGTTGTTGTTGTTCTTCTGGCAAAGTTGTGCTTGATAGCTTTCCACCACTGCCTCAGTTGCTTCAAGATTTGCTCTCCGGCAATGGTCCCATCTCTAAAGATTTTCTGCAAAATCTACGCAGTTATAACAATTGTTTTGCAATGACATCATTTGGTCACAAAATTGCGGCAGTACATGGGTGGAATCCTTCTTTTAGAATTCGAGGCCAGGTTTGCCACCAGATTGGGAGTCTTTTACCACCTGAAGATGAAACAGCAAAGTTTATTCAAGTCTACTTCTTGGATAGTCTGGAAGAGGAACTACATAATCGGGGACGTGACAGTAGACTCAATAGAGACATTCTCCAAAGTCTGACTGAATTTTTACATGAGAACAACAGCTTTATTTGTCAGCTGAAAACAACAAAGGAGAGGATTGAAGAAGAACACTTGGTAGAACATAAAGTTGTCATAAGGGAAGACCGAAGGCCGCAAGAAGAGCATCCACGGCGATTCAATGCTCCAACAACAACGTATGAGATTGGAATATTAATGGAGAATGAACCAACAGCTAACCGGGATATTGTCTTGCGTTTTAGAAATGATACATTAAAATGGATCTCCGAACTACATCCCCTCTACGATACTTTAATGTACCCGTTAATGTACCCCTATGGTTCTCCATCTTACAACATCTACATGAAGGCATCCAATGGGCGAAAAGTACCCAACAGCAATTTTATTCGTACCATTTAATGACTCGGCCTGGAAACTATTTTCTCTGGTACCGAAGGCTATTTCAACAATGGCTGGTGGATGTGTACTGCAAGATTGAAACAGAACGTTTACAGTTCCTGAGGCGTGAGCAACAGACCCTGAGAGCTGACAATTATAGCAACTTGAGAGATTCAATTCTTAGGGAGGATGGGAATCCAGAACAGTTTGGTCAACGAGTTGTACTTCCGGCAACTTATACAGGAGGCCCTCGATACATGTTTGAGCGTCAAAGTGATGCCATGGCATATGTTCGGCGAATGGGCCGAGCCGACCTCTTCATCATGTTCACAACAAATCCAAAGTGGACAGAAATTACAGAAAATTGTCTTCAAGGGCAAGACCCTCAGGATCGTCCAGATATTGTTGCCAGGGTTTTCAGGCAGAAGCTAAAAAAGTTACTTGAATTTATTAAAAAGGGAGGATTTGGCAGGTTGAGGGCTTTCCTGTACAGTATTGAATATCAAAAAAGAGGACTGCCGCATGCACACATCCTCACCTGGCAGGCCCCAGAGGACAAACTTCTACCAGAAAAAATGGATCTCTGCATATCTGCAGAGATCCCTGACAAAGAGGAAGATCCTGATCTTCATGCTAAAGTGATGGCACATATGGTGCATGGACCTTGTGGACCATTTAATCCAAATTGTCCATGTATGATTGACAACAAATGTTCCAAAAAATACCCAAAAGAATTTCTTCAGTGTACCAAGCAAGGCCAAGACTCTTACCCCAAGTACAGGCGAAGAAAACCAGAAGATGGAGGCCAGACTGGTACAATAAGGATGAAGAGAAATGGTCGGTATGTTAATCAAGAAATAACAAACCAGTGGATTGATCCGTACAACAAGGTCCTCCTTCAGCAGTTCAATGCTCACATTAACGTAGAAATTTGCAGCTCGATCCAAAGCATCAAATATGTCCTCAAATACGTGAATAAAGGATGTGATCAAGCAGTGTTTGAACTACAAAGAACTGATGGAGCAGCTAACCAACAAGGCCAAGTACAAAGTCACATTGTGGATGAGATCCAGCAGTTCCAGAATGCAAGGTATGTCGGCAGTTCAGAGGCAGCCTGGAGGATATTGGAACATCCCATCCATGAACATTTCCCCCCAATTGTACAACTTTCTGTTCATCTTGAAAATGGGCAGCGTGTCATGTTCTCAGCTGATACTGCTCTGGAACAAGCCCAAGGTCCGCCGCCTGCCACAACTTTGACAGCATTTTTTCAACTCTGCCATGAGGATGACTTTGCAAGGGGTCTCAAATACGTAGAAGTCCCTGAGTTTTACACTTGGAACAAATCGACAAAGAAATGGATGAGAAGAATGCGTGGGGTACAAGTTGAAGGTACTGAAAATGATGATGTATGGAAGGCACCATGCATTGGGAGAATCTACACGATTAGTCCAAAAGCAGGGGAGTGTTATTTCTTACGCCTGTTGCTCAATGAGGTTGCTGGTCCAACTTCATTTCAAAATTTGCGAGCATACAATGGTCAGGTGTTTGAAACATACAGAGTAGCGTGCCTTGCTCGAGGCCTTCTAGAAAATGACCATCACTTGCATCAAGCAGTAGGAGAGGCAAGTGCCACTCAATCACCTTCAAATTTGCGAAGCCTATTTGTGATAATTTTAACAGTCTGTGAGCCAAGAAATCCTCTTGAGATCTGGATGGCTTTTCGTGATGTAATATCTGAAGACATTCTTCACAGATACAGGCAAGAAGTTAACAATCCAGAAGCAGATTTTAATGAGGACATCTACAATAAAACTCTTTGTCTAATTGAAGAAAAAGTTCTCCTTATGTGCGGTCAACCATTGGCAAGCTATGGATTACCTGCACCAATGCAAGGGAGAGATGAAAGACTCGCGAGAGAGTATCAACGTGAAGTTACTTATAATCTTGAAGAACTTCCCTACAAGCAGAAAATATGCAAGAAAAACTGACCGATTCTCAAAGAGAAGTTTACAATTCATTCATGGCAATGTTGGAAGCACAAGGTGAAATGAACAAAAACATGATGTTTCTTGATGCTCCAGGTGGTACGGTCAAGACTTTTGTAATCAATTGGATCCTTGCAAAGATTAGATCCATGAGAAAGATAGTGCTTGCAACAGCATTCAGTGGCATTGCTGCTACTCTACTACAAGGTGGCCGCACTCTTCACAGCACTTTTAAAGTACCCTTGGATACTCATCGAATGGATCAGCCAGTTTGCAAAATTACTGGTAACTCAGCCTTGGCAAATGTAATTAGAGACACCTCTGCAATCATTGTAGACGAAGCCCCAATGACGCACAAGAGTGCTTATGAAACAATTGACCGAACACTGCAAGACATCAGAGGAAACAAGAATCCCATGGGTGGCATTCCAACCTTATTTTGCGGTGATTTCCGTCAAATCCTCCCAGTGGTTAAAAATGGCACAAGGGCTAACATTGTCAATGCAAGTTTGAAACAATCCTATCTCTGGAGGCACGTTATAGTGAAGAGACTGACTACTAATATGAGAGCCTATATCTCTGATAACACAGCTGCAG
>NC_136500.1:71891221-71908721 GCF_053919585.1 Euprymna scolopes | reverse complement strand
CCCCACTGGAAAGGTTGCGAGATTAACGTTATATCGAGACAGAAATTGAGGGAGGTGGGGAGAGAAATAAGCATAAAAAGGAAGAGAGAGAGAGACGGGGGGGGGAAGTAGGAGTGGAAAGAGAAGAAGGTGGAGAGAGTCGGTAAAAGATGGAGATTTAAAAGAAATTAGTGTTAAGAAGAAGAAGAAGAAGAAGAAGAAGAAACAGGAGATGGGTACGAAAAAGGAAACAAGGAGAAAATAAAAAGAGGAATGAAGAGGTTGCAAAAAGAAGGGTTGAGAAAATAATTCAAACAACATGGGAGGGAGAAATGAGGAAGAGAAGGAGGCAGAAAATGAGGAAGAGTGATAGGAGGAGACAAAGGATGCGGTTTATGAATGAATAAAAAAATAATAAATAATCTGATATGAAAGAAAAGGAAAAAAAAATGGTTGAAAAAAGACGGATTATATTTGAATTAAGATTACGGCCTAGCTAAATCATGGTGTGCTGTATATGACATTAAATGACATCTGGTGTTTTGTGGGAATGTAGAGTACCCTGTTAGGTGCCATTAATAATATAGAAAAGAAGAAAATATGAAAAAGGACAGTGATAGTAAAAGAAGGTAAGGGAATAACAGAAGATGGAAAGTGAGAGAGCTAAGAATATACAAAAGAAGAAGAAGAAGAAGAAGAAGAAGAAGAAGAAGAAGAAGAAGAAGAAGAAGAAGAAGAAGAAGAAGAAGAAGAAGGAGGAGGAGGAGGAGGAGGAGGAGGCGAAAGTAGAAAACAAAACGGAAGACAACAGAAGACAAAAGAAGAAAATGACAAAAGAAGAAGAAGAAGAAGAAGAAGAAGAAGAAGAAAAAGAAGGCAGAATAGGCCAGAAAGATAAATATGAAAACGTATTGAAGTAAACACGTAGTTCACAAAAGATGGAAAGAGGAAGAGAATAAGAATAATAAGATGGAGGGATGAGAAAGAGAAAGGTGAGAGTTAAGAGTTTAAAAGAAAAGTGATGATGAGGAGGTAACAAAAGATAGAGAGAGTGAGAGTAAAAGACGATGAACGAGAGGAGAGGGATTAGAGAAAAGTAAAGAAGAAAAATAGAAGAAAAAAATAAGAAAAAGAAGATGAAAGAAGAAACAGCCAAATAGATAAATATGAAAAAAAAAAGAAAGTGATGAAGTAGGCAAATAGTTAACAAAAGATGGAAAGAGGGAGAGAAAGAAAGAATAATAAAAAGGACGAGATAGAAAAAGAAAAGAGGGGGAAAAAAAAGAAACATTTTCATTTTTTTTTATTGATGTCATTTTTAACTATGGTTGGATATCATTTAAAAAATAATTTCTCCACCATCTGGAAGCTTATTTGCTTAGACAGATTTAATGAACTACATCTATTAAACAAACGATTTTTATTTGCTAATCGAGTAAAATATATTTTGGTGAACAAGCTTCCAAATCAGTTAAAGAACAACAAATAGCGGAGGAAATTTTCAGAAAAAATTAGATGCATTTAGAAATGATGGTGAGCAAAAACAAAGGAGCATTTTTCGAAAGTATCGGATGAAATATTTGACAGAATTTGATTTGTAGGGTGACATGTTTATAACTGTTAGTATTTTAGAAAAAATAGAATTTGTGAATTGAATTGAGAAAATTGCTACAAATAGATATGCTTAAAGGCACGTACTACTGCTGCTACTACTACTACTACTACTACTACTAAGAAGAAGAAGAAGCTCTAGGAACAGTTCTTAGGAAAAAAGACTAGGAGAAACTGGAATCAAACGGAAGATCGAGGCTATACAATGAACGGTAATGATGAAAACAGACGAAATACTAAGGAAATTCCTTGAATGCGGAAACCAACTAATATATCAAAAGGCGGGAAAAACACACATACACACGAATGTGGTGGCACCAACCTCAACTGATATCACACAAAATTGTTGTGATAGTTTAGTGCAGGGGTCTTCAGAGTTTTTGAACGAGGAGCCATATTGCTGACTTTTTAGAGCTAAGTGGACCAAAATAAAAAAAATAAAAAATGACCTGGGCATATTTTATACTGTTATGCTAATTAGCTTTGCTTTTTAGTGAAATTGATTCTCCCAAAAGCTCATGCTTTTAATCATTTTAGAAATAAAAAGTAAAACCACCACACTATTTTCGCACATTTTCATTTTAAAAATTTTTTTTCCAGATTAATGACTTTAGCGGGCCAGATCTGGCCTACGGGCCATAGTTTGGAGTCCCCTGGTGTAATGAATATGGAAAGACCGCCGAGGAGAGAGAGAATCAACCATACCTCCACTGGAAAGATGCAAGAGTAACAGAACCTTGGAACAGTTTATTGTTACTCAAATTCCATAAACGATCATTGTTAGCAAAAAAAAAAATCAATGGTAAACGGCTGTTGCGATGATGGAAAATAATTTGCAAAAATTGTTGTTGCTTCACCACGTTTCGGCCAACTCATACTCTGGCTTTCCTCAGGAGCTTAACCGCGATTGGATAGGAATGCCGAGTCTCGTAACTTATCCCCAGTAATTACTGCCTTCCATAGTTGTTGTTGTCTCACCTCGTTTTGGCCAACTAATCCTCTGGCCTGTTTTGGGTAGGATTGAAACAGTTATCTTTAGACAATGCTCACCTGGGACCGTAGAGACTCAACGCCTCTATCCACTGTGCCATGGGCCGTAAAGATGAGGATAAAGATGAGCAAAAAGAATGAATGCACAAATTATGAAGCCACATCTCAAAAGGGTTTTAAAAATAAAAATAAATAACAAAAATAAAAATAATTTGCATAGGTTATCTGAAGAGGTGGATAATGCTTGAAATTTTAGATTTGTAAGATGTCAGGTGAACATCACTTGTTATTGTCGGTGAGCAATCAGTGATAATGACTTGTGAGAGAATTTATAGTGAATAAAATAAAAATAATATTAATAAGCTGCATAATAATACAGTTTTACCGGCTCATTTGATGTAATGGTTATGGGGTCTGTTAATGGACTGGGAGACCGCAGTTCAATCGTTGGCCCAGTCATACTAAAAATAATAAATGCTACTTGATGCACCCCATCCTTTGTTAAACACTTTAGAGTAGGTTTTTTTTTGGTTTTTTTTACATGGGGGTCACCACTTATCAAGGCCCGGAGGCCACTCAGGGATAAGGATTATTGCATGTACAGTAATCAATGAGATAGTATTGTAGTAATCATTAGTACTGGAGATTTGATAGAGTGTCTTACTTAAGGAGGCGGTTTGTCAGGAATTTGTTTATGTTGGATTTGAAGACATCCAAGTTGTAGTCAGGTGGGAAACAGGCGAACGGAAGAGAGTTCCACAATCGTGCACTTCTGAGAAAGAAACTCTGCTCATGGAATCTATGATTTAGGCACAGATAAAGAGTGTGGAAAATTATTGACAGTAGTTTCAGCCAGACGGGTGTTTCTCGTGAAAGATTGGTGATGGGGGGATGAGAGATTGGAGCTCAGACGAGCACTTGCCATGGAAATAACAATAAAACAAAGACAGGCTCGCAACGTCTCTTCTGTGGGAGAGAGGGTGCAGGGAAGAGAAAAGGGCATCCCCCACCAAACCACAAAATCTATTTTGTACTCTGTCAAGGTAGGATAGGCTGTTTTTGGCAGCTCCTGCCCAGATGGGGTCCGTATTACCTACCATGGGGTGGCGTTACCAGACTTCAGATGGACGGAGGCCAAATTTATCGCATAGGGAGGGCGGTGAAAGACTAAGGGCTTCAAGCACGATTACTAGGGGTTTCACAACCCATTTTCTCTAGGATTCACAATTCATGTGGAAATTGACTGCATCACACTTTTATCTATTTTTTTTTTACAAGGTAGTCACCACTTATCAAGGCCCGAAGCCACTCGGGGATAAGGGTTATTGCGTGTACAGTATATATTTAATTGGAAAAATTAATTCAAGAATCACATCTCCGTAATATTGACAAAACTACATGAATATTCAATGATTTATTTTCACTTTAATTATGTACTACCACTACATACCACTACAACTAACATTACTATGTAAGGATGCATGGAGGGAGGAGGCAATAGTAGGTATCCGAGTGTTCTAGGTGTGGGGGAGAGGCGTTTGCCGACAAAGGTTGGGTAAGCCTGCTCTAAAGTAATCCTGAGGAAATAGTGTCGCCTTACCAAACACTTCGCTGTAGTAACTTATGGGTTGCCCTCAACTGTGCTCGACCACATTTTTTTTAAAATACCTTTGCATAAACTTCCACATCAGTCTTAACAAACGAGATCGTCTAATAGACAAGAATGGATGGCAAAAAGGTCATTGGTGTTTACCTGATGCAGCTTGCTTTTTTTTTCTTTTAACTGGTGATGATGGTCATGGGCAAGGCCCAGATACAACACGAGGATAAAGGTTAAGAACAAGTGTTGGGTAGATGGTAAGACAACACTGTAGGTTGATATGTTTATAATCTTTAGTGTTTTAGAAAAAAAAAAAAAGAATTGAATTAAGAAAATTGCTACAAATAGAGATACTTAAAGGTCCATACTACTACTACTACTACTACTACTACTACTAATAATAATAATAATAATAATAATAATAATAATAATAATAATAATAATAATAATAATCGGTAATGTTGGAACTTGGTTAGGGTTTTATTATCTAAGAGGACGACACTGCTAGAATTTGTTTACATTGGACTTGAATACGACCATGTTATAGTTAGCTGGGAAGTAGCCCTGTATGCTGTGTTCCACATATTGGACAGTTCTTAGAAAAGAAACTTTGCTTGTGGAAATTCCGTTTCGTTTTAGGCACAGATAGAGAGTAAAGGGAACTGTTGACAATTGTTTTAGCTCGACAAGTGTTTGTTGCAAATGTTTTGCAGTGTGGGGGTACCATAGATTGAAAATCGGTCGAGTAATCACCATTAAAATAACGATAGAGCAGATACTGGACTTGCAATGTCTCTTTTGTGAGAAACAGAAAGTAGGGATGGAAAAAGGTCTTTGCTCACTAAATTTTGAAGATGTTTTTTTTTTGTCCTATCAAGGCATGAAAGGGTACTCTTAGCAGATGTGGCAACAGTATTCCATCTTAAGCCGTATTTGACTCTCGGACAGGTAAAGAATTGTGTTATGGGGGAGATACTTTCTGAAGCGATACAATGTACCGAAATTTTCATTTTACCCATTTTAAAATGAATTGTTCCAAAATTGAATATGCTGCTATGAATATAATTTTGTTGTCATGGTTAACATAAAAGTGATATTCGTTTTATTTATTTAAAGGATATTCTGTTGACAATTAATCTTTTTTAAGTAAATTTTGAAGATGTTTCTTTTTGTCCGGTCAAGGCAGGAACGGAACTCTTAACAGATGTGGCAACAGGACTCCATCTTAGGTCGTATTTGACCCTTGTCAAAACTACGGTATAGCTGGAAATGTCTTCTCAATTATTAAATCCTTTCTCTCTGATAGGTTCATAAGATAAGAGTAGTGGTTGATGGACAGAAATCGAAAGATCACAGTATTATCATAGTAGTATTAATGCTCTAGGCCTAGCCTGGTCCCAACTCTCTTCCTAATCTCTCTGACTACAATTTGGTTTTCTTCAAGTTCAATGTAAACAAATTCTTGATGAACCGTCCCCTTAAGTAATCCAATGTATCAAATTTCCACTACTAACGATTATTATATTATCCCATTGACTACTGTACACTCAATAATCCTTATCCTTGAGTGGCCTCCGGGCCTTGATAAGTAGTAACCCCTATGTTTAAAAAAAAGAGAAAAAAAGGAAAAAGTCCACTTATTTTCAAAAGATGTTTATTGTAAAAGTAGATAAATGGGAGGTGACAGTGGCTCAGTAATTAACGACACAGACTGACAAGCTAGGTGTGCCAAGTTCAAATCCAGCTCGTTCCACCGAGGTACTTTCACTTAGAGATGTTGGCAACCTTCATGTGATCTGTCTTGTAAGTACCTGATATATTTCTAGAAAGAATTCTAACTAGAAAGACAATCAAGAAAACCAATGCCAACAATAAAATCACCTGATTCATACACAATAAATGTAAAACGAATTAAAATATTAAAACATTCGTTTCATTTATTTCAACCAACAAGCATTTTTGCGGTAAAAAGAAAGAGAAAACAGTGAGTGGATTATTATGAAATTTGTACAGGTTTAAACGACATTCGAAATAGTCGTGAAGAGTCAAGAAGGATGGAAAGACTGAGGAGGGGAAACAATATCCAGACCTCTACTGGATAAGTGTAATCTTGGGACCTTGGGGAGGCTAGTGTCCACCCACATTCCAGTGAAAACTAATGGTCGTTGCCAGCAAAAAATCAATGATAAACAGCTGTTGTGATAACACAAAGTCACTTGCAAAGGTCATCGAAAGAGGTTGAGAGTTGAGGAAATCTTGCTAGGCTTGTCACTCAAACTCTAGGAAACACCATAGGTTATCACCAGAGAGTAATCTATGATAATCGACTGTGTTAGGACTCCTAATGAGTACAAATATTAATAATAATAATAATAATAATAATAATAATAATAAGTCCTTGATTTCGCCGTTATCACAAGGTGATTTTCAAGAAAGCGTAAAAACTAAGCAGATGTATAGCACTTGAAATAGATCTGAAAGGAATATGAAACATGAAAAAAGATTACTGTAATATTAATAGTTATATGAACACTAACAGTTCCAAAAATCCTAAGAAAAAAAAAGAATAAGAGAAATTGGAACCAAAGGGAAAAAGTATATCATACAACACACGGCAATCATGAACATAGCCTAAATATAAAAAAACATTTTGAGTGCGAAAACCAACTTGCATAACCAATAAATGCCAACTAACCATAGGTAAATTGAAATAAATTTTTAAAATGTAGAAAAACACATCTAAGAGAACTGTAACTGTCAAAAATTTCATCATCTGTCATACCCACTCTAATCTCCCCCTTCCAAACACACACAAACACACACATACATGTGATGACACCAACAGTGTTCTAAAGCGTTAAGGCAGATGGAGCGACAAAGGGGAGAGAGTACCAACCAAACTTCCACTGGAAAGGTGCAGAAAGTACCGGAACTTTGTGGAGACTTATTGCCAATCACAATTCAGAGAATGCCAATGATTGCTATCAGTTGGAAATCAAGGGTAAACAGCTGTTGTGATAGCACAAAGTGATTTTCAAGTGTTATCGAAAGATGGGAAAATTGCTGGAAATTTGGCAAGACTTGCTCTCATTCAGACTCTAGGAAACACCACCTGCTATAGTTATATATATATTGTTATATGACTTGTGTGAAAACTGTTAATGAATGAATGTATGAATAATAATAATGACAGTAATGAAAATAAGAGAAAAAAATGATAAGATAGAAAGACAAAAAAAAAAACAAGAGTCGACTCACACTAAACATTTCATATAATTCCATTTATATCAGCTTATACGGTTTACAAATAGTGGACCACTTGACATTATCTCTCTCTCTCTCTCTCTCTCTCTCTCTCATATATATATATATATATATATATATACATATATATATATGTATATAAAGGAAAGCAGTCGAACAATCAATGTTAGACCTCAATAGAATTATGCTATTTTATTCTTACTAGCCAGTCACTTATGTATGGTTGTTACAATATTATTTAGGCAACAAAAAAGAAATTCCAATCGTTTTTATCGATTACATATTTGTTTGGGGAAGCTTTCCCTTTTTACTAACATACATTTCCTGATTTTATGGAGGAAATATGGTACATCTTCTTAAAGAGAACTAACGTTCAACATTTTTTTCTCCTTTTTGTGAGGGAGGGAAAGAAGGAGGGAGGGAGGGAACGAAGGAGGGAGGACGGGAGGGGAGGACTATGATTTTATCTTTAAAAACATCTCTTATTCTGTTTCGTTTCCCTATGAATCAATAAATTAGTTTGTTTTTTAATTCTACCTCTCTAATTTGTTTTTCTAAGCCTACTACCCCAACACCGCCATGTCATTTGAGTTAGTTTAAGAATAAAATGTGGATTGTTGCGCGTGTGGAAATAAATGGATAAATTTTTTAAGTAAAACCCATTTCCAGACAAATGTAAAGCATTTTAAGAATAAATTCGATGAATTAAGAAACAATAGGAAAAATGAATCCATAAAGACATTTTCGTCGTTGTTATTGGTGGTGGTGGTAGTAGTGGTGGTGGTGATGGTGGTGTTGAGAATCCGCCTAATGAAATATGTAAGAATTCTATATATATATATATATATATATATATATATATATATATATATATACGAGCAAACAGTTAATAAAACATGTTAAAAAACACTTTGAAATGAGTTAAAAACATATTTAATCTGAAAAGGAAACACTAGATAAGTGGATAGTCCTTAATCCGTGGAGTTTCGAAGAAATACTTTCCTCTCATCAGAGGGTAGGAATTAGCAAAATGCGGGATCGGATTTTGCATGCAAAAGTATTTGATGAAACAACAAGTAAGTCAAAGATCTTACTTGATAACAAAAAAATGGAGCAGAGGGAATATGGTGAAGAAAAAGGTGATTACACATGACTGGATAGACTGGTGGAAGATAAATAATCCAGTGACGATAAAATCCAAATATATAACTATATATATATATATATATATATATATATATATATAAATATATATATACACATATATATATATAACTATATATATACATATATATATAACTATATATATATATATACATACATATATATATATAACTATATATATACATATATATATAACTATATATATATATATACATACATATATATATATATACATATATATATATAACTATATATATATATACACATATATATAACTATATATACATATATATAACTATATATATACATATATATATAACTATATATATATATACATATATATATACAACTATATATATATACATATATATATACAACTATATATATACATATATAACTATATACATATATATATATAACTATATATATACATATATATAACTATATATATACATATATATATAACTATATATATACATATATATACAACTATATATATACATATATAACTATATACATATATATAACTATATATATACATATATATATAACTATATATATACATATATATAACTATATATACATATATATATAACTATATATACATATATATATAACTATATATATACATATATATAACTATATATATACATATATATATAACTATATATATACATATATATATATAACTATATATATACATATATAACTATATATACACATATATATATAACTATATATATACATATATATAACTATATATATACATATATATATAACTATATATACATATATATATAACTATATATATACATATATACATATAACTATATATATATATATAACTATATATATACATATATATATATAACTATATATATACATATATACATATAACTACATATATATATATAACTATATATATACATATATATATATAACTATATATATACATATATATATAACTATATATATATATAACTATATATATACATATATATATATAACTATATATATACATATATATATATAACTATATATATATATATAACTATATATATACATATATATATATAACTATATATATATATATAACTATATATATACATATATATATAACTATATATATATAACTATATATATACATATATATATATAACTATATATATACATATATATATATAACTATATATATACATATATATATAACTATATATATACATATATATATAACTATATATATACATATATATATAACTATATATACATATATATAACTATATATACATATATATATAACTATATATATACATATATATATAACTATATATATATATATAACTATATATATATATATATAACTATATATACACATATATAACTATATATACATATATATATAACTATATATATACATATATATATATAACTATATATATATATATAACTATATATATATAACTATATATACACATATATAACTATATATATAACTATATATATACACATATATAACTATATATATATAACTATATATATACACATATATAACTATATATATACACATATATAACTATATATATATATAAAACTATATATATATATAACT
This sequence comes from Euprymna scolopes, assembly GCF_053919585.1. NCBI lineage: Eukaryota > Metazoa > Mollusca > Cephalopoda > Sepiida > Sepiolidae > Euprymna > Euprymna scolopes. The sequence continues at coordinate 71,898,504 of NC_136500.1, read as the reverse complement.
ATATATACACATATATAACTATATATATATAACTATATATATACACATATATAACTATATATATACACATATATAACTATATATATATATAAAACTATATATATATATATATATATATATATATATATATATGATCGAATACTTACATGTTTCAATTATTCATTTATTTATAAATAATTATTTTTTATGCCTGCAGACATTAGTGTTTCATGCTTTTGCAATCATCAGTGCAGGAAGTGACAATTGCTGCTGGTCAAGAGATTCAAACTCCAGCACGAAGCCATCTTTGACTTCATTAGAAAAGAGTGTTACCCTCAGGCCACCGTTAACCACCACGAGGATTATGGGAAATTAACATTTATGAAGCCAAGTGCAGGCACAACTTTATTAAGACAATCTGTAGTGATTGAGTAACTGGAAATCCCAATCTCACACAAGACCAGTCGGCTGCCGTTTTATCTCCCAGACAGTGCTCAACTTTTAAGAACTTACCTCTTAAAAGAGCGAAATAATTATAAAGAATAAGTTTTTCATAGCTGCAGACACTAGTGTTTCATGATTCCATATATATATATATATATATATATATATATATATATATCGAGGCTCCTTCAGTCTTTGACAAACTATGAATACCCACGAAGGGAGGGGGGGTCTGCGTGTGAAATTTTTGTGGCAAGAGGTACACTATCTCCAACCACACCTCTCCTGAGTCGACATTGTTAAATACCAGTGGCAAGTGAAGTATATGTACTAGACGACTGGAAACAAATGCAGGGATAAGCAGGGAGCACATACAGCGTCTATATATCTCAAGTAGTCACCCATCTGGTACTAACCAGGTTCAATGTTGCTTAACTTCGGTGATCTGACAAGAACTGGTGTGTCAACACGATTATGCCATATATATATATATATATATATATATATATATATATATATATATGACAAAAGTCTATATTCCAAATTTCATGATATTGACCATCTTAAAATTTATTCCTTTAATTACGTTGACATTTACAATTCTTGACAGTAACTGTTTCGTAGGGTAAAAGCATTCAAAATTAATTATTATATCAATTAATGAATCTATTTTGCCCTTGACTCCTCAGAAGAAATAGCAAATATCAATCCATTAAAAGAAAATACAAAGCATTTGGGCTTAGTTACAAAATCTGAAAATTGGTGTAATAAAAGATAAAATAAAAAGTAATTGCAACTTCTTTTCCAACACTTTATTATCATCATTATATATATATATATATATATATATATATATATATATATATATATATATATATGAAATTATACTGCTGTAGTTTCCAATATTTATATCCAATGAAACTCCAGTGTTCATCGAATAATGTTCAATATAAAACAGCCAACGTAATCAGGCCGAAATCTTAAAATGAATATTAAGTTTAAACAGTGAGACGCATAATTCATTTTAATATCTCGGAAATATGTATGCACACATGTAGCTAAAAATTTTGAATAATAAAAATTACACACACACACACACACATCTATATATCTAAAAAGTGAACGTGTCTGTGTGTCTGTCTGTGTACATTCCCTATGCAATACAGAGTACTGAGATTTGGGAAAATCTTTGTGATTTGTTTTCGACCAGAAATTTGGCTGTTAGGGGGTGAAAGTTCAACGATTTGACCTTTGAGAACTCTACCAAACTCCTCCGACAATTTTGGGTCTAAACACTTAAAATTTTAGATATAGGTTCCTTGTACATGGATCTAACTTAATAACTTGATTTGAGCCCCAAACAATTAATTTTAAGGGGTCATAATAGGGGTCAAAGTTTAAAAAAAAAATTGACCTCTGCGGTCTCTACCAAATTACTCAGAAAATTTCTGGTCTAAACATTTGAAACTTTACATAAAGAGTATTCAGAGATAGGGCAAGCTTTTTAATCAGTTGGGTCGAAAATTTGAGCTACAAATATATAAATGTATGTATGTATGTATGTATGTTTGCATATCTTCCTAAAACTTTCGACAGAGGCGACGGATTTTCACAAGACAAATATAGAAAAAATGGCTAAAAACATTAATTTCTTCACGCTAAACTGGGCACTTTTCTACAGGGAGGGGTCGCTTTTTTCGCTGATATTTTCGAAAGTCATCCCCTCTTTTCGATTGTCTAGCCTTAATTTAAACCTACGTCACTTCTGGTTTGGCGGTGGTCGTAACAGCAAAGACGTCACGTTTTTTTTCAAGCTCTCTTCCTCCTTCACAGTACGGGTTCGAGCCTGCCTTCGTACTACCACATTTTTTTTTTGCTCAACACACACTTTGAAACACCCGGGTAACGCCGGGCACCTATGCTAGTCTATATATCTATAAACATGAACGTGTCTCTGTGTCTGTACATTTCTCTATGCAATAACTCTGTCAATTTTTAGTCTACAAGCTCGAAATTCGATATACAGTGTACTGAGATTTGGGAAAACTTATGTGATCCGTTTTCAGCCAGAAATTTGGCTGTGAAGGGGTCAAAGTTCAACGATTTGACATTTGAGAACTCTACCAAACTTCTCCAACAATTTTGGGTCTAAAAACTTGAAATCTTAGGTATAGGTTCCTTGGACATGGATCTAAATTAATAACTTTATTTAAGCCCAAAACAATAAATGTTAAGGAGTCATAATAGGGGTCAATGTTAAAAAATTGACCATTTTTTTTTTTTTTTTGCTCAGCATACACCTCCAAACACCCGGGCATCGCCGGGTACCCATGCTAGTATATCTATAAAAGTGAAATTGTCTGTCTATGTGTGGGTGTGTCTGTTTGTGTACATTACCCTACCAAACTACTCTGTCAATTTTCAGTTTACAGACTCGAAATTTGACATAAGGGGTATTGAGATTTGGGAAAATCTTTTTAATCGGTTTCTAGCCAGAAAGTTGCCTGTAAAAGAGTCAAAGTTCAACGATTTGACCTTTAAAAACTCTACCAAACTCCTCCGCCAATTTGGCGTCTAAACACTTGAAATTTTGGATGTAGTTTACTTGGACATTGATCTAATTTTTTAATTTGATTTGTGCCCAAAACAAAAAATGTTAAGAGGTCAAAATTGGGGTCAAACTTAAAAAAAAAAATGACCTCTGCGATCTCTACCAAATTACTCAACCAATTTTTGGTTCAAATATTTGAAATTTGATATAAAGTATATTCAGACATAGAGCAAGCTTTTTAATCGGTTTTGGGCCCAAAATTTGACTTCCAGGGGGTCAAAGTTCAAAAGATTTGACCTTTGCGGCCTCTAGCAAACTATTAAGCCAATTTTGGGTCTAAGCGTTTGAAATTTTACATAAAGGGTATTCAGACATGCAGCAAGCATTTTAATCAGTTTTTGGGCAAAAATTTGTCCGTCAAGAGGTCAAAGTTAAAAGAGTTGACCTTTGCAAACTCTACCAAACTCCTTCGCCAATTTGGAGTCTAAGCACTTAAAATTTTAGATGTAGGTTACCTGGACATGAGTCAAACTTTTTAATGTACATATACATATGCACATAAAGTTATGAATAGTACATAGGCTGATCTGCTAGTATATATATAAAGATAGAGAGAGAAAGAATGAGAGGAAGACAGATGGAAAAGTAGAGAGAAAAAAGAAAGAATAACAGAATCGACGAAAGTAGAGGAAGGTAAAAATAAATAAAATTAGTTGAGGGTGATAGAGAAAATCAGATGAGATGACTGAGTGAAAATTGTGAAGATCATAGAAAAAAGATAAGGAATGATGGCGGTGATGGAGAAGGAGGGCAGACAAGGTGTGCGAGATAGGGGGTGGGGAGTGATTTTGAATACCCCCCAACCAGTCCCACACACGTGTAGGAGACCCCCCAAAACCACCACTGTGAGGTAGGTAGATGATGTGTAGTCAGTCGGCGAGGATGGGGTGGGTGTCTGCCGGAGATGATGTGCTCCCATTCTCCATGTGGAATAATAATCGATATAAGAACCAGCTGCCTTGACAGATTACCGATCAGTCGCTGCATGTAGAATGGGAGGGCGGGGGAGTGAATCACGTGGGGGGTATATTTCATAGGTGGTGGGAGGGATGCCAAGAATAGAGAGAAAGAAGAAGAAGAAGAAGAAAAAGAAGAAGAAGAAGAAAAAGAAGAAGAAGAAATAACAGTTAAGAAGGCATAACTTGCCTTCTTTTCTGCATCTTTTTTCTCCATTAAACTCATCTTTTCTTCACGCACGTACGCACGCACGCATACTGAGCATCTACGCCCGTTTTTCTACAACGCCAATGCACCTACCTTTTTTTTTCACCTTGAATTAACTAGTGACTGAAACAGGTGCTACTTTTACCACCTATTTGAGCAAGAGATATTAATGATAACTAGAGTTGGCGAGCGGGGAAGGAAGAAGTGTGATGCCGCTATCTTTTCATGCTAAGCTCACAGTCACAGCAATGCTATTTATCAAGCCATGTGTGGCTTGGCGCTGAGCCAGACAGGAACAGGAAGAATTTTGTTGCACATAATCTGTAAAGTGATGACAATCCATCCTAACTGTTTGGAAAATCAGCATCAGTATCTCTTCCCTATTGTTGGATATTGTGGATCCCGGGCAGCGGCAGATTACCCGATGGAACGAGGAAACAAAAGATGGCGCCGCAGTATGTTACAACGTTATTGAAACGGATGTTTTGGATTTCAAAGGAAGGTTATTGAAATGGAATAGAAAATTAAAACAAGGAAATATTTACAGTTAAGTATTTATATAATAAAAGAATTGGAATTTTAGTTTCGCAAAACAATAAAATTACAGTTTACCAAAAACAATAAGACTGCTCTGGTTCCATGGCGTAAGATAAACTAACAAAGAGAAATACGAAACTACAGAGCGAACTACAGTATTTGAGCTTACTACAGAAAGATGAGAAGTTTACATTTGGACGTTACTACGCTCGACTCTCATAATGTTTGTTGTGTAGACCTTTGCTATCTGTACCTTCATCACAATAAACCTTCTTGGTTGATTCATGGTGCGTTTTTCTTAGTCTTTACCACTCGGAACGACTGTTAGATATTGTGACTCCCAGGCGGCGCCAGATTACTCGGTTGCGTGAGGAAACAAAAGATGGCGCCGTGGTATGTTACAAGTTGTTATTGAAATGGATGTTTTCTATGGCAGAGGAATGCTATTGAAATGGCGTAGATATTTGAAACAATAAAATATTTACAGTTAAATGTTTATATACAGTGTGTCCCAATAAAAGGTATACACCCTTTAAATGACCATAAGACCAACATTTATTATAAGAAAGAAAGGTTTCATACATCAAAATACTGTGAACAAATATAGAAACCAGCTAATTATCGAAACTGTTCAAATTATTGGCCATTGTGGTCCATAAACAGCTGACAACGCTCACTGGTTGAATCGAAAACGTTCCTAATCAGTTCAATTAGTATGTTGACACACCTTCTTTCAATGGTTGCTTTCAACTCATTCATTGTAGCTCATTTTGTGGTGTGAACCCTGTGTTTAACATGCCCCCCACCCACCCTCCGCCTCCCAAAAAGAGAAAAATCCACGAGGATGTGGGGGTCAAATCCAGTGAGCGCGAACAGTACTCGATACTTCCTCTTTGTCTTAACTATCTGTTTCGCAGGTGACTATCAAGATATGCTCGGGTTTGTATTACTGTACACATAGATTCGAAAAAGTTGTCAAAAAACAAATATATAACAAATAAATGTTATCAAAGGCAAGATAAGTTACTTTTCTACCAAACTGGATACATTTTTTGTGTTTTTATTCAATGTAACATGTTTATTCAGCTCGAAAAACATACAGTGTTTACCGATGTATTGGAAGATTCAAAATGGCGCCCGACTTTCTCTTTAACACGGTAAGTTTGGGAAAAGGTGTTATAAATAATAAACTAGACAAAATACTATTTAAAAAACACCGAATCTATGTCACGGTAATATATATTAAGCGATTTTCTAACAGTATTTTGTCTAGTTTTATATTTATAGCACCCTTTTCCCAAACTTACCGTGTTAAAGAGAGAGTCGGGTGCGGTTTTGAATTTTCCAATGCATCGGTAAAAACAGTATGTTTTTCGAGCTGAATAAACATGTTACATTAAATAAAAACACTGAAAACATATCCAGTTAGGTAGAAAAGTAACTTATCTTCCCTTTGATAACATTTATTTGTTATATATTTATCTTTTGACAACTTTTTCGAATCTGTGTACAGTAATACAAACCCATATGCTCTTACGTCATGATGATAGTGAGGAAATGCTCCATCCTGCTGGAAGTGCCATTCTTTATTCCTAAACATCTCTTGAGAACGTGGCATAGCGTATTCATGTACCAAGTTGAGATAATTTACAGAGTGTATATACATTTTATTGGGGTACCCTGTATATATTGCATACCTCACAAAGATACTAGATGATACCGCCCGGTAACAAACAGACGACACACACACATACATACATATATATATATATATATATATATATATATATATATATATATAAAAACCTGGCCGTTACCATATAACATCATCTTAACACTAGTCAGCATCCCTTTTCACCTTTCATCTCTTGCCTAAAATTTTCTTCTTTTTAATTTCAATTTACCTTATTTTTTACGTTTATCTTCTATATTTTTTTCTTTCGCATTCTTATTGTATTTTTATCTTTTATTCTTTATTTCACTTGTATGGATCGGCACATGTAATTCTCATTGGACCTTAATTAATTAATTAGTCAATGAAATCTCATAATATATAGTCACTACTCCCCAGAGAGAATTCCATCCTGTTTGCTGAATACTACAAAAGATCAACATCCTTCTAACATATGTAAAATATAATTATCTAATAATCCCATAGATACTCCTCTAGACAACCCTCTCTCCCCCTCTAATATATACACCCTATACAGGATTGCTAGACGTTGCATCTTTATCTTGTGACTTAGCACCTCCCTTCCTCTTCTGATGAGAAGCATTAGGCTTCGAAATGCTTGGCATAAAGAGCATTAATAACCCCTACACACTATATTGCATTCCTCTGTTTCAAATTGATCAATAAATCTACATAAACCAGTGTATATTTTTTCCATTATCAATATATTTTCCTATTGTATCTAAGCTCCACCTTCACGTGAAGCTTTTTATTATATTGAAAAGTCTCTATTTAAAGAATCTTTATATACTTCTTCAATCCCCCCCCCCCACACACAATTATTTAAAATAATTTCAAACCCTTTTTCATCATTGT
>NC_136500.1:71791221-71883721 GCF_053919585.1 Euprymna scolopes | reverse complement strand
TATAAATTTTAGCATGGGTTTGAATACCCTATATATTAAGTTTCAAGTCTGAAGACCAAAAACTGACAGCGGATTTTGGTAGGCAAAATTTTTTAAACAATTATATATACGCATACATAAATATATAAAGAAAGAGATGTTTGCTTACTATAAGCTTTTTACACAAATATTATGCAAGTATAAATCATGTAGAATATCTGCACGAATATAATTACATGTAATAGTTAACTAAAGATAATCATCCCATGAGAAAACCGAAAAAACTAGTAGGGAATTAATTTATTAAAATGAATGTTTAAAAGAATATGCAAATTAGCTAGATCTTTTGCTAGTGAATGCAGTTCCATAACCTATATATAAGAAAGTTGCGTTAGGAAAGCATCCTTAAATCTGGTCCCGGGTCACATAGGTCAACGAATAGGCGACCTTCGTGGCCTTCGGGCCAAGATCAAAGTGTAGTATCTGTTCCGGCAGATACTGCAAGCAAAGACCAGATGTGGGGGCAACCCCACATACCTGACCTTTAACCAGCTCCCATTTCCCACCTCTCGGGAGCTGGTCCCCTTTTTCCCTTCCCCCTCCCCTTCACTCCTCACATTAAAAATTGGCCTTGTGCCTAATTTGCTCGGTGGGGAAGCAAATAAATACCATCTGTTCCGGCAGATACTGCAAGCAAAGACCATATGTGGGAGCAATCCCACATATAAGACCTTGGTCAATGTAGAGACAACATCATACCAATTGTTGCTATCCAGCTCCCATTTCCCACCCGTCGGGAGCTGGTCCCCTTTTCCCTACCCCTTCCCTCTCTCTCCACATTAAAAAACGGCCTTGTGCCTAATTTGTTCAGTGGGGAAGCAAATAAATACTTCTTTAAATCTGGTCTAGGGTCACTAATCGGCCACCTTCGTGGACTTCGGGCCCAGATCAAAGTGTAGTATCTGTTCCGACAGATGCTGCAAGCAAAGACCATATGTGAGGTTTCCCCTACATATAAGACCTTTGTCAATGTAGAGGCAACCTTTCATATCAATTGTCACTATCCAGCTCCCCTACTCCCCTGGGAGTTGGTCCCCATTTCCCCTTTACTCCTCACTTTAAAAATCGACCTTGTGCCTAATTTGCTCGGTGGGGGAACAAATAAATACCTGGTCCCCGGTCACAACAGTTCCTAACATCTTAGTGACAATGTTACTGGATTGAATAAAAAAATTATTATTATTCTTTAAAAGATATTCATGCGTATTTATTTGCACTAATTCTATAAAAGACAAAAAAATGTTTTGAGGGAATCATGTACGTGCATATTTATATGATTTCTCAGATTAATTTCAATAAAATCCTCACAATATGAAATTAATCCTATTATTAATGGCCTTAACTGAACTAATTTTAAGCTATTACAGTTACCGGATATTTGTATTGTCTTTTTAATACACTTTGAATAGCAGTGTTGAACAGCGGTATCCATATTTTATTTGGGTTATTTCGTTCAGAGGAATGTTTAAACAAAAATAAGAATAAGAATGAGGATAAAAAGAATGAGAATAAGAATAAATAAGTGTAAGAATGGGAATAAAATATGAATCTATAAAAATGAGAACGAGAATAAGAGAATGGGAATAAAATAAGAATGAATAAAAATGAGAATAAGAGAATGGGAATAAAAATAAGAATGAATACAAATGAGAATAAGAGAATTGGAATAAAAATGAGAATAAGAGAATGGGAATAAAAATAAGAATGAATAAAAATGAGAATGATAATAAGAATAAGAATTGATAAGAATTGATAAAAAGACTAAAAATTAATGAAAATATGAATAAAAATAAGAATGAATCAGAAAAATAAGAATGAAAATAAGAATCAGAATTAGAATTATAAGGGTAATAAGAATGAATAAGAAGAATAAAATAATAAGAACGAGAATAGCAATCACAATAACAAGATGGTCGTTGTGGTGGTAATGGTGGTGGCGGTATATTTTGTTTGAATTTGTCTTCTGTATTTGGTGGTTATCCACATTTCCTGTCATTTTTTTTTCTCTGTGTTATTCTCCGAATAAAACGTAATTTTCTATCCAACACTAAAAAATGAAATCCAATATGGAAACTCCTTTCATTATTTGGAGGTCGTTGAAAACGGTGAAGTGAACACGTATATGAACTGAGGATCCATAGCACCATTTTAATGACAGATGTTAACAACCTTCACGTGGTTTCAATCGTGATTAGTTGATTCGGTTGGTAAACACTATACCAACCAAACAGAATAGCCGGTTACATACAAATCGCTTTCACTAAATACAGACCCCAAAAGTGCCATCCATAGTATCGGTAATCACTCCCTTTAAATAGTGGTTGGTTTATTGCAAATCTTATGAGACGGCCCCAACCCTAGAAAATATCGACTAGGCTGCCAAGGCTATTTTTGTTCTGTCAGAGTGCTCTTCCTCTAGGAGGCTGGTTCAAATCCTACTTTTTTATAGTTTTTACGAGGTGCTTTCAATAAGTTTCCAGACTTTTTTCATATGGACACTTTTATTGATAGTAAACACATGAAATTCTAGTCCCATTCGAAGTAATCTCCTCTGGCTGCAATGCATTTGTTGTAACAGTTACAACACCTTCTTGGAGGCCCCATGAAAGTCCTCTTGTGTGAGTGTGTCAATGACCCTCGTCACAGCCTTTTTCATCTCCTTAATTGTCTCGTGACGACATCCTCTAAGGTTTTCCTTGAGCTTAGGGAATAACCAAAAATCACAGGAAGCAAGATTTGGACTATAAGGAGGGTGAAGAAGTGTCTTAATGTCCATTTTGATCAAATAGTCTGTGACAAGGATGGAGCACCCTTGGGACAAACGTTGCGCAAATCTTCCGCATCTCCACTTCAAATAAATGCGTGTACAATTGCCACACTGACATCAAACAGTGCACTTATTGTCACTATAGAAACACGACAGTTCTTATACATGAAATTCTTTATTTGGCCAATCAACTCTAGTGTTCTTACTTCCTTACTCTTTCCACACCTCTCATCATCCCTCACAGGATCCCTGCCTTTCTTGAATCTCCTATGCCACTCAAAAACTGATGCTCGATTTAAGCAAGATGATCTCAAGGCAGTTTTAAGCATTTCATACATTCCTGCGGCATTTTTCAAAGTTTAAAACTGAATTTTATTGCATATCGTTCTTCTAAAGTGTCTTCATACCCACATTACATTTCTGAAATTCACCAGCTGTGACAATCAGGCTTTAGCAGGGTGTATTCTAATTCCCGCTATAGCTGTTCCTTTGAACCTGAAATCATAAAAATTGGTCAGTCATCTCGTAAGATGTGTAGCAATAACATACCGAATTTTCAAGAATCTACGACACTTTTAAATGCCTGTACAAAGAAAGTCTGGAAACTTATTGAAGCACCTTGTAAATATAGGGCTCCATTGAAAATTCCATGCCGATTCCTAAGTTCGGCAGAAAGATTCTGGAGTTTGACAAGATACACTGGAAGAAGGTCGGAGGTTACATCGGTTGAAACGTTGTTGGAATAACACTCAAGATAAAACAGGAGTCTGAATAATACAAATAATTAATCCTCATCTAAAAAAGACTGCAAGAAGTACATAAAAAGATTGGATGTTTCCATCTTGAATATTATTCTCACAACGTTTCGGCCGTTGTAACCTCCAAACTTGTTCAGATGTATCTTGTTGAATTCAAACATTTATACAGAATTTCTAACTTATATAATCGTTTAAAAATTCAGTTGTAAGATACACTCTTGTGGAGGTTAAAGGTTCAATCTTCAATGCGTGCGATACTAAGAATAAACTTGCAAATTACTTCAGATTTCTATTCGGTCATGGCTGACGGAAGGAAAGCATGCTAATCCCGTGAATTAAATAAAGGGTTCCATTCGAAATTTTGTGCAGATTCCCGAGTTCTACAGAGAGATTGTTCAGTTCAACAAGATACACGTGAAGAAGGTCAGAGGTTACACTAATCGAAACGTTGTGAGAATAACAGTCAAGATTAGAACAGTAGTTCAAATAATACAAAACAAAAAATATGTTTTTTTTAATTTTTCAGATAAGGATCGACTATTTTTATTATTTGGATTACTGTTCTCATCGTGAATGTTATTCACACAATGTTTTGGCAGATTTAACCTCCGACCAACTCGGGAATCTATACAAAATTTCTAATTGAATTCTCTATTTTATCCTTTAAAAATTCAGTTCTAAGTTACATTCTTCTGGAGGTTGAAAGTTCAATACTCAAAGCAGACGATACTAAGAATACAATTGCGAATTGCTTATTCAAGCTACTCTTCTTGTCTGTTATTCTCTTTAGATGCATCGTGTCAAATCCAGCAATCTATATGGAGTATTAAACTGAAGCCTTTATTTAATCAACAAATGCAGATTGTTCTTGTTCTATCAGCCATGATCAGGTAATTTTTATTTCATTCTTAACCCTTGGGCTACGATGGTATTTTTACACACATTGCCTACGATGGGTGTGAATTTTTTTCACGTCACATAAAATCAAGTCTAGGGTCTTTGAAAAAGAATGTTTTATCAAAAAACAATACAAACATTCAAACATGAGTTTCAAACATGAGTTTCATTCATTGATTAATGCAGTTAGGGCAAAGAAGAATCCCATAGTCCTTGAAGACACCATTGTTGCAGTTGTTTGTAATAGAAAACTAGGTGTTAAAAAATTAACAGCCAGCGTAGCCTAAGGGTTAATATCAGATATCGTCAGGATTAAACCTTCAATCACCTGATCCCTTAGAACTGAAGAACTGAACTGAAGCGCCACTCATTCTAGGCAGATTGAACCAGCTTCCTCCAAAGGAGTAAGTTTCATGGGAGTATTAAATTCACAAGCAGCCTTCAGTCGCAATTATATCCCCTAGCAGGAGAATTGACAACGTTAGTTTTTTTTTTTTTTTGTTTTTTTTTGCAACTGTTGCAGGAAGGTGTCGACATTTTCCTACGTACAGTGCCTGGTATTCTCAAATGATCACTCAACTGGTACTGACCAGGCTCAACGTTGCTTAACTTCGGTGATCTAACGAGAAGTAGTGTGTCAACGTGATTACATCGTATATTCCTTAGAACTGATTATCACTTAACATCTTTATCCGTTTCACCACGATGAGAATAGAATAATAGTTATTGAATCTTTTTTATTTTTATAAAACAGCGATGTGTTACCAAAAACCAAGGTCTGCAACAGTGGCGCAATTAAGATTGGAAAATTAACGGAACGATATCAGGTAGGCAGACAATGCTGTTCCATTGTAATGATTTAAAATTGTTTTGAATTCGAGCTCCAGGCATGCGGAATTTGCATGTGTGTTGGTTGCTTTAGACAGGGTCGCTGGCACCGACTTTCTATAGTTAGGATTCATCATTGTCTTAAATTCTATACTAGGCACTAAATCTACTCAGGGGGCCATTATCGCCAAACATGTGTTGCTTCTATAAACCGTTCTTCTCTGTCGATATATTTTGCTTTGTCCCACAAGGTAAATGGTGTTCCTTTTCCTTCCTTACCGGACTTTTAACTATCCCCATGAATTATAGATTTCCTATGTTCTTTTAGCCGTATTTTTTAATGTCCGGCAGTTCAACTTTGTATTTTATTTACCTCATCTTCAGCAGATCAGACATAAGGGCAGATGTGCTTTTTAAAAGCCAACGCACTAGGATTAGTGTACTTTGGTCCACAAAAAAATGCCTGAGCATCCTTGACAGAATTCCCCTCAAAGGTTTAGCAATAGGCTAACATTCTTCAAAGTGAAGGTAAAGCCTAGGAAGATGGACATTCTGAGACTGGACAGAGCCATACCTCAGCCAGTCGATGAAACCACAAGACCCTACCCTCTCTCAGACTGATTGTTGACGACATATCCTCAACTGCATAAACACATATGTAGCCTTAAAGTCTGATGTAAACAAGTTCCTGTTGAACCGCCCCTTAAATAATCAAAATTCTATCAAACTTGCACCATTAAAGATTACAGTACCACCTTATATTCATTAACCCTTATCCTTGAGCAGCCTTCGGGCCTTGATAAGTGGTAACTCTTGTTTTGAAAAAAAAAAAACACTGTGCCACATAAACTTTATATATTTTTCCATATTTACATGGAACGGCACATGCACATCATTCCTGATTATGATGGTTTCTGTAGGAGGCTTCACTTTGGATTCCTATCCATCATTGTCTGTTGGAAGATCTTTTATTTTATATGAGCAGGCCGCCTGGCATTACCCAGTTGTAAAATACACTGAAATATTATATTTTGATGCATGCAAATTTCGTATTCATCTAATGAATATATATAGTGCCAATTCTTTACCGATTCTATGAATATATATAGTGCCAATTCTTTACCGATTCTATGAATATATATAGTGCCAATTCTTTACCGATTCTATGAATATATATAGTGCCAATTCTTTACCGATTCTATGAATATATATAGTGCCAATTCTTTACCGATTCTATGAATATATATAGTGCCAATTCTTTACCGATCATTATATTGCAATTAATATATAGTAGTGATTTCAAAGATTAAAAAAAAATCACCTGTGTGCGATTAGTTAGAATCTAAACCAAAACATCAGCTCTCCAGCCTTATTCTTTATCATATGACCTAAATTCATGCATATACAAAAACTGTGAAAAATAACGTTGTTTAGCCTATATCTTTTAATGTATGCAAATTGTTTTGTTTTTTTTAATTTTACCTCTTAGCAGCAATTTTTACCAGCTAAAAACCAAATCGAAAGTGTTACAGGTCCAAATACACTCTATATCGAATTTCAGCTGGGTACACCAAATATTCAGAGAGGAGTTTGGTAGAGACTTTTTGCACACACACCGACACGGTAACTTTATATAATTTTCCACCCCATTGCGCAGTATTAAATATAACGTTAAATTCTTTAAAAAAATGAAGTAAAAAAAAAAAAAAAAAATGGAAAGAAACTGAGACATGTGCATGCGAGTATCGTTTTTTTCTAAAAATTTCATTTCTTGTCAGTAAAAGAAAAAAAAAATGCTCGAGCTGAGATTGAAACCAAAACCTAAAGACAGTGAGTCAAGTACGATAACCATTAGGCTAGCTTGCCACAATCTTTAAAAAGTGTTTTCAAGCCTATTTATTCTTAACCTAAGAAAGCTGTCATGTGAACGATTCGCGCAAGTACAGTTGTGAAACAGATCACAAACAGACAAAAATCCGATGCAGCAATTTTTCAATTTTGACTCTTGTGTAGCCTTTTTTTTCCGGATGAAAACTGATTAAAAATTATACATGTCTAATACCCTATATACCAAATTTCACATCAGAAGACAAAAAATTTCTCCTCACACACACATATTCTAACTTTTCTCCTTTTTCACTCTCTCTCTCTCTCTCTCTCTCTCTCTCTCTCTCTCTCTATACATTATATATATATATATATATATATATATATATATATATATATATAGAGAGAGAGAGAGAGAGAGAGAGAGAGAGAAATCTTTCCATGTGCTAGGACGTTTTCATCATAAATTCTATGCAATTATGCAGAATGTAGAAACTATGCATAAAAAGAATTCATCATAATAGTGAAATGAAACCAATCCTCTAATAAGAAACCATAAAAAAAATGAATAAGGAATTAATGCTCGTTTTTCAAAGGAATATACAAATTAGTTAACCTTCATGTAGTCGCTTGCATATCCATGACTGAGTATATTAAAATGTTTATTTTAGTAATTTTTAAATAGAAAAATTAGGCGTTTAATATCAATGTCAGCGGGAGAAAAAAAAATCAATTTTATAAATGTATAGATTTTACAAGCAAGGCTACCTGGCGTTACCTGGGCATATAAAAATAAAAGCGAAGTTAAATAGTGTGTGTTACATTTTCATTTTTAAACTTCTATCCCTTTATCTTTCTCTCGTTTCCTGTCTCTCTCTCTCTCTCTCTGCCATCCTCTCTTTCTCCTCTACTCAACCCATTCTTGTTTTAATGTGAAAATATTTATATATATATATATATATATATATATATATATATATATATATATATATAGGGGGGGGTACGCGCACGAGCGTGTATATAATGTAATTCATTTACTGGAGCTATCCCTTTTAAATGTAATACTTACGTTTATTGCTCTTGGACAATGCGAGCAGAAACAAAAAAGAAGACGCAATGAAATACTCGATCGAGCATATTCCGTTCTTGTCACCCGTTTTCACAATAGTACGAAGAGAAATGAAATTGATAACGAAAATAGTTCAGAGAGATTTAAATGTAATACTGCAATTTACATTTATTGATATCAGACAAGTCAAAGTCGCACAAAAGATTCTATTACTTTTCCATTAGTTTGCAAATATAATACAGTCATGTTAATAACAACTTTATTGCTCCCGGATAACGCCGAATAAAACAAAAGTTTCTGTTATGCACCCTCTCTGCCCCCTCACTTACCAAATATGCTACTGTATTTTAGTAAGGAGGCCTTCACAGCACTGACCAGATATGATATTAAAGTATTTTAACTTAACAGATTTTTTTTCCACAGCAACTACTGAATATGTTAATCACTATTAACTCATCAGATCCCTTTCTTTATAATTTAACTATGATCGCCCCTCCTTCTCCTTCACTCTAATAAAGAATAGATGATTTGTAACACAGCACGAGCAATTCATATTGACCTTATATTGGAAAAGTCTTTTATTGGACGTGTTGTCATAACAACTTTGTCTGTTTATTATGTTGCGGTTGTTTAAAGCGTCAGTGTTATTATGAGTGCTTTTTTTTAACAAAGGAATCACCACTTATCAAGACCCAGAGGCCACTCGAGGATAAGGGTTAAAGAGTGTACAGTGGTCAAAAGGACAGTATCATAGTAATCGTTAGAAGTGTAAGTTTGGTAAATTGGATTACTTAAGGAGAACGGCTCATCAAGAACTTGTTTACATTGGACTTGAAGACGGCCATATTGTAGTCAGCCGGAAAGCAGGTAAACGGAAGAGAGTTCCACAGGTGTGCAGTTGCAGTTCTTAGAAAGAAGCTTTGTTCATGGAATTTATGTTTAGGTTTAGGCACAGATAAAGAGTGGGGAGGGGGGAATTATTGATAGCGTTTCCTCATTTCAGTGTGGCTAGAAGTAGCAAGTACATTACGCTTGAGATTCGAAACAACGACGGGAGATTATTTTCAACTATAACCAGTGACGTCAGATATCTTACAGACTGAGTTAACTACAAAAGTGGAGGCAATTATCTCTATCTATACATCATAAAAAAGGAACTGTGTGTGTGTGTGTGTGTGTGTGTGTGTGTGTGTGTGTGTGTGTGTGTGTTCGTTCCCTATAGACTTTGCAACGGCTGGGTTGATTTTTTTGTAATTTCACACAAATGTACTTCATGTGCCTGCCAGTGTTCTTAAAAAGGATTTGTATCGGAATGTCTTCAATAAGTATCGATAATCGATAATTAATAAAATCCGATGAAAACAGGAACAGGCGATTTTAATCAAAGTTAACACCTTATAAAGCTTAATATCACAGGTGCATTTGAGAAGTTTTATTACCGCACAAGCAGAAAGACCAGGCATATAAAATCAACAGTAGTTTCTTTGATATGACAATGGTGCGTTGGAAATAAATGTTTTTATTTAGAGCACAATCGAACCATGACACATGACTTTTGCATTTTAAACTAATTCAAGTCGTTATATATAAAAACTAATTTTATAAAATCAACAATAAGTTCTCTACAGTGCAATGTAGACCTCAATGTATTGTGGACTAAGTGACTGCAGGCGGGCATGTAAAGCTTCCTCCCAGTGCACTGCGATGGGTTCTCAACTAGAGAAAGCAATCAAATGGGCGATTTTACCGATTTCGAGAACAATAAAGATATGAGAGTGTAAAACATTTGATTATCATTCAATCCCCGGCAACGCCAAGTCTTCCTGCTAGTATCGATTAAATTATTTTTTTTTTTTACTTACAAATTTACAACACTAAAAATATATAGAATTCAATTCTTTTTCCAAATTCTATCGTTATTTCAACTGCCAGAGTGCTTCATCCATAGGAGAGGATGTATTTATAACTCCTTTTTTATAATAAGAAATAATATGAGTCGTCTAATCTAAGCTAAAAATGCAAGTTCTTTTTCCTGTGATTTGTTGAACACTGTCCGCTTGATTGTACATAAATAGGGCTTATTTCTTTACTCTTTATGTAACGGTTGAAATTGGCCTCATTGGTTAGAGTACTCGAAATTGAGTTAAAGATGACTCATGTTCTGTGACTTGAATCATGCAACTGAAGTGCACGCTCAAGACAGCTACAAAACTCTCTTAAAACTTCAAATGTATCCTATTTTATGAAATCTTAATTATATATATATATATATATATATATATATATATATATATATATATATATATATATATATAATTTACATGGAGGAGACAATGGAAGTGGTCTGTATATTAAGTGACCCCTTCAGCTAAAGGAGCACTGTGGGCCGAACCTCTTTTAATACTTAAAATATATCTTATTCTTATGAAATTTAAAACAGTAAGTAGCAGTGATTTTCATTCAATTCCAAGCAATATCAGATATTTTGTTAATAATAATAATAATAATAATAATAATAATAATAATAATAATAATAAAATGCTTGATACAAATCTATCTATGAGTGACCGTGTCTGTCTTTCTCTGTGTGCTGAACGGTTTCTACCAAATAAGCTGGGCTAACACATGCCATATCGTTCTGTAAACATTAATTAATGTTTCTGCCGTGAATAAATTGTATTTAACGTACAATGAGCTTGCCTACTCATAACTCGAATATTCCATTATTCTGACAAACCATTTCTCCAGACAACATTAAGGATGGTAAGTCAAAAACACGAAAAATTCAATTTAAAGATAACAATATATATATCTTCTTCTATAATATAAAGCTGAACGTCTGTGTGTGTGTCTGGTCACGAATAGGCTCCTATATGGTTGACAATTATAGAAAACTGATCACATATAATGATAGAAGATGTATCGAGACACAGGAATGGGTATGTTTGATCTGGCATAATGATGATTCATTAAAATTGTGGGGTCTGTGTACGCGCTTGGTCCACAAAGTATGGAAATAAAAAATTAAAAAATAAAAAAAAAAACGTTCACACGCGTTTTTTTTACATAGATGTACATAAGAATACTTTGATAAGTATGTTTTAACTTAAATAGGGATGGTATAATAAAATTGTGGGGGTCTGCATTCGCGCCTGGCCTCCATAGAATGGAAATAGGCACAAACTTTAATAAAGACTTTTCATATCAATCTCCGTACGTATACTTTGATAATTATGTTTCAGTTTGAAGAAATATGGTATAATAAAATTATGGGGTGTTCATTCGCGCCTGACCTTCATAGAATGGAAATATGTCACAAAGTTTAAAAAGTTTTTTTTTTAATATAGATCCACAGAATATTGTGATAAGTGTTTCAGTATGAACAGGTATGGTATAATAAATTATGGGGTTCATCTATTTTATTTTTACTTTCATCATATTTTGCTTTGGTTTTGATGCCTCCAAATTCGAAGCTATCTCTTTACAACCCTTCCTTTTCCTAACCTATCATACTTTCATAAATCAGAGTCCATTTTCTGTAGGCTGTTTTTGAACTCAGTCAACGACGGGTACTTTTGCTAGTATATATATATGATTAAAATAGGAAAAAAACGACGATATGATAAAAATGAAGGTGGAAAAAGGTTTTAGGTATTTCCATCTCCATTTTTATCATATATATATATATATATATATATATATATATATATATATATATATATATATATATAAACATGATTTCTTTAAAAAATACAAAATCTAATAGTTTGCCCAGAACAGTATATCAATTCATTATAGGAAGACAATAGAGCTTTTTCTCCCTGATAATTTAGATGTATTTTCTGATTTACATATGAAAGTATGTGTAAGAAGTGTGAAATCTTAAAAGATCTCATCACCAATTATTATAAACAGCAAGAGTCAAGAATATGCTATTGCCACAAACCATCGTTTATATGGAAAGTTAGCAAAACTCTAAGGGAGATAACTGCCCAAGTAGGGTATTTTCGGTCTTCTATCATGAAAATAACAAAACAGACTTGTTCAAAACACACAAATGCTGGTCCAAACCCAAGACAACAGTTGGAGATGTATACATTCGTATAAGGTTCTCATTTCCAATCGATTTGCAAATCAAGGTATAATTTACAAAGCCTGAAAGGATACTGATTTATCTATTTCTCAACTAGGAGACACTAGGAGATTCCACCAGACCAGTAAGCATATAAGAACAGGATACCGATTTCTAAACCAACTCTTGCGTCCATTTATTTTGTCCTTTAATCCCCAAATTCCATGAACGATGTTTCGGACAAAGAAAGAATCACTGTTTGCTGTGTCAGAACCTACCCATTTAACACTTATCGTTAGCTAGTTATTAATCTTGAAGTTGTATTTTTTTTTAACTTCTTACATCAAGTTGTTTCATGTCTTGTCTGGAGCGATTTCCATAAAAAACAAACTACTAACATTTAAACCGAAACGTAAGCATTCCATATGGGTTAAAGATTATCAAAATTGATCTAGTGATTAACAGAAGATTCTGTACTTTTTTAGTGACCGTGTCCCCTAAATCTGGAAACATTATATCAGGGGTATGCTATCAAATACATATAAAACCGTGCCAAAATTTTCTCAATCTGTAACTGCCCGGAGTTGCACATCTTGAATGTCAGAAATATCTGCTCTTTGGAAAGATTGATTAATATTGCTGTCTCTCTGGATATCCTAGATCATTTCCTTATCGCATAAATTGAGGACAAGTTCGGAGGTGGCCAGCAATAAATTTATTTTCCAGCATAACCTTGCTCAACTCCATACAGTGAAATCTACAAAATAGCTCCGAGAGAAGAAGAGTAAACCTGTTCTTTATGAGTTTGCAAATACCCAAGATGCAATAGAAAAATTATGGGGAATTCCCAAGACGACATTAAGAAAATACCATTCATCAAATCTTCAAGAATTGCAATAGTCATTACTAAAGTGCAGTTATCAGCATCACAGGAGACTTATGATTTAATGAGTTCGTTATAAGCTTGGTTGGTTGAGTTTAACGGCCTGTCAACCTCTAAAAGGTCATTTAAGGCCAGAAATTTCTTTTTTTTGTTTGTTTGTTTGTTTTTTTTAAACCTATTTGATCTTTTAAAATAGTTTATAGAGAGTATCTGAATTCTTTGCCTCTATATTTCTAGTTGTTTTGTTTCGAAGTAGTATTCTATTAAATTTCTAATTGCTTCTAAACTACAGGGTGTCCCACTTTAAAGTAGCCCAACGTCTTTAATCTTTCTCTAGTCAATTTTTTTTTCAGATTAAGCGGCCCACTTAAAAGTAGCCTGATCTCTTTAATCTTTCTCTTATCGACCAACTAACACCACAAGACAAAATGCAATCTTTTTGCAATAAGATACCACTAAATGCCACACATCTCACAGATCACTGACACGAGTTCATGACATGTTTACGGAAGAGAGAACAATAAGCAAAGGGTTATGGCCACCACGTTCCCCGCACTCGTCATCATGTGGTTTTTATTTGGGGGGGAGGGGCTTTAAAACAAAACGAAACGTTTATGCTAAAAATCCTCACAATCTAGACCAACTAAAGGAGAACATTACCAACGCTATAATGATATAATGAGACTCACCTGAGAAGATCTACAGGCAGTACCTACAAACGTTGTTAAACGTGCCCAGAAATGCATAGATGTCAACGGGGAGCACTTCAAGCATCTTTTATAACACTGCAGGTAATTTAAACAATACCACAACTTCTACTACATTTTTTTGGGATACTTTTAAGTGGTCCATCCTGTAGTTTGCTTTCAACCCTCCAGTTGGCTTATCTTTGAATTTTATTTGTGTTAAAAATCAGAATTTAAAAGGTTAAATTACATTACAGATATTCTATAATTAGGTTTGTTTAGACCCTATGAAATGATTCCCTGATGCTTGTTAGCTTGTAGTATTTGCTTCTGATGTCTTTGTATTTCTGACATTCAATTAGTATGTGTTTCACAGTTATCTGCTGATTGTATATTCGGTGTTTATGTAGCTTTAAGCAGATAAGAATGTGTTAATTTGGAGTGTCTTATTCTGATCCTATTTAGAACAACATTTTCTTTTCATCCTTTTGTTATTGTTTTATTTGGGGGGGGGGTTTATAAGTTGTTCGTTTATGTTGAATGCGTCTATTCCACTTAGCTTGCAGCTTGTTTCTCACGTCTTTCTTTATTTTACCTTTTAGATCCGTGTATGCGATTTTAATGTCTGCTATGTTCCTATTTATTTGCCTCCCCACGAGGGCAAAGGTAGACACAAGGTCGGCTTTTAATATGGGAAAAATCCAGCTCCCCTAAAAAAGGGCACTCTGGATAGGAACAAAAATAAAAACTGTCTCAGTCATTAAGGATTTCTGCTCTACTGACTGAGGATAGAAAAGATGAAGTGTAGCATCAGAACAGATATTACACTGTAATCTTGGCCCGAAGGCCACTGAGTGTAGCTTTCTTGCCTAAGTTATCTACTTGTTTCATTGTTTGGTATCCATGCTAGAAAATTGTTTTTCATTTTTCAGTCATTCTATATGTGATGTATGGCTCTTTGATCTCTTCCGCTTTCAGGACTAGAGTACTTGACAAAGAGTCAGCATATGAAATGCATTTTGCCCCATTATCGTTTTTAATTAATTCAAGTGCCATTGTAATCGCCTTTAATTTGGCTGTGTATATCGATGTGTCCTTTGGTAATTTTATTTGAGAATGGATTTGTTGGTCTCATTTGTTGTTTTGGAACCGTCCATATAAATTTCTTGGTGGTTTCTAGTGGTTAACAATATGGATCGACGACCTGGGTGTCCCAAGTTCGAATCCAGTTCATTCCACAAAAATAACTTTCACTTTCATATTTGGATCCAGTTTGTTTAACAAAAAATTACTTTCACTTAGAATATTGGCAACCTCTGCATGATCCCTCCCATAATTCCCAATGTCTTTCAGGAAAGAATTCTGACTAGGAAAATATCGGGGAAACCAATGCCAACAATAGAATCTTCGAATTCATACGATATGACAATGATTGGCTTCTATATTTAACCTTTTCATGGGTAATGTTCGATAAGCTCCTAGGCAATGCTTCAATCCTTGATTTTGGGTTCGTTATCAGAATGAATGAAAGAAACAGGATGCTATAACAAAGAATTAAATATAATAATTAAGATGCTGATTAATAAATTCTTTTTCATTACAAAAAGTAGCTTTTTGTAACAAGATATGGGTAGTTGCATGTCAAATCATCCAGAGCTTGAAACTGATGTCCTCAGATTTTGTTGGAAGTTGCACCACAAAGAAGAAAAAAACTAAGAAATCCTGAAAATTTTAGCATGTACTTCCAAGAAACTGAGGAAGGTCGAAGGTTACATCGAGCTAAACATTGTGAAAATATCACTCAAGATGAGTATGTAAATATGAATGGCTTGATGTTATTGTTAAATGTTTTCAACTTGGTCTCAAGTTTTTTAATACTTGTGTAATACATTTCCATCTACAAGTACTGCACTGTCATCGGGTGATGCAGAAACGCTTTGTTGGAGAGCTGAAGAGCATAAACTCTGGAAATACTCAGCTCTAAAAAGCAAATATTTTTTCAAACTAGAATCTATCAAAACATCAAGAATTAACATGAGAACAATTAGATTTCTCTGTGACTTTAGTCAGAGAGCTGCCACTGAATGCGTTGATAAGTTGTGCAAATAATGGCTGCTCCAGAGAATTACTCCGGAGCATTGTTTGAAGAAACTCAAATGTCATCCTTATGGCCGTAGAGCGGAAGGAGGGGTGGGGAAGTGAGTACTCATCTATATATCTATAAAAGTGAAATTGTCTGTGTGTGAACATTTTTTTGCCAAACTACTCTGTCAATTTTCAGTCTACAGACGAGATTTGACGTAAGGCGTATTGAGATTTGGGAAAATCTTTTTAATCAGTTTCAGGCAGAAATTTGGCTCTAAAGGAGTCAAAGTTCAACGATTTAACCTTTGAAAACTCTACCAAACTCCTCCACCAATTTTGGGTCTAAACACTTGAAATTTTAGATGTATGTTACTTGGACATGTATCAAACTTTTTGATTTGATTTGAGCCCAAAACAATAAATATTTAGGGGTCAAAATTGGGGTTAAAGTTTTAAAAAATTTGATCTCTGTGGTCTCTACCAAATTACTCAGCAAATTTTTGGTCTAAACATTTGAAATTTAACATAAAGTGTATTCAGACATAAGGCAGGCTTTTTAATCAGTTTTTGGCCCAAAATTTGGCTGCCAAGGGGTCAAAGCTTCAAAAACATTTGACCTTTGCGGTGTCTAGCAAACTACACAACCAATTTTGGGTCTAAACATTTTAAATTTTGCAGCTTTTTAAACAGTTTTTGAGCGAAAATTTGGCTGCCAAGAGGTCAAAGTTGAAAAAGATGACCTTTGCAGACTCTACCAAACTCCTCCGCCAATTTTGAACCTAAATACGAGTCAAACTTTTTAATATATATATATATATATATATATATATATATATATATATATATATATATATATACATATGCACATACAGGTATGGACAGTACATAGGACCCGAGCAAAGCTGTGCTGAACTGCCAGCTATAGATAAAGAAAAGAAGAAACGGATAAAGGAGTAAAAAGAAAAATATTTCTAAAATCTAAAACTTTTTAAATTTCTTCAAATCATATACTTTTTTCTATTATTTCCTAGCCGTGCCTACCTGACGTGACCCGGGAGTGTATTTAGTTGCAATTTATTTTGGCTTTTCTTTTTTTAAACTATACCGAGTTTCTTTTTTCTGAACAGTAGTGATTAGTATGTTATTTGATTGGCGCACACGGGCATGCCCTCACTTATGTAGAAATTCAACGGGCGATTAGAACAGGTTTACACATATTCACCCTTTTGTTTTCGTTTTACCAGGCAGTTCTTTTGTACCAAATACGATTAGTTCTAGTCGAAATGCCAATACAAATAGACGTGAATTTCCTGGCTCACCTCTCGACAGTCATGAGAAGCTAAAAGATGAGACACAAGACCTACTCAATTACATTTCTATAATACAGGCCTTACTATTGCTCACATTTTTATGGCTCCAAAAATTCAGACTAAAATTTTCTGCAAAAATCGGATAAGATACTAAATGAAATTCAGTTGTAAGTGGAACTCTTCTAGCTGTTGAGGGTTCAATTCTCAGTGCAAGCAGTACTAAAAATACAATTGCGAATTACTTATACTCAGCCATGGCTAATGGAGTGAGAGCATGCTACTCTCGTTGATTTAGTAAAGGGTGCCATTCGAAATTCTATGCAGATTCTCAAGTTCGAAAGAAAATTCCCTGGTTCAGAAGAAAAATTCCCCGAGTTCCAAAAAAAGATTCCTCGTGTTTGAAAGAAGGATTCCTTGAGTTTGAAAGAATAATTCCTGGGTTCGACAAAATAATTCCCACGATTTATGGAAAGATTCCAGAGTCTGACAGAAAGATTTCAAAGTTCGACTGCAAGATTCCAGAATTTGATAGAAAGATTTCAGAGTTTGACAAGATACACTTGAAGAAAGTGTGAGGTTACATCAACCGAAACGTTGTACAAGTAAGACTCAAGAGGAGAACAGAAGTCAGATTCATTCAAATTATCAATCCTCATCTTAAAGATTCAGAAACAAGTTTTCTTTTTTCGATGTTTTAGTTGGAGTTTAGAATCATCATCATCATCATCATCATCATTCTTCTTCTTCTTCTTCTTCTTCTTCTGCAGCTGAGTAGACGAAAATTCTGCCTAAGTTAATTCCAATTGTAAATGTCTTAGGAAATATAAGCAATCAGCCATGAATCAACAACAACAAATTCTCATTAACAGAGCTCATCTATTACCCTCAACCCCACCCGACCCTAACCTATATTAAAAAACAAATAACATAAACACATCAAAGAAATGTTTATAAACTCCGATATCTATGTGTCTATCACTGATGAGGAAAACAATATTAACGAACGACAAAAACGAAATTCGGCAAATAACGAAAGAGACAATAAACCAACCAAATTACTCCCAATCTATTTTGCTGTAAGTAAAAACATAACCTACTCTGTTTCCACCAAAGACATATTTCTGAGCGACGTAGACAAGTAGATAAACTTTAGGATATACAATACAAAATAAACAAAAACTATAATTGTGTAGTTGCATTATTTCTGATGATTCCCCGCGATAGAAAAGCTGATATTATCAGCCATTCTTTCTCTTTACTTCATTCCATATTAGAGTAAAGTTAGACACAAGGTCAGTTTTCTTAACGCAGAGAAAATTCAGTTCTTACCTTTGGATTGGAATAAAAATAAATATCGTCTTAGTTGTTTCTGAATTTTTGAGATGGGGATTGGTTTTTGTAATATTTGCATTCATCGGACTACTGTTCTCATCGTGAGTGTGATTTTCACAACGTCTCGGTCGATGTAACCTCTGACCTTCTTCGGGTGTATCTTATCGAACTCAGAAATGTTTCTGTCGAACTCGGAAATTTGGACGGAATTTCGAGCGTACCTTTTATTTACTTCGCAGGGGTAGCATGCTCTTGTTCCGTCAGCCACGACTAGATAGAGATCCTAAGTAATTCGCAATTATATTTTTTAACAAGAGTACGCTACCCCCCCCCCGTGAAGTAAATAAAGGGGTCCGGTCAAGAAGTAATAGCACGAAGCTAGATACTCCACTAGACTAGATTAATTCATGTCCTAGGATCCAGTAAGAACAAAAGACAACAAGAAATGTATACTATAACACATTTAAATGGTCAAGTGAGGTGAAACCATGCTCCGCCATTATCTTTTCAATGGAGACACACAAGCATACAGACAACTGCTATTTATATAATGTATGGCATTTGGGGGGGGGAATCACCTTGTGTAACTATATTAAGTACAGATTAATGCGTAAGTTTTATAACAAAGAAAAGGAAACATCTTCAAAACTTTCTTCTCCTTACTAGCCTCTCTTCTGGGCCATAAACTCAAACAAAGAGTGAAAAAAAATGTTTTTTTTAAATGCTGACAAACACAAATCGACACACTTTCTCCTTTATTTATAAAATATTTTTTCTTAGTTTTCTAGTTGCGATTCGGAATTAGATAACATGTTTTTTCGTGCATCTTTTCTCCCTTTATTCTCATCACTATTATTCGACGCCAAGATTACAAGAATTAATTTCTGAATGTTCTGCTTGCATGCGAGAGCAGCCAAAGCAAGGAAATCCGCTATCGCAAAAGCTGCTAAACTGTTCCTTCCAAGAAAAGAAAGACGGAACAGTTCTAGAAAGGCCCCCAAACTTACGGATGGGAGAGAGAAGGAAGGAATAAAGGTAGCAAAGAAAATCAATTTTCATAATATTCTCAATTTGGTTTCCATCTCTCCAAAAACCGAATAAATAAATAAATAAATAAATAAAATCCAAGAATTTTCAGTCATATTTGGAATCTGATTTTCACGAATGTTGCGTTGAAAAATGGGAGACATTTAAATACAACGTTTGCGGAAATCAGATTTAAAATTTCTCAATACTGAACGCATACAAGATTTGAGCAAATGAAGTTTCAGCTTTTTGTATAACAAAACAAGATAAAACCTTTCTTTTATACTAGCAACGTGAGCCGGGGGGCATGGATAATGAAATAGAATAAAAGAAAAGCTATGAAACATCCCCCCCTCTCTCTCTCTCTCTCTCTCTCTCTCTCTCTCTCTCTCTCTCTCTCTCTCTCTCTCTCTCTCTCTAATCAAGAACGATTTTACTCTCTTTTGGATGAGGACAGGACAGATACTACACTTTAAAATATTTATTTCCACAAAATATAAAAAGTTATGTCAAGGGTGTAAGTTCCATATAGAAACGTTGATTTAATTTGAATAAAATAAAAAAAAATGCGCATCAAGTGCGCTTGACAGCCAAATCACAACGTAATATTATCAAAATAAACAAATATTTTACTTGTTTGAAATTTATAACATAAATTTATTTATTCAAAGCACAACCGCTGAGATACAACGCACGGCTCTTTACAGACTTTTCTTTCTCCAACATTACAACATGGTAATAAAGAAGAAAAGAAAAAGAAAGAAAACAACATACTGAGGATGGAGTTTAGCTCTGAAATATATTAACGTTATAAATTTCAAGCAAGTAAAATATTTGTTTATTTTCCTAATATTACGTTGTGATTTGGCTTTTAAGCGCACTTGATGCGTATTTTATTTTATAAAAATTTACATTTGAACAAATTAGGCACAAGGTCATTCAAAGGTGTGGGAAAATGTGTGTCATTGGTGATAATTGATCACAATATCATTGAAAATGGCTTTTCTACTCTACTATCAAATCACCAAAATACCATATTTTACTCCTGGAATCATTCTACTTAAGATTTTCCCAAGTGGTTAAGAATTTTATTGTTTATGTCGATATGCAACTTTTCTAAAAAGACACCGTGAAGGGGGGGGGGGATAAATGACAAAACTTGATTAATAAGATCTCCCCCCCCCACATTTATACTCTTTGATCCAAGCCCCAAAAGATCCTCCCACCTCTTTCTACACTTTAACCCAAGCCCCAACGGCCAAGAAAGTGTATTTTACTTTGAGTTTCAGACTAAAGGCTGACGTAAAAAAAAAAAAAAAAAAAAAAAAAAAATCGCTCTAAATGTCATCTCCTTCCGGTTGACTAATTTAGTTCTTGCTAACTTTGCATCCGTTTTTTTATTATTATTATTAACTTTTGTACAGAAAATCGTTCACAATTAAAATGAGAAACGAATTTTAGTTTTTAAAATCCATGAGACAACATGATGTCAGTTTACCTTTTGTTTTTACAAAGGAGTCACGACTTGTCAAGGCCCAAAGGCCATTCGAGAATAAAAGTTAATGAGTGCACGGTTATCAGCAAGAGCAGCGTGGTGATCGTTAGTGGTGGAAGTTGGATAAAATTTAATTATTTAAGGGGTCGGCTAAAAAATAATTTGTTTAAATTGGACATGAAGATGACCATAACACGCCGCCATTTATCGAAAATTCTTGAGTTTTTTAAATTATTCTTCATTTATAACATTGACAAAAAATTATTAAAATTTCTAAGGATCTGCTTTTAACATTGAAAGGTCTGTGTTCGAGACAGACCGTTCAAGATTCGGCATGGGATTTCTTTAGTTAATCTATTTTCCCGAGCAACGTCAGGACACAGGCAGCTAGTAAAACATAATGTCTTTCCTTTATACTAGTATGGTTACCCGGCATTGCCATGGGGACATGAATAACAATATAGAAAAGTACAAGGAAAAGTGTGAAACTCTCCCTCTCTATCTCTCCAATCAAGAACGATTTCCCCTCTTCCAAGTGAGAACAAAACAGATACTATACTTTGAAAAATTTATTCATTTCAAAAAATGTTTCATTTATCAAAACAAATTAGGCACAAGGCCATTCAAGTGTGGGGAAGGGGTCTATGGTCATTCTTGTCGCTGTACCTAATATTTGTCTAACATTTTCCTTGCTAGAATGTATTTTAGTTAGAGTTTCCGACTAAAGGTCGATGAAAAATAAAAACAGCTCTCAATGTAGGCCCCTTCCTTTATGATCAATTTTGTTTCTGGTAATCCACAAAAAAAATAAAATAAATAAACCAATATTAACATAATTATATCAGCAAAAGTGCCCATATTAAAAAGAGTACATCAGCTTTGTGGATGTGTCTTGTGTAGTTTTTCACTTTTAGCTGAACAAACATACGGACAACTGACATTTTAATAATAGATTACTACCTGCCAGGGGCTACTACTTTCAATCATGCCTAAAAGGGAACTGAGGGGAGTTGAGCAGCGAGATGTCAATTCACATCACATTTAAACTTTTGCATGCTAGTGTAGTCAGAGAAGTAGGAAACGGGAAGGGAATTCCAAAGCGTAGGAGACCGAGGGAAGAAATTAAATAAAACAAATAAATGACTGAGAGGGAGGGGGGTATTATAACGAACGAACATATACTACACCAAGATAATCATCATATCGTATGAATCGTATGAATCCCAAGATTCTATTGTTGGCAATAGTTTCCCCGATATTTTTCTGGTCGGAATTGTTTCTAGAAAGACCCAGTGGGTTACAAGAGGGACAACGTGAAGGTTGGCAACATTTTAAGTGAAAGTGATTTTTGTGGAACGAACTGGATTCGAACTTGGGACTTCCAGGTCTTCAGTGCGTGTTGTTAACCACTAGGCTACCGTCACCTCCCTGCTTTCATAATAAGAATGATTAAACAAGCTGGTGATCAAAATAAAATACTTAAGACAATTAAATTAAAGAGTTCTCACCATCCTAATGATTTGAAGGCATATCAAATTAGAATTACATAAAGAGTTCAGTATAAAATCTATATACGTGGGTAAATAATATATAGCATTATATATATATATATATATATATATATATATATATATATATATATATACATTATATATATACACATTATATATATATATATATATATATATATATACACATTATATATATATACATTATATATATATATACATTATATATACATTATATATATATACATTATATATATACATTATATATATATACATTATATATATACATACACTATATATATATACATTATATATATACATATATACATTATATATATATACATTATATATATACATACACTATATATATATACATTATATATATACATATATACATTATATATATATACATTATATATATACATACACTATATATATATACATTATATATATACATTATATATATATATACATTACATATATATATAAAATTATATATATATACACATTATATATATATACATTATATATATATATACACATTATATATATATACCTTATATATATACACATTATATATATACATTATATATATATACATTATATATATACACATTATATATATATACATTATATATATACATTATATATATATATACATTATATATATACATTATATATATACATTATATATATATACATTATATATATACATTATATATATACATTATATATATATATATAATTATTAAAATAACGAAAGGATATATTTTTTCTTTTTTACCTGCACTTGAAGCCTTGTGTTAATTAAAAATTGAAAATAATTACATATATAAATAGATACGTTTTGAAAGCTAACAACAACACATTTTTTTATATAAACAAATTTATTTGCTTGTATCAGATATATTTCGATGCTAAACATCCTTATCAATGAACAGTCTGTCTTTTTTTCTTTTTCTTGACCGCATGGTAGAATTCTGCGTGCGAGAGTGTTATTGTTAGTCCGTGTGTCTTGGTAACGGCTCGATATTTCAAAATAAAAAATAAACAACAGCCATCAGCAGGGGTGTCGCCCGAACCGCGCAAAATTGAAATAACGAAAGAAAATATTTTTATTCTTTACCTGCACTTGAAGCATTGCGTGTTAGTTGAAAATTGAAAATAATTACGACGCATCGAAATATATCTGATACAAGCAAATAAATTCGTTTATATAAAAGAATGCGTTGTTTTTAGCCTTCAAAACGTATCCATTTATATACGTAATTATTTTCAATATAATCGTTATATATTTTTTCAATGAACCTATAATAAATATAATAAAACTATTAAGCAAACAATAATATAAATACATAAAAATATGAACAACCAAATTGCAGGGGTTGATAAGTAGTATAATGGATATACAGTAGTTTTGCAAATAACGCTTGTTTTCTTGGCCAAAGACGAATAACACAGGTAAGGGGAATATTTTTAGGTTAGTAAAAAATTAATATGGAGCCAAAAAACTAGATCCGATATCCGGAACGTTTCCTATTTTATTTATTTTTTTTAAAGGGATATGGCGTTTGATCCACACTGCTAGAATGCTATGGTTTGTTTTTAAATTTCCGAAACAGTTATTCATGGTGAATAATATTAAGATTATTATAGTGATTGCAAGAGATTAACTGACTTAGAAGCAGACGAGTTTTCCAATGAAAAACTTAGGAATAAAAACGTGATTTTTCCATTTTTTTAAGATTGAAAAAAAAAAAAAATTCATAGCTATATATAGAAATAGAATGGCACGTTTTAAAAAATATGAAATGAATATTAAAATTTACGAAAGCCAAAACCACATGTTTTCATTAAAAGAAATATTTATTTACCTTTAAAGATTTAAATAAAGAAAAAAAGCATATATGGCTTTGTTTTTGTTAACAAATATATATATATATATATATATATATATATATATATATATATATATATATATATATATATATGTATACAAGAAACCCAGTTTGCCCAGATGGGCAAACTTGAGTTCTTGTACCGGAAAAATATCCAGTAAATAAAACGTTGTTTAGTATATCGTTATTTTTTTTTTTTTTTGCAATTTTTTTTTTTTTTTTTGCTTTTCCATACACCAAACATGGATATAAATATAACTAAAACATCCGCTGGGTCATAAGCTTCATTTCAGGACCTTACTTTCCCGGCTGGGTTGTCTGTAGGCTGAGATAAACCGCGTAACACACAGACAGACATTAGGAAAATTTATAATAATAAGATATATATATATATATATATATATATATTAGGTTGGAGCAAAAATAATGTCGATTTTTGACGTTTTATATGATATATATATATATATATATATATATATATATATATCAAACGGCAAAAATCGACATTATTTTTGCACTAACCTAATGTGTGTGTGTGTGTGTGTGTGTGTGTGTGTGTGTGTGTGTGTGTGTGTGTGTGTGTGTGTGTGTGTGTGTGTGTGTGTGTGTGTGTGTGTGTGTGTGAAAAGATTTCGAAACAAGCATTTGGTTTCATTATACTGCTAATAGATTCTCAGAAATCCAAGCAGGTAATCTGTAGTTCCCATCCAAATAAACATTCCCGATGAGCTGTGCATATCTCTTGAGATTCCTGGGACTATTAGTTCTATAGTTACGAAACCAAGAGCCCGTTGCTAAATCTTTTTTCTTACTTATTTAAATAAATATCTTGGGCTCTTCTTCCGGTGATGGGACACTCTTATCAAATTTTCTTTTAAAAACTGTACACACACACACATATATATAATAAAAGAGGTGCAGTTTTTCCCCTCTGGATAAAAATACTATAGGTTTCCAACAACAGATGGTACATACTAATGTATTATGTTTGCACTATTATATATCTACCTATATAAAAGCCAAGTACGTCCAAGAATGGAATACTGTTGCCATATCTGGGCAGGAGCTGCTAAAAACAGCCTATCCTGCCTTGACAGAGTACAAAATAGACTTCGTGGCTTAGTGGGGGATGCCCTTTTCTCTACCCTGCAACCTCTCTCCCACAGAAGAGACGTTGCGAGCCTATCCTTGTTGTAGCGTTATTTCCATGGCAGGTGCTCGTCTGAACTCCAATCTCTGGTCCCCCCTCGCCAATCTTTCACGAAAAACACCTGTCTAGCTGAATCCACTGTGAAAAATTTCCCCCACTCTATATATATGCCTAAATCAAAACGCGAATTCCATGAACAAAGCTTCTTTCTTAGAACTGCACGCCTGTAGAACTCTGCTCCGTCTGCCTGCTTGCCACCGAACTACAACTTGGATGTGTTCAAGTCCAACGTTAACAAATTCCTAATGAATCGCCCCCTTAAGTAAACACTTCATCAAATCTCCACACTAACGTAATGTACTTGCAATAACTCTTATCCCTGAGTGGCTTCCGGGCCTTGATAAGTGGTGATCACTGTGTAAAAAAAAACTATTAACTATTACCTCATTTAACTATAGAACGACATTTTAGACACATTAATTCGTAATATTCAAACGTTACATTTATTTCTAGGAGCGACATCATCATCGTCAAATCCTACAGAGGAAGTAGTTCCAATTTCACTCCCTATTCCTTAAGTCCTCTTACCACCCCATTCTTCACCGCGTGAATTTTATTCTTTTTCCTACTTTCCTGTGTCTACGCCGTCATTAACTGGCGACTGAATTCATGCACATTGCATCCTCTTACCATTTTTCATCTACACAAATGATGTCTCCCTTTACGTATTCACTAGATTTCGATTGGCTGAACTCTAAGCAAGCCTACATTCTAGATTAACGGTATCAGCCTCAAAATCTTCTGACTTATTACTTACCGCATTAAACACACCGACAACGCATTACACATGTATTCACACTAAAAGAAAACGTGGCTGTGTGTGTGTGTGTGCGTGTGCGTCATTAAACTAATAGGTCACATAAATTTCCGAACGCATGTGCTTATGTTTACACACATACACGTGCGTGTGTTTTTGTTTTTTGTTTACTTGCGTGCATGTGTTTGTGTATGCCATTAAACTAATAGGCTGCAAAAACTTTCGCAAGCATGTTTGTACTTTTACACATACATGTGCACATGTACATACATATATGTGTGCGTGTTTTTTGTTTGCTTGAGTGTCTCTGTATTTGTGTGTGTGTGTGCGGGTGTGCGCCAGAAATCTATTAAACCGCATAATATTGGACACGTGTGTGTTGGCGTTTATACACATACATTCTTAAATGGGGAGTTTGGGATGTTTATTCGTTGTTTGCATATCCGGAAAATTACAAAAGTCGACATTTCAAATGTGAACGGCGAGTTGGATTTATGCAAAAAAAAAAAAAAAAAAAAAAAAAAAAAAACCTACCAAAAAGGTATACCAAATTGATTTTTTTTCGTTTAAAAATTAAATTATTTCGTTTTTGTTTATAAAATTTTATTTTTATATAAAAAAATCTTTCGTTTATATATATATATATATATATATATATATATATATATATATATATATATATATATATATATATATATATATATATATATATGAATGTTATTCTTTGGATTACTTTCGTTTTGGGGGAGAACAATAAAAAAATAAAAATTAAAATGAAACGAAATTTAAATTTCCGTTCCATTTTTAGAACAACTGTAAAACAGAGCATCCTCTGCAAGTGTTACCGGATTTCTTTTATATTAAAATGATTATCCCTATACATAAATTCAAGTTTTACGATATCTTTTTTTTTTTGTTGTTTTGTTTATTAAATTGTTAGGTGAACCTACAGAATAGTTACAAAACACCTGCAGCTCTGTAACATCCCTGTAACATAAGTGCACAATTACTAATAAAGTGATTTTTAATATCGTATTCAGCTAAATCCATAACAAGTGACGATTAAATGAATGGTTTATTTTATTATCGCTACACCGTAATCACGTGATTAAAATTTTAGCAGACTAGTAATTGGGAGACACAAGGGTTAGAAGTACCCGAAATAGCAATTCGAGCAGGTACGCATGGAAAAAATACTAGAAATAACAATTTTGCTTTAGTAAGAAGGATAACAAAATAGAAATTCGTTCCTTAAATAATTGACGTTTCGAGTTTCAGTTTTTAAGTTTGATGGTTTGAAATATTTTTTTATGGTGATTGGGCCAGAGGATTCCCGTTGTCACCCCCCCCCCCACACACACACAAAAAATAAATAAAGAACATCAAATTCAGCGATAAAAATCATAACAATTTTCAAAACTTTCTTATTTATTTATTTTTTTTTTTAAACTCCTGGGTGTTACATTTGTAATCGATGAGATTAATGTGATAAAGAAAAACCAGGTGTCTTGTGTGGATTTCAGAGTGAGGGGTGCATTTCTGTAACCCTCAGCACTTTTTTTTTTTTTTTCATTTCCACTAAGCCACAGCAACGCGTGGCCGGGTACAGCTAATATATATATATATATATATATATATATATATATATATATATATATATATATATATTAGAACAAAGAAAAAAGGCTACTACCTTGAATACTGAATGCTTCCTAACGAAAAACAGTCTCGAAATTGCCGAGTACTTACCTGAAAAAGAGAGAAAAGAAGCATTAATCAATTGCTTAAAATAAATCGAAGTAAATATAAATATAGGGGGGAGTTCATATTAAAATGAAGACAATGACAAAAAAAAATCAATTTCCTTTCATTTTAATCAATCCTCAAGACACCCCTTACAGGAAAAAGAAAATGTCTCATTTACAACAATACCGGAGAAAAAAGTATGCTTCCCTAGTGTTCTCACTAATATTCATTTCTATCTATATAAAGTTAGGCAGCTTTATATGTTTATGTATTTATGGGCAGGTGCTTTTTTGAATGTATATGCGATTACATAGATCTCGCACACACTCACACAATTACTCAATTACGCACCGGTTATCTGCCCTTGTCGTAAATTCCGATTTGTCCGACAGACGGCATTCTCTACTTCCTGTTCTGTTAACTACCTCTCCCTCTCATTCAAATCGCCCATGTGAAGACACGTTTTTAACACATGCTCCGACAGGGCATTATTCTTTCCAAGGTAAGGATGAACACACGTGTATACATCAAGGAGCTCTCATATACACCCACACACGCATACACAATGAACATACAATACATACGCGCAACGAACATTCTAACTCCGTACGTGTATACACAATGAACTCATACGCACGACGAACATTTTTAACTTTGCGCATGCTCGCTAATACACACACATACACGTGTGCACACAAAAACACTCTGTATTGTTCAGAACTTATAAATAGTCCTTGTATATACTTCAATATGAAACCCTTCTTTGGCGTGCTTTTTTTTTTAAATGCCTTCTTTAAATGTACTCGGTAAACTGGTCTTTATTCTTTGTCTTTATTATTGATTGTTTTTGGAACGCGCGAAACGCGTACCGCTACATATTTGTGCGTACAGAATTTAATTATAAACTGACCGACCCTAATGAATTTTGGAACACAGCTGTTAAGCGTAAGGGTGTCTAAGTATGGGTTATATTTACTTTAATTTAGTTCTACGCAAAAAGGGTAAAATGGGGTCAGAGTGAGCCTAGGTGCAGTGGCAAATAAGGGATGACATCACACTCCTTAATGCTTCTTACTTAAACTTCGCCATGGGATGCAATTTTGTGTCACAACCACTACGATGAAAGGCGAACACCTTGCTCAACGGTGCCCGAGACAATATATTGATATAAATAATTATTATCATAAAAATGACAAATACATCGACCTATTCGACAATTTTATTTTTCAGTCTATCTCAGTCGAAGTGCCAAATGTCCTTGACTCCAATTCATGGAGGAACGAGATTGGAAAGACCACTTGGATATTCAAGCACATCTCCCTAGCTTTCATCCGAGGCAACGCCACGTCTACAAAGTCTAAGGTTTGATGAAGAAAAATAAATAAATAAACATTTATTACACTGCGTTTTTTTTTTACAAGGGAGTCACCGTTTATCAAAGCATGAAAGCCACTCAAGGATAAATGTTAATGAGTGTCAGAAGGTTGGTAAACAACACCATAATGATGGGTAGTGATCGAAACTGAGTAGAATTTGATTACTTAAAAGGATGGTTCAATGAGAACTTGTTTACATTGGACTTGAAAGCGACCATGTTTTAGTCAGCTGGAAAAAAGCCCCACGGGACACAGTTCCCCAGGTATGCAGTTTTAGGAAAGAAATTTTGTTTATGAAATTTGCATTTAGTTTAAGGCACTACTTAGAGAGTAGGGAGAATTGTTGAGTGTAGTTTTAGCTAGACGAGTGTTTGCTGTGAATGTTTTGTAGTACTCATAGAAAGGAATTTTCCAGAGAGGGAACCGTCATTACTCCTACAAAAAATTGCTCCCTGAACACATTGCATTACTATTAGAAAACATACCTTTTATAAGGAAATTTTACGGCGATAGTAGGGGCGTAACTCTTAGAAAACACTACTTCAAGAAAACATTACTCTTAAAAAAAATTTTTCATAGAAAAATACTTCTCTTAGAAAGAAATTTTACAGAAAGGGATGATATCACATTCCTTAATACTTCCTGACTTAAACTTCGCCATGGGATGCAATTTTGTGTCACAACCACTACGATGAAGATTACTTCATCAGGCTGGCTTTAGTATTGTCGGAGATCATGTTGGTGATTAATTTTGTGCCACAACCACTACGATGAACATTACTTCCAGAAAAAACTGCTCTTTGAAAAGATTAATCTTCAAAATACTCCTTGGCATTGGTCAGCTTTTTTGTTTTTAACATAATTGACATTAAGCTACCACGTTTTAGTATTTATTTGGTAAGAAACTCAAAAAGAGTAATATGGTTTAGATTTTTAGAAGAATTCGATTGAATAATATGGTTGAAGATTAACTTATAGATACTAGGGCATGGTCAGCAGTTTGAATAAATCAGGACTCACTGATCTCTTGTCCAGTTGAAGAGCCGAAATAGAAGAATGATAAGGATAATATCCAAAGCATCACGGATCACAGGTGGTTCAATTCTGCAGTTGCGGTCAGGGAATTTACGGCCCTGCCGACAGAGCAGTGGATGGAAATAAATGACATGAGAATGATACAGTGAATGTGTAATGCGAGATTTAAAAATAGGTTTAAATTTGATGAGCTTTAACAGAAGATTAAATCTGGACAGTATAGGGAGATGCGTGAGGAGCAGGAGACTTTGTTGGTTTGGTCACACTAGAAGAATGAATGAGAGTTCTTGGGTTAGTAGATGTAGAACATTTGAGATAACAGAGTCAGTTGGAAGAAAAAAAAAGTAAAATATCACAGGAAGTGAAAAAAAATAGGTTTGAAAGAAAAAGAGATGAAAAAAAAATTGCAAAAGTTTAGTTTTAGAAGTGAATTTCTAAAAGCCGTCCAACACATGCCAACATGTAAAACAGACATTAAACGATTATGACCCTGCTATTAAATTGCGATGCCCCATCCAGTTTCAAGAGACAATTAACATACCCAGTAAAGGTAGCTGCACATGTAACTATGAGGTAAGGGTCATGCAATCTCCATACCACACCTTTCCTAAATCTGCAATACTTAAGTCCGATGGCAAGGAGAGACCCAAGACTAACTAGAAACAATGTGGAGATAAGCGGAGAACACATACAGCACTTGGAATTCCCAAATGGTAACCCATTTTAGTATTGCCCAGGGTCAACGTTGCTTAACTTTAGTTACCTGATGGAAACTGGTGTATCAATGTGATTATGCCTTATATGCTATTAAATACTACATGCATTATTTTATAGCTAAACCATTGTTCACTCCATTAAAACAGATGTAAAATCAAATATGATGATGTCATGCTTGTTTGAAATTAAACTTTCTTTGTTAAACCCGCAAATTAAATGGCCGTATCTTATCATATGCGCCCAACCACCTCTGAAAGAGGTTCTATCCGTCCATTATTATGTCCTACATTCTTCATTTCAAAAAAGCCATTCCATCACGAAAAAAGCACGACTTTAATGCACAAGTTCGAAGAATACCTGCTCTTGTCCGTTGTTTTATATTCTTTTCATCAGCGTTGCTTAACTACTTCCTGATTGTTACAGACTTTCTATTTTTTTTTCCAGGCCCGGATCCGAAAGTAGGACAGGTGTATGAAATTGGTTTCTTCAGAGTAAATCATAAAGTAATTCTTTTTCTAGTTGCAGCAGTTGCTATGGAAACAATTAATAATGAAAGAAGAAGAGAAGAGCCAAAGATAAAACGTTGCGAGAATCGTATGAGGTGGTCTGCTCAGATTTGGCATTTAGTTGGTCATTTAAGTCACTTCGTGAGCCAAGCTCTCAGACAATGAAACTCGACGGCAGACCTGAATGAAGCTAAGAGACAAATATCACTTGAACCTTCCAAGCAAGGCCGCAGCCATGTTTAATCGAAGTGAGGCTTATAGTCTATTCATACCACATGTAAGTGAAATGGGTAGTAGTGAGGGGAGAAGAGCCAGGTCAAGAAAACGAAGAGATATTGAGAAAAGGAAAACAGAAACGGTTGATGAAAAATTGGAATTACAATAGATGAAATAGAAAAGAAAATATATGGAAAAAAAAAACGACCGAGGAAAGGCGAAATTTGAAGTAAAGAAGAGAATATATATATATATATATATATATATATATATATATATATATATATATATATATATATATATATATATATATATATATATATAGGGTGGAATCAAAAATTAGTCGGACCAAAGAGAAAACATTACAGTTTTATTTTAAGACTTTTATTGGAAAAATCAATTCAAGTAACTTGATTATTCAGTAGAGCTGACATCTATTCAATGTAGCCGCCTTCAGGCTCAATCACTGCCTCGATATGTGTCCGGAACTGAGAGCACGTCTTTTTCACTAGTGCCAATGAAAGCTTGCCAAATACTCAGCAGATGGCAGCGATCAGGCTTGCTTTGGTATTGTCGGAGGTCATGTTGGTGATGTTCTTGACATATGACCAAACAAAGTAGTCCAGCGGGTTCAAGTCAGGGGAGGATGGGGGCCAGTAAGAAAAGGGTACAAAGTTGTAGCACTCTGTCTGAAGCCAAGCCTGGGTCTTTTTGGATTTGTGGGCTGACGCCAAGTCCTGCTACCACACCCAGGGTCTGCCAGCGGTCACCTTATTGCACCAGGGAATCACCACACTCTTCAGTGCATCTAGGTACGCTTTGGTGTTGACTTTCAAGTCGACTTTAAAGATGTGAGGTGGCATGATGTGGCCCTTACTTGAAACCACACTAAAGACCATAACCATGACCAGAAATTTTGTTGAGCTATGCCTTCAAGTGTTGAACTGTCAGGATTTGCATTTTGAGGGTGCTGGCAATGGTCCTGTGATCATAACTTGGATCGGTAAATAGCATGAGTTGTAGAGCAGTGCATCATTTAGTTTTAATCAACCATTTTTTTTTTTACATTAATATGAGAGATTTCTTAATTTTTCCAAGAAAAAGAAAAGAAAAGAAAATGGAAATATGAAATAAAATGGTATTTTAACCTAGATTGGAATTTGGTGAGGAATATTGCCTTGTTTTACTCAGATTTTCAGCTGATAAGAACTGAGTCTGAGATGGTGACAGGAGAAGGATTACAACACTTTTGATGCATTAGAGAGGCGGGTTCAGTCTTGAGGAGGGTGCAGTCTGTAAAGTTTAAATCGTGGGTGAAAGTGTTCCTGTGTATAACCAGTGCGTTTGTGGGATTGTTGTGTTTCAGGTTTCATTTATCTTCACAAATGTGCGTAATTAAGTGCTAACTCCATACTCACAAAATTCTCAGCCTATCTTAACCATTTTGGAGTCAGTTGATACTTAAACCCGCATGTTTTGTCTGTTAATTTATTTTATACGTAGAAGTAAATATTGTGTAAGTGATAGTTTCTATTTAATCCATAGATGAAATCCTGACAGGCACTACCACTGCTCCGGGTCAGAATCGATCTAGGAATACTGGTAATTAAGTGGAAATTCCATACTCACAAAATTCTCAAAGTTTGGCCTTATTAATATATTCCACGAAAGGGATGTATTCCATTGAAGTAGCGGAGTGGTCTTGGCGACAGAATTCAAGTAATAATCTGGTTAATTGCTTTACTATATATATATATATATATATATATATATATTTCTTTTGTCTTAGAAAAAAGGATTCCAGTAGAGTGCTCTATTATGAGGAACAATTTCAAAAATAAGAGCGTATTATTTATACTTTTATTTACAGAAAATTTAGAAGAGATGAGTAATTTCATCTAAACTCTCTATAAATAAATATATATATATATATATATATATATATATATAGTAAATTATAAAAATATATGGCAATTAACTACAAAGAATATTCTGCGTTTCATTCTCATGAGAATTCGTCAGGCTTACTCACATAAAATTAATATACGAAAGTATAAATTTATGCGTAAACTTTAAGTATTTACTTCAAAAGTGCTAAATACGTAGGTAGAGCTAGTTAGTAATTTATAAAATATATATGGCGATTAAGCTACACTGAATATTCCGCGTTTCATCCGCTCTAGGATTCTTCAGGCTTATGCACGAATTCTGTGGTTGTTTATTGTTTTTATATGCTCCTCTTCTATTGAGATTTTAGTTAGCCAATCAGCTTTCTAGTATCCACCACGCCCTTCTTATCAGCCAATGAGCATGCATTTATCGTAAAAAGTTCCTTTGTCTGTGCTCTATTTAGTTTAGTCAATTATAAAACAGATTCCTAACTCGATCGTAAGTAGACTCATTAATAACTCAAGCGATGAAAATGCATTTAACAGGTCAACCAATATCTATGAAACAGCCCTAAAAAAATAGTGGATACAAAAATATCGATATCAAATATAAGCAACAAAACACCAATAACTATAATAAAATTAAAAATAGAAGAAAAAGAACTATAATTTGGTATACCGCTCCATACAGTAAAATGTTAAAAACAAAATTTGGCAAGAAATTTCTAGATCTTATTGAAAAACACTTTCCCCGCAACCAACCCCTTACACAAAATTTTCAATAAAAATACCTTAAAGTTATCCTACAGTTGTTGCGAAAATTTAGAGATGATAATTAAAGCACATAATAACAAAATATTAAATAAAAACAATGTAAACAACAACAAAATAAACAATAAAAAAAGTAGACACCATGACAAAAATAAAACTAACACTAGCAGAAATAATAATAATAATAATAATAATAATAATAATAATAATAACAACAACAATAATAATAAACTAACCCCGGACAAGAACAACCATGCTATAAATAAAAATACTAATAACGAACAAGATAAATGCAACTTTGCCCACTTCAAAATAAATGTCTAACCAAAAGCGTAGTTTACCAGGCCACAATATTTGCGAAAGAAAACCCGAATAACAAGAAATATTATGTAGGTATAACTTCCTTAGATTTCAAAACCCGATACTATGACCACAAAAGTACATTCAACAATAAAAAACACTGTATGAAAACAA
This sequence comes from Euprymna scolopes, assembly GCF_053919585.1. Classification (NCBI taxonomy): domain Eukaryota; kingdom Metazoa; phylum Mollusca; class Cephalopoda; order Sepiida; family Sepiolidae; genus Euprymna; species Euprymna scolopes. Next base: position 71,848,544 of record NC_136500.1, on the reverse strand, counting down.
CACTAGCGAATAAATACTGGGAACTCAAAGAAAGCGGACATTTGCCGGTAGTCGAATGGAAAATAATAAGGCAAGCTACCACGTGTAGGGACCTAGACGACCCATATAGATTATGCCTTCATAAAAAATTTGCTATCCTGTACTTTAAAGAACCCCAACATTTATTAAACTGTAGAAGAGAAATAACAAACAACTGTGTTTACCAGATAAAATTTACTCTAGGATAGCGATACAAAATAGTTTTAAAACTAACAAAAACAATAGAAAATAAACAAATAAATTAATTAAATAAACATGAAAATACATAAACGATCACACATATATATACATATGTATATATATGTGCATATATGTATGTACACATATATATATTTATATATAAACTAACATTAAAAAAGAAAAAAACACTAACCTAGTTTTAAAACAGATCAAGAAACTAAATAGAGCACACACAAAGGAACAGGTCAACCAGAGGCCAAATAGGCCTTTGTCCGATAAATGCATGCTCATTGGCTGATAAGAAGGGCGCGGTGGATACTAGAAAGCTGATTGGCTAACTAAAATCTCAATAGAAGAGGAGCATATAAAAACAATAAACAACCACAGAATTCGCGCATAAGCCTGAAGCGTCCTAGAGTGGATGAAACGCGGAATATTCAGTGTAGCTTAATCGCCATATATATTTTATAAATTACTATATATATATATATATATATATATATATATATATATATATATGTATATATATATATCATATATATGTATATATATATATATATCATATATATGTATATATATATATATATATATATATCATATATATGTATATATATATGTATATATATATATATATATATATATATATATATATATATATATATATATCAAGTTATTTCTGTGACGACATGTTCACCCCACGACTCTGTCATTTGTATACATGTCAGTTGCTTCGTTACATGAGTAATTAATAGGTTGGGAATAAAGGTAGGGAGAAAAAAGTAGTAAAAAGGGTTGATAAGGTGGATTCCATAAATGGACGTTTACATATTATTTTAATGTTTTTGAATCCTTTGCTTCATAATTTGTGTATTCATTTTTTGTGGACTGTTATTCTTATTTTCATGGTTGTTGTTTCACCACGTTTCAACCAACTCATCCTCTGGCCTTCTTCAGGTGGTTAACTGCAACAGGATAGGAATGTTGAGTGTTGTAATTGTATCCCCAGTAATTACTGCCTTCCATAGTTGTTGTTGTCTCACCACGTTGTGGCCACCTAATCCTCTGGCCTGCTTTGGGTAGGATTGAAACCGCTTTCTTCAGACAATGTTCACTTGGAACCATAGACTCAATGCCTCTATCAACTGCATCCTTCCTTAGATGTGGTAGCTGTATCGTATGCTCTCGCTCCGCATTCTGGTTGCTGCTATGTTAACGGATACATGGTGATAAGGCTGAAAGGTATATCTTCTCATTATTTTCGTCACAAAGAAACTTGTGAAATGAAAACATAATCTATATATCTATGAATATGTGAGTGTGTGTGTATGTGTGTGTGTGAGGACACTTCTCAACCTACATACTCAACAAATTTTTAATCTACAGACTTGAAAGTTGGTATATAGAGTATTCAGACATGTGGAAAACTTTTTAATCGATTTTTATCCAGAAAAAAAAGGGCTGCCAAAAGGTCAAAATTGAAAAATTGTTAATTGGGAGTCGTCGGATTTCCATCTACTTGTCAACTGTTTCATGAACGCACATGTGCGGCAGTGAAACATGGCAGCTTCTTTATGTTAAGAATTAGTAGATTTGAAAACACTTTGTAAAGACCATGTAAAGCTGGTCTAATGATATTATTGCACTTGACTCACTGTCTTTAGGTTTTGCTTTTGATCTCAGCTCGAGTATTTTTTTTACTTACAAGAAGTGGACTGTTTAGAAAAAAAAAAACATCATACTCGCAAGCACATGTTTCAGTTTCTGTATGAATTAAAATATAATAACTGCACGCCTGTGTAACTGCCTGCTTCCCTCCGGACTACAACTTGGATATCTTCAAGTCTAATGTAAACAAATTCCTAATGAACCGCCCCCTTAAGTAAACACTCCATCAAATCTCCACACTAACGTAATGTACTTGCAATAACCCTTATCCCTGAGTGGCTTCCGGGCCTTGATAAGTGGTGATCACTGTGTAAAAAAAAAAAAAAATATTTATGCGTATTTTACAACCGGGCAACGCCGGACGGCCTGCTAGTTTATTATAAACTGTGATTGATAAAAAATGAACATTTGTAGATAGAAAAAAAAAAAGAAGTTTTTATGGTATCTTTTGTTTATTAAATTGTTAGGTGAAAGTACAGAATAGTTTTTTAAAAAAACTCTCCTCCCCATGTAAAGAACGACTTTCAAAATAATATTATTTAGAAAGCCATTTGTATGCCACATTTCTAAATAATAATATTATTTAGATAAATAATATTATTTAGAAAGCCATTCTTAACATGGGAAGAGAGAAAGGCTTTTTTTAAAAATTTAATAATCAAAATATAGAATAAAAGTTCAATTAAAATCATTCGAATTTTTTTTTTAATGTAAATTTTCATGATGAATTTTTTCTATTTTGGCATTGTGTAGCCGTCTGCTTAGCAGCAACCTGAAATGAAATTCAATACTTAATTATAGCGTTAACCAATTTTGTTTTTCCCTATAATATGAAACCAGCATAACATGACCAACATGACCAAAGGAATGGCTGTGTAATGCGAGTATTAAAGACAGGCTTTCTTCTGATGACGTCACAGGAAGATTAAATCTGGACAGGATAGAGAGATTTGTGCAGAAAAGTATAGTATGATGGTATAGCCATATTGAAAGAATGGATTCGAGTTCTTGGGTCAGCAGATATAGAACAGTTGAGGTAGCAGGTCCAGTTCACAAGGGAAGACCCAGGAAAACATGGAAGTAAGTGAAGTAAGTGGAAGTAAGAATGGACTTGAGAGAAAAAGAGATTAAGACCTGGCCAGAGATAGGTTAGTGTGGAATGCCAGCATGTAAAACGGACGTTGGACCAAATATGATGATGATGATGATGATGATGATGATGACGCTAGATTACAGAAAAAGAAACGCAGAAAAAAAAAATGACAGGCAATGTTGGAGTTAGAAATTCCCAAGAAAAAGAGACGACAGAAAAGCAGGTGAGAGCAAGATTTTGGGCAGAGGTATTTTGGAACTTTGGGATGAAGATGCTTAATCTCCCTTTGATTGACAGCAAAGGACGCAAAAAGAAATGGCAGATTATAAATTCGCCAATGCCGTAAGATTCAAACAGTAAACGATCAATCATAAGTCAAACTTGCATACATTTACAAACAAATCCTGAACAACATAGCTTGCGTACTGGGAAACAAAGTGTTGACACAGGTAAATAATGTTGCGTATTACGTAGCAGTGATATGCTTTTAAAGTTAAGTGTAGATGTGATTTCTTCCTTCGCCTACCTAGCGTGAGGCGGAATGTTCATGAACAGCATATCTTTCCAAGGGGTTCCAGTCTTTGGAAGTCATTATCACGTGACTGCTTCCTTGCAGACTGCAACATGGACATCTTCAAATCAAATCAGTATCGTTTTGAAGCTCGACCCTTCGGACGACAAATATTGAAAAATTGGCTAAAAACATTAATTCCTTCACCCTAAACTGAGAACTTTTCTACAGGGGAGGGGTCGCCTTTTTCGCCGATATTTTCGAAAGTCATTCCCCTCTTTTTGATTGACTAGCCTTAATTTAAACATCCATCACTTCCGGTTTCACGTTTTTTTTTTTCACGTTTTATTTTTTTCTTTGCGGCATGGGTTCAAGCCTGCCTGCCTACGTCCACTTTTTTTTTTTTTTTGCTCAACACACATCTCCAAACACCTGGGCAATGCCGGGCACCCAGGCTCGTTATATATAAAATTCACTTTATGTGTGTGTGTGCGTTGAGTTTGTTTTCTATTGACTTCGAAATAGTTGGGCTGCTTTTTTAGAAATTGTGCATAAATGTACTTCATATGTCTGGAAGTGTTCTTAGATAGGTTTTGTGTTTGAATTGACAATCGAAAAAATCTGATTAAAGAAGGAACAGCCTGATTTTGATCAAAGTGAACACTCCTATACAGCCTAACATCGCAAGTGCATTTGAGAAAGCTTATCACCACACACAGAAGAGCCCCGACATATAAAATCAACAGTATCAACTTTGATATAAAAAAATTGAATCATGATACTTGACTTTTGAATTTCAAACTTTAATTTCAGCCATTATATATACAAATAATTTTATAAAATCGAATGTAAGTTTTCTTCAGTGCAATGTAAACTACAATGTACTCGTTTGGTCATTAAATTATTAATTGAACCAAATTGTCAGAAAATTATAACTTTTTTTTTCAAGATTGTGTTGTTATAACCTCTATTTATAGCAAACATTATTGGATGTAAATAGATTTAAAAACATTTAATCTTTAAATACATGATAATTTGGCAAGATTTTCAAGTAAAAATGGTTTTGTAGTTTTAATATTTTTAAGCTCCTTTCAAATTTTCGAAGAAATGCTGCCTAAATGCAAGATTTCTGTTATTTTTTAACAATGTTTGCTTAAATGAAAAATTGCTGCCTAAATGCATACAATATATTTGTGCTGGGAAGATTGATAGGAACCGAGAATCATAAAAATCAGAACTTTTGGGAGTATCGGAATCGATATCGGAAAAATTTGTGCATATTTTCCGATGCCAAAAACGATTCTTTTAGTTGTCTATTTTTGGTTTGGTTTTGTTTAGAACATAATTTTTCATTGCTTATACTAATTATAAAACGATAAATATTTATTGATTTTAAAGTACAAATAAAATGAAAATCTACAGAGCATTTGCCAAAACGCGTATTTTTACATTTGTGAAAATGTATGAATACCTTACATGGGTTTTATGAATAACTCTATAGCTAAATATTTAGAGATTTTAAACGAATTGGAATCGGTAATTGTATCAGAATCAGGAAAAGTTTTGGAATCGTCCAACCACTACAATACATACAATATTTATTTATATTTTTAAAATTTTCTTATCAGTTTGTTCAAGTTGAAAATGAGGCATCCTACTGAATGCCAGACATTCACCCACTATCTCATATATTCCAAACGAGAGATCTTTTTAAGATTCTAACTGTCCTTTTAAGTGCAGTTGTTTGAATCTATCTTACACTTGGTTCCCCGGGTATATTTGCCAGGTAGTTTTGAAATGATTTTTCATGAGTGCAGTTGTTCCTGTAATTATCGCAGTGAGAGAGATCTTCCCAAGATTCCAATTTCTTTTCACGTAGTGCATAAGACCTTGGTATTGCGTTATTTCTCCCTCTTTGCTCTATTTAACCCAGCATTATCATTAACTTTTGTGTGTGCGTGTGTGTGTGTGTGTGTGTGTGTGTGTGCGCTCGCGAGTGTGTGCGTGATGTTAATCTAGACCGAATTTCAGTATGAATAATTTCAATATCTCAAGAACACAATGAAGATAGGAAATTCTTTGTGAATACAAACAATGTCGATGCAGCATTCTTATTTGTTCGCCTTTTCTATTAAAGCGTGAAAGCATCTTGTCTTTTGTGTTGATGGGTAAATTGGTAGCCCAATTCTAGCGGGTCATTTGTGACCATTCTCTGAAACAATTAACACTGGACGGTTTGAAAAGATGAAAGCCAGCTAGCCAAAGAAAAAAAGAGAGATTGCCCCCAAATCACCGAGGGATGCTCGAGTAAGGAAGAACAGAACCATAATCTGAGGAAAGTTCAACACAACGTCATGAACCTTTTTGTTTGTGTTGTTCATCTGACTGAAGACACAGGACACACCAAAAAGGGTTCGCAGAAATTGAATGAAACTCGATGAAATAGCAATAGACTGAGATTGTTTTGCTTTGGTTGTTTCGTTTTACGGCACATCAACCCTTTTCTAGTGAGTTAATGCAGAACTCAGTAATTTTGAAAAAAAAAAAAAAAAAAAGAAAGAAGTTTTACGCTTAAAGTTCGTTATATTTTCATAAAAGAAATTTATTCATGGTTTTTGGTCTGGTTGTTTTGTATAGGAAAAGGGTTGTTTCGCTTTTTGTCTTTGCAGAACATCATTGAGTTTTGAAAAGGGAAAGGAAAATTATTGAATCGTCTCACCACTACAATGCATACAAGTTTTTTTTTTCTTTTCTTGTCACTTTGTCCAAGGTGGGTATGAATCATGCGACTAGCTGTCAGACATTTACCCCCTATCTCATATATTCCAAATGAGAGACCTCTTTCTGTTGTCAAAACTTCCAACTCCACAACTCCACACTCTTTCAACTTGACTTGCATACGACTACATACTTAGCACGCCTTCTTCCAACTCGGCTCCCTACACATCTGTTTTTATTCACCTGTCAAATTTGCATAGATACAGCGACTGTCTGCGTCGCTCATGTGACCGTCAACCATAAAACCAACTGGGTGTCGCCATTTTAGCCTTCCTTTCGTTCCTATTTTTTGTTACACGAATGACTATTTAAAACACGCACACATGCTAGCTAAGTAAGCTACTATTTTCCCTAATTGAAATTTGAGAAATATTTATTAATTAATGCCTAATACCTATTGTTAAAATTTTGTAAAAATAAGAATATATATATATATATATATATATATATATATATATATATATATATATATATATATATATATATCAGAACTGGTAAATAGTAAAACTTGAAGGTGCTCAATACTATTGCAGAGCATATATATATATATATATTTTATTTATTACCGTTTTATTTGTTTAGTTACGCATGTTTCTGCCACCGAATCGTATCAACGATCCAGTAATTTCGTCAGACTCTGTCCAAGACTGAGGAAGTTACTGGATCGTTGATACGATTCGGTGGCGGAAAAATGCGTAACTAAACAGATAAAACGGTAATAAATTAATATATATATATATATATATATATATATATATATATATATATATATATATATATATATATACTTCCGCTTCTTTAAGAAGTAAGTAAAGCACTGTCTGCTGAAATGAAAAAAATCAGTCATTTGGCTTGCTTGCGAGAACGCGTCAGTTGTGTCATTCAATCACTGTAGACGCTTTCTTGTATAGCGTTTATGCCTTTATAAATATTTAATTTTTATTGAATATCATTGTGGTTGACGGTGGCCCTGTGGTTTGTTCCTTGCTAATGGAGACAGAGGTGGCTTCGTTGCAGCGTTAGAATCCGATGGCCAGCGGCAATCATAACTTCCTGCACTGATGATTCCAGAAGGATGAAACACTAGTATGTGTAAGTATTAAAAGTAATTATTTATAACTATAATTATATATGCATATGAATCTTGAATAAACAAGTAAAAATGTTTTTAGAACACATTAAAGATGCAAAAAGAAAAGAAAGAAAAAATACGATTCAATTTCTTTCTTTTAAAAAATTGAAACATTTCTTATTAATTTCGGAACGTAACAGGTTCATCTTCAGAGAGTGAAAGAGTCCGATTGCCTTATTTTTTTCTCTTGCAAGTAAAATCCTTGTATTGCTGTGTCAAAAGGCGTGCTGTTGTGTTTGTTGATGAACGCAGGAGGAATCAGCGAACTCTTCTTTCGCGAACGTTTTAGGGCATGTTCGCTTTAAAGGTATAAAAATTGGTATAAAAGCTCTTGGCATTATCATTTAGAAAACTTGGAATAAACGGATAAAAACTGTTTTTAGAACACGTTAAAGATGCAAAACTATTTTATTAAAAGAGGGAAGAAAAATACAATTCAATTTCAAATGATTGTAAAAAAAAAAAAAAAAAAAAACGAGAAAAATAAGATTTCAACTCGTCTAATAATTGATGCCACGTAATTTGTAGCAATGAATTGTGATGACACTTGGGTAAACATATGCATTCAAGTGTGCGCTCGTATATATATATATCTCTCTCTCTCTCTCTCTATATATATATATATATGCGCACACACAAATATACACACACACACACATATATATATGTATATATATACACAGACACGTATATATGTATATATATATATATATATATACATACAGACATATATATACACACATATATATATAGATATACCGACACATATATACATACACACACACACACACACATATATATATACACACACGCACACACACACATATATATACACACATATATACACATACACGCACACACACATATATATACGCACATTATATATATATATATATATATATATATATATATATATATATATAAAGCTGAACGTTTGTGTGTGTGTCTGGTCACGAATAGACTCCTATATGGTTGACTATTATAGAAAACTGATTACATATAATGATAGATGTATCGAGACACAGAAATGGGTATGTTTGATCTGGCATAATGATGATTCATTAAAATTGTGGGGTCTGCGTACACGCCTGGTCCACAAAGTATGGAAATAAAAAATTTAAAAATTAAAAAAATAAACGTTTACAAATGTTTTTGATATAGATGTACATAATAATATTTTGATAAGTATGTTTTAACTTAAATAAGGATGGTATGATAAAATTGTGGTGTCTGCGATCACGGTTGGCCTCCATAGAATGGAAATAGGCACAAACTTTAACAAAGACTTTTCATATCTATCTCCGTACGTATACTTTGATAATTATGTTTCAGTTTGAAGAAATATGGTATAATAAAATTATAGGGTGTTCGTTCGTGCCTGACCTCCATAGAATGGAAATATGCGACAAAGTTTAACAAGGTTTTTTTAATATAGATCCACAGAATATTGTGATAAGTGTTTCAGTGTGAACAGGTATGGTATAATAAATCATGGGGTTTATCTATTTTATTTTTACTTTCATCATATTTTGCTTTGGTTTTGATACCCCCAAATTCGAAGCTATCTCTTTACACCCCTTCCTTTTCATAACCTATCATACTTTCATAAATCAGAGTCCATTTTCTGTAGGTTGTTTTTGAGCCCAGTCAACTACGGGTACTTTTGCTAATATATATATATATATATATATATATATATATATATATATATATATGTATATATATAAATGTATATATATATATATATAAATATATATGTATATATATATATATAAATATATATATGTATATATATAAATGTATATATATATATATAAATATATATGTATATATATATATATACACACACACATATATATATACATATATATATGCACACATATATACACACAACAATATATATACTCACACACACACACACAACAATATATATACTCACACACACACACACACACAACAATATATATACTCACACACACACACACACACACAACAATATATATACTCTCACACACACACACACACATATATATATATATATATATATATATATATATATATATATATATATATATATATATATATATATATATATATATATATATATATAACATCTCTTTAGAAAACATTTCTAAAGCAGCTTCTATGCGTATGCACACATTCTCGTTTCAGTGTTAACATACACGGACAGTCTTAATGTCTTCTCCCAGCTAGACGATTTACAAATTAAAAGAATTTAATCCCCACTGGGTCTTCTGCCTAATCTTGTTTTGTGCAGAGCAAAATATTCAAATACAATAATAAAAACTAACACTCATCGGCGTATTATCACCGACATACCCTTTCACACACTTTCGCATTATTTACAGACTCATTCAAAACCAGAAAAAAAAAAAATTTGAAAGGACAATTTGAGCAGAACCTAATGATAACAGCAAGAACCAATTTGCAGAAATCTTCACAAATCACTTCATTTCCTAAAGTTTGTTTTTAAAACCATCTAACCCTCCCCCCCTTCTGTGCTTTCAGAGTACTTGCATTTTTTATACTTCTTTTTGTATTTTTTTGTGTCTCGGACAACAAGAATTACCCAATGGAATCATTGCCTTCATCAGTGTGTACGTCTTTCATTGTGTGTTTAACTTGTCCAAGTTTTCTCTAGGAAATTGGTCTAATCACATCAAACAGAAACAATTTTGCACCAGAATTCTCATACTAAAAATTAAAAGAGTATTCTTGCTTCACAAAGTAGGTCTATCATTTATCTTTTTTTTTTTTTTTTTTTTACACAGTGATCACCACTTATCAAGGCCCGGAAGCCACTCAGGGATAAGGGTTATTGCAAGTACATTAAGTTAGTGAGGAGATTTGCTGAAGTGTTTACTTAAGGGGGCGGTTCATTAGGAATTTGTTAAGATTGGACTTGAAGACATCCAAGTTGTAGTCCGGAGGGAAGCAGGCAGACGGAACAGAGTTCCACAGGCGTGCAGTTCTAAGAAAGAAGCTTTGTTCATGGAATCCGTGTTTTGATTTAGGCACAGATATAGAGTGGGGGAAATTTTTCACAGTGGATTCAGCTAGACGGGTGTTTTTCGTGAAAGATTGGTGAGGGGGGGGGCAGAGATTGGAGTTCAAACGAGCATCTGCCATTGAAATAACGATAAAACAAGGACAGGCTCACAACGTCTCTTCTGTGGGAGAGAGGTTGCAGGGTAGAGAAAAGGGCATCCCCCACTAAGCCACGAAGTCTATTTTGTACTCTGTCAAGGCAGGATAGGCTGTTTTTAGCAGCTCCTGCCCAGATATGGCAACAGTATTCCATCCTTGGACGTACTTGGCTTTTATATAGATAGAGAATTGCATCAGTAGTGAGATATCTTCTCGAGCGGTAGAAGGATCCCACCATCTTTCCAGCGACCTTGGCAACAGACTTGATGTACGTGTTTTTTTGTTTTTGTTTTTTAATGCGATTTTTTTTTGCGACATATCGACCCTTCCCGCGTTATTTAGTGCCAACGCCAGCCATTTAAGTAAAACTATTGATTTTGTATATATTATTTAATTAATTGGAATTCATTATTGAGATGGGTATTATTTATCTATTTATTTATTGCGGACTATCATCCTCATCTTTCTTAGTTGTTGTTTCACGACGTTTCGACGAAATATTCCTCTGGCCTTCGTCAGGTGGTAACTGCGACGGGATAGGAACTACAAATCTCCTGATTGCATTCCCAGCAATTACTGCCTTCCATAGTTGTTTTTTGTCTTTTTATGTTTTTTGTCTCAACTATGGAAGACAGTAATTGCTGGAAATGCAATCAGGAGATTCGGAGTTCCAATCTGTCGTGGTTACCACCTGACAAAGGCCAGAGGAATAGTTGGCTGAAACGTCGTGAAACAACAACTAAAAAAGATGAGGATAATAATCCGCAATAAATAAATGAATAAATCATTTTGTTTCAGCTCGTTTGACTAATCTCCATCAAATCGCTGTTTTAAGACCCCATTCTAATACAGCTTTCTATTCAAACAGCTTCTCTCCAACAACTACACGCTTGTGGAACTCTCTTCTCGCTGACTGTTTCCCTCCTACTTATAGCCTTGATCTTTGCAAGACTAAAGCCAACAGGCGTCTTCTGTCTTCGTGATAATCATTCTCCATTCCTGTTAGCTGTGTTACAACGAGGTATTAAAACAGCGAATTGGTGGAGGCCATAAAGTGGTTTCATGCCTCGTCTGAAGCGATTTCCATAAAAAAAATATGTATTGATGCTTCCAGTTTTAAACAACTTGTTAACAAGCACAAGACAGTGATCAGTATTGGTCATGACTAGGGCTATGACAACAGCATATTCTTTTTATTCTTTTGACTCTCAAGTTTATATCCGACACACTTAGACATAGTTATTCAACCAAAAACCACATCCGTCTATATAAAAACATATAAGATGTTAACGGATACACACTCGAGAGCCAAAACAATGAAAAGAATATGCTGTTGTCCTAGCCCTAGTCGTGACTAGGGCTGTGACAGCAGAATAATCTTTTCATTGTTTTGATTCTTGAGTATATATCCGTTAATATCTTATATGTTTTTATATAGACGGATGTGGTTCTCGGTTGATTAAGTGTCTGTGTCGGATAGATACCCGAGAGTCAAAAGAATAAAAAGAATATGTCATGACTGGCATTAAATGCATACAAAATGCCTTAAAAAAACAAACAAACAGATTTTCCGTTATTTCCTGCGACCTTCTTCAGTCTAATGAGGTCTGTGTGTGTGTGTGTGTGTGTGTGTGTGTGTGTGCGCGCGCAGTGGCTGGTAATATCAGGGAAATTGATGAGAGCCAATGAGATGAAGAGATGCTTAATGTAACCCCATGTACCCATCCGCATACCTCTGACATCTCCTTGAATTCTCACATCTATGTGCAGAGACACAAAGGTTACCAAAGTAGACATTTTTCAAGGCTAAACTGGATAGCGAACCCCAAAGAATTGTCCTGTGATAAAATAAAGACTGTTGGATCTTTATAACTGAAACTTAGTGGACAAGTCATGAATATATTAAAGTTTATTTTGTACTAAAAGTGATAGGATTGCAAAAGCGATTGTGAATTTGATTAATTATGAACGGCAGTTTAAGTTTGTTATATATATATATATATATATATATATATATATATATATATATTTCGTATGGCCACCGCTTAGCAAGGTGCAGAGACCACTCTAATATAAGGGTTAATGAGTGTTAGGTAGACGATGAAGCATTACCGTGATGATCCAAAATAGTGAAACTTGCGTAGTGTTTAATTGTATAATAGGGCGGCTCAACAAGAACTTCTTTATATTAGACTTGAAAACGACCACGTTATAGTCAGCTGGGAAGCAGCCCGACGGTATTATGTTGCACAGACAGGCAGTTGTCACCCTATACTGCTTTATTGATTTCATTATTTGCGATCTTTTTTTTTTTCATATTGACTCTGTAATCGAATTGAAGAATAGTAATAAAATCGAATTGAAGAATAGTAATAAGATTGAATTCGACGACAAAGAAGCATAGAGATTAAATATTCATTTCATAAGTGTGTTTAAAATCTAAAGTTCCTTCTGAACGTTAAACAGAATTTTAAGTGGGCTTCGATAGTCGTAAAAAATAGGACACATAATAAAAATGTACATCAAATTCGCACCAAACAACGCGAAAGGGAAACATTATTGACAAGCGATAAATTAAGTCGGCCGTACAAGCTGATCATGGGTATCGATTGATGGTACGATTAATGATGGTGGAGAAGGGGGGGGTAATGATACAGAGAGGCAGATTTAATGATGGAGAGAAATGGGGGAAGGGGGATGGTGTAGCTAGGCAGGTTGACGACGAAAATAAAATCAGAGAAAAATGATTGATTAGGTGGAAAGAAAGGGGAGATGTAGATGAGTTAGATAAATAGGGAGTGGATAAGTAATAGGTTTAGTTAAAGAAAATAAAAAAGGTAATAAGAATAAAAAAAAGAAAGTAAATTTGATAAAAATAAAAATAATTAAAAAAAAGAATGGAAATTCTAGCGACACAACACATTTAGCAATAAAAACGCGATTTCAATCTTAAGCGTTAACTCTTCTCCTTGGTCAGGTGTGATTTTGAAAAGTCAGCAGACTAGAATAAGCACGGTCTGACCTACAAAAAATGCCCGAGCAGCACTGTCAACATCCCCTATTATGGGCGCCTAAGGCAATTAGCAACACACAAACCCCTTCTGAAAGAAAATGTACAGCCTGGGAGGGTGAGCCTACTGAGACTGAAAGGAACCATACCCCAATCAGACAGCAAGAAAATCACTGTCGATTGTCACGGACATATTCTCAATACAAACATGAAAGATCTACGGAAATGCTATTTCAGTCTTAAGCTTGACCGACCAATAAAAGTTCCATTTGTATATTGAACATTAAAGATGAAAAAAAAAAAAAATAGCATTTTCATCTTAAGCGTGAATTATCAACAAAAATGTTATTTCAGTCTTAAGCATTACAAATGTTATGGAGTAAACTGATCAGCCCATTTCAGGAATAAATGGACTTACCCAGAGATAATAAACACAATTATAACTAAACGCTGTGGCAGTTATGGCCCCAGAATCATGATGTGTACTTTTGGTAACATATTTTGTTAATGCACGTTTTGCTAATTATAACACTGTGTCTGTTTTGATTATTACGGGCCTGCAAGCCCAAAACAATAAATAGAAATCTTATTTCAAATCTAAAGCATGCCGGACAAATGAAAATCCTATTTCAAACCTAAGCATGAGAGACAAATGAAAATCCTATTTCAAACCTAAGCATGAGAGACAAATGAAAATCCTATTTCAAACCTAAGCATGAGAGACAAATGAAAATACTATTTCAAACGTAAGCATGACAGACAAATGAAAATGCTATTTCAAACGTAAGCATGGCAGATCAAAGCAATTTCAATATTGAATGTGAAAAGTAAAAAAAAAAAAAATAAATAAATGAAAAATAAGACTATTTCAATTTTGAGATTGATAGACAACCGACAGACAGTCCAAAGTTTTTATATAGATATTTTGACACATCTAAAATGCAATGCGCCTATTCAATGTGTGCATCTATCAAAGAAAATACAATTTCCAAACTAAAACGTAACAGATTTACGAGAAATCGATACTTTTATAAAGATCGAGTCAATCTGTTCTCTTCTTTTTTTTTTAATTTTCTTATTATTTTGTTTTTGTTGGGATGGTATATCCTACCGGATGTCAGACATTTCCTCGATACTTCAGATATTTCAACCGCGAGATCTTTCTTAAGATTCTAACCGTCCCTTTAAATATAACTGTTTGTATCTCTCTTGCACTTGGTTCGCTGGGTATATTCGCCAGGCAGTTTTTTTTAAAATTCTTTTTCATGGATCTGGTTGCTCTTCTGATTACTGGAATGATGGAGAATTAATTTTCATGGATTCAGCCATTACGTTGAATATGTGCGCGTTTGTTTTGTCCACATGTCGAGAATAGAGCATGCTCTCATCAGCAATTGTATCAAAAATAATAAAGGTCCAAGGATCGATCCCTGAAGCACACATACAATAATGTCATATTGTTTGGATGTAAAGCGATTAAGTTTGAGTTGGATCTTTGGCTAGTAATATGGTAGGATACGGCATAATCATGTTGACACATCAATCCCCATTAAATCACTGAAGTTAAGCAACATTGAGCCTGGTCATTACTAAAATGGGTGACCATTTGGGAATACCAGGTGCTGTATGTGCTCTTTGCTTATCTCGGCATTGTTTTTAGGCATTCTGGACTTCTCCGGGCCACTGGACTCAAGAAGTGTTGATTCAGGAGAGATGTGCTTGGAGATTGTGCAACCCTAGCCTCACAATTACATGCACAATCGCCCTTACAGGGGGTATCCATTATCTTTCGAGACTGAACAGAGGCGCTTTTTTCTTTCTTTTTTTTTCAAATATGGTACAAATTGATTTTCATAAGACCTTCATACCAGATCTTGTTAGAAACTTTGGTGCTTCTACATTATTGGGACGAGATTTTGTAGTCAATAAATAGAGTTTTCAGATAAAAGCCAATGGTTTCAACTGATTTTGTTGTCAATTCTAATAAGTTATATTTGTAGCTTCCAAATTATACAGTCGAAATTACCTGAATATTACTGAATTATTAAAAACGAACAACTTTAATCGTGTTAGCAGATGAAAAATTACCGCCATCTTTGTTTAATTCGGACAGAAAATTGCCTCCCTGTTGAACTCTCCTGTGTTTTACGATCGTTTTCATCAAATTCTGTTTTTATTTTCTTTAATAAAAAAAATTTCTACATGATCAGTTTTCGTAATTTTTTTTAAATAATCATCTTAAAAATATGAGGAATACGTAGATACCATTGTTTTCATGCGTATTTCAGTTTTACTATTTCCGAAAATCTCGTCCCAATTCTGTAGAAGCACCAAAACTTTAGATATATCAAGCACTACCACCCTAGCTTCACCTATCCAGTGTATAGTTTATGTGTTCAACAGTGAACATTAGAATATCAGGGATAGAAGGGGTTTACTTTTTGGTTAGAAAGAAATTTAAAATTCATTAGGTGGCAAACTATCGCTAGATTAATGATATAACAGTTTAGTGAAGAGGGAAGGGGGCTAATAATGCGTTATTTGGAGGGGGGGTCTTTCACAAGAATTTGTGAATACTAGTAAGACTGAGGAAATTTATTGATCAATGTTAGTACTGCCATAGCTTTCCTCATCTTTCGCGGGGGGGGGGGGAATAATTATTTTGCCTCATAAACCCTTATGCTCACGTGGTACCACCAGATCAAACTGTCTGAAGATATTGGCTTTCTGGCTTAAAATGCACCAAACGTTAATGTAATTGGTTTTCAACCCTTTCCCTTTGCAAAGCTCAATCATGTTTTGCAAAGTAAAAAAACAAAAACAGCAATTTTACTATACAAAAAAAAAAAAAAAAGAAAAAAGAAAGGCAAACCGAACGATATGAAGAACTTTAAGCATAAAACCTTTTTCCAAAATTATTGGATTTGGGATTAAATAATCCGAAAAGGGTTGATGTGACGTGAAACAAAATAAGCACACCAAACTCCATAAATAAATATTTAAAGATATACAGAAACTGAAGCATAACTTTTTCCAAAATTACTGGATTCGGCATTAAGTAACCGGAAAAGCGTTGATATGCCATAAAACCAAATATCAAACAACAAAAAAACTTATCCTCAACTTGTTCTTCGCCTTGATACATGGTGACTTAATAGCAAAAAGGTTGTTAGACCATAAAAAACAGACAACACACCAAACAATTCAAAGAAGAATACTGTAGCATTATTCAGTGAAGCCAAAAAAACGAAACAAATAAGTAAAACAATCAAATATACAATAAATAAATGTTGCCATAGTCAATAAAAATTTATTTTGTGTCTCCCTGACTCATTTTTTTTTGTGTGCTTTAAAATAGTTTTAAATGCCCCTTTTTCATCCCAAATATTCACTCTTTACGGAGTGTTAGCCAACAAAGATAGCCACTGACACATGAAAAATATCGGCAGCCATCTTTGTTGACTAACATCTCGTAAAATATTGAATATTAGAGATGAAAAAAAATATTTAAAAATACTTAAAAAAAAAAGAAAGAAAAAAGGTTCCCCAAACTTCAGGACATCATAGAGCCCCTGAGAAGGGCAAAGGTTTTCTTTTTTTTTTTTTTTTTTTTTTTTTTTTTTTTTTTTTACGGAGCATTAACAAGATAATTTCTAAAATAAATATGAAAAACATTAATTTAAAGTGTTAACACTAACTAATGATTTTAGGGTCTCTTGACTTGAGTCTTAAACCAAAGAGAGCAACCACATGTATTATATCTCCTTCAAGTAAAAAAAAAAAAAAAAAGATCAATAATTAAATGTCTGCAGCATTTAATTTTTCCATATAAAGCAGTTGGCCCTCTTTAAGCAAGAGCTTCCGGCGCCCTTCAGCCTCGTACACACATAACAAAGAAGGACAGACAGTAAGAGATGAGTCAAGCAGCCGTGTGTGTGACCGCAATTCGCCAACCCCATCCTCTATTTAAATGTTTTTAAAGCAGAGTTTCCCAAAGTGGGTTCCATGGATCCCAGTTTCGGAAACCCTACTTTAAACACACACACACACACACACACACACACACACACACACACACACACACAAAATGAGTCAGATAGGTACAAAAATAACTTTTATTCGCTATGGTAACATTTATTTATTGCGTATTTGATTTTTTTTCTCTTAGTCTTTTGTTGGCTTAACTGCACGATCCCTAAATACTGCGTTTATTGTCCGACTCTAGGCTGAAAAATATTCAAGAATCCTTTGTCCCAGTTTCAAAATCCGAACTCAGCGGCAAACTGGGATTTGGTAACATTAAAAAACAAATCCGTGCAACAAAACAACGATCCAGACATTTATCTCGCAATCTCTAAACAGAAGAAGAGATAAGCAGAGTGTAGATGATCCAATCCGTCAAAGTAAATTATCTCTAGAATTTTGCGTTGCTTCATCAACCAACATAAACGAATCGCTCAAACGGAAAAAAAAAATACAACTTGAAGATTAATTTGTCTTGCCTGATCATCGTACAATACAATCAACATTTACAAGAACAAAGCTGTATTATTATTATTTGAATTATTTAGACGTTCACACTTTCTCATCTCGGATGTTATTCTCACAGCGTTTCGGCAGATGTAACTTCTTACCTTTATCGGATATATTTTGTTTAACGTCGGGATCTGCACGGCATTTAAAACAGAACCCTTTATTTAATTTCCGGTAGTAGCCTGCTCTCGTTCCATGAGCAGTGTAACCGTCTTCAGCAATCCCCCCTTTCTTTTCTTTTCCGCCAGGTTGTCAGTCGCTGTCGTTAACCACTTAGCCACCGTCACCTCCCTTCTGCTGCTGCATCATGAGGAGCAGAAGATCGTACTTATACGAATATCTTTGACTATGTCTCTTTTTTCAGACGTCACAATCACTGATTGCATGGGGAGATTTTCGAGATTATATTCTGTATCATCACACAGTTAGTCAATAATAATTCGGATAATGTCGGTGAAGCCATGTTTAGGAGATCGTATAAATATATTTATGGCAGGTTTCTGTTTGTCCCTGTGGTTGTGACCTACAAAGCCAATGCGGTATTCCCTGAAAGATTTTAAGATGGTCGGAAACTTGCCATACTGTCATTGTTTCGTTGAATTTTTATTTTTTTGTCCATGATGGCTCATATATTTTATTATTTAGACTACTAGTCTAATCTTGAATGTTATTTTCACAACGTTTCGGTCAATGTAACCTCCGATCTTCTTCAGGTGCATCTTGCCGAACTCGAAAATATGTATGGAATTTCGAACTTTCAGTCGTTCGTCAGTCAGACCATTTTAAAATAAGTCGTGATTGAAATTCCATACAGATTTGACATCAAGATTCCCAAGTTTGTCAAAACGCGCACGAAGATAATCTGCCGAGACGTAGTGAGAATAACATCCACGATGCAAACGGTAGTCGAAATAATAGAAATTATCAACCCTTATCTCCAAAAAAATTCCGAAACGTGAATATTTTAACAATTTTAATAATGCTAACATTAACTAGAGCATTTTGTCGTCTGTTCTTTAATAATAAAACGTTTGGGGAAGGTTTAAAAAAATATTCGTTCGTTTTCCGATCTTCGCATGAAGATATGAAAATATTAGTGAAAAAAAAAGAAGAATTCTCTGAATTTCCTAAAACGACACCGTCATACTCTGAAATAATCACTGTTCATTTGTACAAAGAGTAGCATCAAGAAATGGCGAGAACTTGGTTGATTTTGCGTCATTTTAATATGCTTGGATTAGAAGTGAAAAACAAAGGCAATCGAAAATGATAAAATCAATTATTAAAAAAAAAAAAATGACAAAACCAGAAAAATAAAATTTCTGCGTGTCGTGTACTGCGAATCAGTTGGGATGAAAATGTCAATGCAACATCGACACCTTTGAAAACTTTCCACCTTCAAAAGAAAAATGTTTGCAACTGTGAACAACTTAACAGCGCTAATTTCCCCCTCAAGCAATCAGGCTAACGTTAACATGACATTAAACTTGAAACCGAAAATATAAGCAGCATTTTTGTTTCTTCTGCGTTTTTATCAATTTCTTATTTTGTTTGTAATTGAAATTCCGTGCGTATTTGATATAAAGACTCTCGAGTTTGACAAGACACACCTGAAGAAGGTCTGAGATTAAATCGGCTGAAAGGTTGTGCTTTTGGAGTATAAGTCGGGCAATGCATGGTTTTGTGAGTAGCAAAGCTAACAACGAACCAATCTGTACATCTTAGATATTAACTTGGAGATGACGTCATTGGCCAGAAAAAACAATGGAATTCGGTCAATATTAACAAACACTGTTGTGTTCTTCTTTGTTAACAGACAGCGAGAGACGAGTCAAGCAGATGCGTGTGTGACTGCAATTCGCCAACCCATCCTCTATTTATTCTGTCTGTCTGTCTGTCTGTCTGTCTCTCTCTCGGCGTGCCACTTGTCACAAATTCAAGTTGGCATTTCAAATAAAGACCGTGTCATTAACTGAGATTGTAGCAAATATTGTTAGAGAGCTAAATGTTTTCGGTTCGATAGAGAATTACATCGCCAGTAAGATATATTACCGGAGCGGTAGAATGATCCAACCGTTTTTCCAGCGATTAACAACGGATTTGATGTATATGCACCATTTCAGATCAGGAGTGAAGGCAAGACCAAGAAGCTTGTCTAAACATAAATCTTTTTTCTTCTTGCAACATATTGTTATGCATTTTTTTTCGAAGTAAAGAATCCTCTATCTGTATAAGAGCCAAGTACGTCTTAGGATGGAGTACTGTTGCCACATCTGAGCATAGCTGCTCAGAGCACCTACCCTTCCATGACAGAGTTCAAAACCAACTTCGTAATCTAGTAGGTGATACCCTTTTCTTTTCTCCGAAACTTCTTCCCCACAGAAGAGATGTTGCTCTATCATTATTTTCATGGCGAATGCTCGACAGAGCTCCAATCTATGCTCTCCCCTTCACAATTTTTCATAAAAAAACATCTAGCCCAAATCATTATCAATAAATTCTATTTTCTATCGGCGCTTAAACCTAAACGTAGATTTCATGAACAGAGCTTCTTTCCTAGAACTTCCCCCCCGTTGAACTCTGTTCCGCTGGTCTGTTTTCCAGCTGACTACAATATTGTCTTCATGTGCAACATAAATAATCGGAATATACCAAATTTCCACCCAAAAACGATTACTATGCTACTTTCCCAGTGCCCACAATGCATACATTAACCCTTCTCCACGAATCGCCTCCGAGCCTTAATATGTGGTAACTCCTTTAAAATACAAAAGACTCAACATTGTGTGTGTGTTCCGGCAGCCATCTTTGTTCAAGCACACGATGCTGAGTCTTCTTTTAACCTTTTTTCTTCTTGCAAAATGATATTATTACGCATTTTTTCTATCTATGTAAAGAAGTTCTAATTTCTCTGAAGAGTATATGCACGAAAAGAGACGGCATTGACATAATAATAACCGTTCGTTTCTGCATAACTAGATGGATATTTAAAAAAAAAATGTACCGAAATTTTAACATACTGGAGAGGAGCTGTTTTGCATAAAAAAAATAAATATTCGGATCTTGGAATGTAAATATATTGTTATTCTTTTATATATGCACTGCTGTCATGTTTAACGTACATTAGGCTTCTGAACATAAAGGATTGGTATACACAAAGAGTGAAATATAACTGAAAAAACATATTTTACCAAAATAACACACACACACAACCACACACACACACATTATATATATATATATATATATATATATATATATATATATATATATATATATATATATACACTAGTAGGCCGTCTCGCATTGCCCGGTCGTAAAATACGCTTAAATATGATATTTTGATTCATGCAGATTTCGTGTTTATTATTATATTATATTGGACGCACTATATATACTAATGATTTAAAAAGTAAAAAGAAAATGACTTATGCGCTACCACCCAGAATCGACACCAAAGCGTTTAGCTTACGTTTTACTTTTTTCCTTTGACGTTAATGCCTGAGCTATGAAGCCATGTTTCCTGCAAGGCTAAAAATTAAAACATGAGCAATAGCTATTACGTTACGCATGCATATTCGTAATGCCGTCGTTCGATCTTCACTTGGCAAATTCCATTTTTTTTAATTTTCACACTTTTGCACCGATCTTCCCCGGCTAAAACAAAAAAAAAAAAAAAAAAAAAAATTTCGTATAGGTTCGAATACCCTATGTATTAAGTTTCATGTCTGTAGACCAAAAACTGACCGAGGAGTTTGGTAAACAGATATATATATACGCATGCATAAATATATATAGAAAGAGGCATGTGTTTACTATAATCTTTTTACATAAATATTACGCAAGTATAAATCATGTAGAATATCTGCATAAATATAATTACACGTAATTATATAACTAAAGTTGATCATCCCATAAGAAAACTGAAAAAAAA
Source organism: Euprymna scolopes (assembly GCF_053919585.1). Classification (NCBI taxonomy): domain Eukaryota; kingdom Metazoa; phylum Mollusca; class Cephalopoda; order Sepiida; family Sepiolidae; genus Euprymna; species Euprymna scolopes. The sequence goes on along the minus strand of NC_136500.1, from coordinate 71,826,501 downwards.
ATTATATGGAATTTATTAAAATGAATGTTTAAAAGATTATGCAAATTAGCTAGATCTTTTGCAAGTGAATGCAATCCCACGACCCATATATAACAAAGTTGAATTTTCTTTTTAAATAAATAGAAAAAAGGGGTTTTAATATGAACATCAAAACACACACACACACACACACACACACACACAAAAGTATATATATATGTGTGTGTGTGTGTGTGTGTGTGTGTGTGTGGAGAGAGAAGTGCAGATTAATGTCTTTTTCAATAGCAGGTTAATGTATAACTATAAAACACTGCCGAAATTCAAAATCAGCTTGACAAATTCATTTTAAAGTTCAAAAGAATATTAAGTGCCACATTAACCGACGGCTCCTCGGGAGTTCTCGACCTCCTTTACACATGTCCCTCCCCTTCCCCAGCTCGCTAATTTCACAATCGCTTTCCGTATAATTTATTACATTAATATAATAATGGCACCCTCTGAGCGGTTCCTTTACAAGAAACGTTTCTTATAAATTAACTTCAGGATATGTTTATCATACACATTGTGATGACATTTAACGAAACCGTATGCCGGGGGTGGGCAGCCAAATTAGATTGGAAAACTTATTAAAGGTTCCAGGTGTATATTAATATTATGACGCAATCCTCCAAATCATGCTACACCTCTTCCAAATGAACGGTTATCGATCCTCTGCTTTGTGCAGCTCTATATAAAAAGAAAGACAGCATATAATCTTTGAGATTATAGGTATAATCCATGATCTAGCACAAATGTATACTTTTTTAAAAATTACTACTCGGTCATCACTCGAGGATAAGCGTTAATGGGATGCAACGATGGTTAGCCGAAATTGGTAAATACAATGGACTAAGTTTGATTATTTATTATTCGTGACTTTGGACATTGGATTTGCAGATGACTATGTTGCAGTTTGCAGGGAAGCGGTTCTACGGTAACGTGCTCAACACGGAAGCTCTGCTCACGGGAATGCTTCCTAACACTAAGTACCTGAAAGAGAAAGGGAAAGTCTTTCTCCCCCCCCCCCGTTGTAATAGGAAAACGAGTTCTTATTGTGAATGTCTTATGAAGAGAAACAAATGCTTGGAGCTCAGTCGAGCACCTTGCTTACAACAGCGACAAAGTAAAGAGGGAGACAAGCAGTGTCTTTTCTGTGAGAAATAGGATATAGAGAAGAGATCATTACAACCAGACTTCAAAGTGTAGTATCTGTTCTTCAGATGCGGCACTTCCATTTCTCGTTCTCTTTCAGTGGAGGAGAAATCCTTCACGAGTGAGACAATTTTTATTTTTGTACCTTTTCTCCACAATAAAAAACGACCCTGGTGTCTAACTCTGTCCGGTGGGGAGGCATTGTAAATAGGTACAACCAAACTACTAAGATGATTTTTGTAAAAAAAAAAAAAAAAAAAAACTTTGTCAAGGCAACGGAGACTGCTAAGATATCAGTTAATCTTATGCAGAGTTTTTGTCCGACTGTCCGTCACTTTGTCCGTCGGTCTGTCACATTTCTTCAAATACGTTGCAGAATTTATCTCCTTTCGAAATATGAGAGATCTTAACAACTTTTAGAAATGGATAATGTTGCAATAATAATAAATAATAAATTCCCAACAAATAAAGTGGATGCCTTAGAAGGAAAGTGAAACGAAAATTTTAAGATCTTTAAATAAAATAAATATGTATTCGATACGTTTGAAGCGAAAACAACGCATTATTACCAAATGAACAGATATTTATTTTGTTTGGAATTTATATTGAAATTCATGAATATATTTCGAAGATACACTTTAGCATCAGTATGTCTTTCTTTCTTTTTTGCCATGTTGTTGGAGTATAGAATCAGTAGAAGTCTGTTTGTTGTTTTTACGGTAGTTTTTTCAAATGTCAGAACGGTGCGTTGGTCACGCGGAATTCACGTTAGGGTTTGTGTTCCTTGATAGAAACGATGGTTGAGTTTGAATAAAATAAATACATATTAGATACGTTTGAAGCCAAAACAACGCATTATTAAAAAATAAACATATATTTATTTTTTTGTTTGAAATTTATATTGAAATTTATGAATATATTTCATATATATATATATATATATATATATATATGAAATATATATATATGATATATATATGAAATATATATATATATATATATGATATATATATGAAATATATTTATATATGAAATATATATATATATATGTATATATGAAATATATATATGTATATATGAAATATATATATATGAAATATATATATATATGAAATATATATATATATATATGAAATATATATATATGTATATATGAAATATATATATATATATATATATGAAATATATATATATGTATATATGAAATATATATATATGTATATATGAAATATATATATATGTATATATGAAATATATATATATATATATATATATTTCATATATATATAGTATATATGAAATATATATATATATATTATATATATGAAATATATATATATATTATATATATGAAATATATATATGTATATATGAAATATATATAATATATATGATATATATATGTATATATGAAATATATATAATATATATGTGATACATATTATATGATATATATATATGAAATATATATATATATATGGAATATATATATATGAAATATATATATATGAAATATATATATATATTTCATATATATATATTTCATATATATATATATATGAAATATATATATATATGAAATATATATATATATTTCATATATATATATGAAATATATATATATGAAATATATATATATGAAATATATATATATGAAATATATATATATGAAATATATATATATATATATATGAAATATATATATATGAAATATATATATATGAAATATATATATATGAAATATATATATATATATATATATGAAATATATATATATATATATATGAAATATATTTATATATATATATCTTCATCAGTATGTCTTTCTTTCTGTTTTCTTCTTTTTTTGTCATGTTGTTGGAGCATAGAATTTGTTTATTTTATAATATTGCGTTGTTTTGGCTTCAAACGTATCTAATATGCATTTATTTTATTCAAAATCAACCAGCGCTTCTATCAAGGAACACAAACCCTAACTTGCGATCTTTAGTTGTTGGTTTTATCAACTGAGCTATTTAGACTTTCTCATAAATAGTGCGTAACCCATTACTTTAACTAAATAATTGATTGGTAGCTTTATGATTTACGCCATGCTTCAAAGTATGAATTCAAACATAAACGATAATAAAAATAAATAAATGAATGAGTAAACATTATTAAAAGCGTTTGAAATTATTTTAATAATCCAAAATAGTTTACTTTGCTTTAAGCACACACTGGCAATAAAGCAATTTAATATCATTCAAACACGGTATTGTTCGATTGTATTGTTAAATGGCATTTTAGTTATTTAGAACTGCTTTAAAGCTTCGCCGCTCACTCATTTTTCGACCAAATTTCAAACATTTATTACAGTACCTTCTCAGCTATATTGTGAAAAAAAAAAGAAAAGATTGTCAACTTTCATTCAGTCAAACAGAAGTTATGATGAATTACTGGTGTTCAAAATCGTAAAAATTCGCAAGGAGGTGAGTGACGTTTTTTACTGGGTTCCAAAGAAACCACGTCGCTTCAGAGACTACTGTTGCTACCAATTCACCGCTCTCGCGAAAAGAGAAGTAACAAGTGAAACAGAGAGAATGAAAGAATGAAATGGAGATAATTGGGGGGTGAAATGGAGATAATTGGGGGGGGGGTATTGAAAGCAGACGAGTGGTCTTCATTATTATTACATATGTGTGTATATTATGTTTATGGGGGCAAAAACATAAGACTAAAATTAAACAAAGAACAAGTGAATTTACTGGAAAAGAAAAGGACAAGATAATCTAGTAAAAATATAATAAAGTTATAATTTAAGGTATTGCAGCATTAATATTTTTTTTAATTCAATTTATAACATTATATAATAAAGTCTTAACGCTGCAATATTTTAAGTTAAAATTTATTATATTTTTTACGAGAATATTTTTTCTTTTTTCTTTTCCAATTTTAACAACTAGTGCTTTACTTTTCCATGTTTAAGCTTAACCATATTACTTTTTGTGCTCGCATTTTTCTATTGTAATTTTATATATTTGAACTCGTACAGACCATAATTCTAGGAATCAAAATAACAATTCTTCATCTACTTAAAACGTCTAAGACATTACCATTAAAAAAAGAATTGGAAAAAAAAAGATATTACTTATCCATTTTTCTGCGATTAATCATACAAATCACGTGAATCAGCATACTCAGGAATAAATAATAGAAAATCCACTGTTTAATATAAGTAATATTGATATTGGGATCTACATTTAAAATATTGATATTGGAATACACATTACAAATATTGATATTGGAATACATTTAAAATTTTAAACTATTAATATTGGAACACATATGAAATTTTTAAATATTGACATTGAAATACACATTTAAAAAATAAAACTATTGTTATTGGAATATAAATTTAAAATTTAAAAATATTGTAAATGTAATACACATTTAAAATTTTAAAATATTGATATTGGAATACAAATTTTAAATTTAGAAGTATTGATAATGGAATACAATTTTTTAAAAATTTGAGATATTGATATTGGAATATAAATTTTAAATTTCAAAATTTAAAATGTTGATATTAGAATACAAATTTAAAAGTTTTAAAATATTGATATTGGAATACACATTAAAAATTTTAAGATATTGATATTGGAATATAAATTTTTTAATTGAAAAATTTTAAATGTTGATATTAGAACACAAGTTTAAGAATTTTAAAGTATTGCTGGTGGAATACACATTTAAAATTTTATTAAATTTTATATTGGGATATAATTTTTTAAATTTAAAAATTCAAAATGTTCATATTAGAATACAAATTTAAAAATTTATGAATATTGATATTGGAATTCGCATTTAAAACTTTAATATATTGATATTGTTATACAAATTTTAAATTAAAAAAATTAAAATGTTGATATTGGAATAAAAATTAATTTTTTTTTAATATTGATATTGGAATACACATTTAAAAATGTTTAATATTCATATTGGAATACACATTTAAAAAATTAAAAATATTCATATTGGAAAACAAATTTCAAAATTAAAAATGTTGATATTGAAATACAAATTTTAAAGTTTTAAAGTTTTGAAAATGTTAACGTTGGAATACTAATTAAAAATTTAAAAGTTTAAAAATGTTGGTATTAGAATACAAATTAAAAATGTAAAAATTAAAATGTTCACATTGAAATACAAAGTAAAAATTTTTAAATGTTGATATTGGAAAATGTATTCCAAATTCAAAAATGTTGATACTGGAATTCAAATTAAAAATTTAACGGTTTAAAATGTTTATATATTAATATAAATTTAAAATATAACGGTTTACAAATGTTGATACTGGAATTCAAATTTAAAACTTAACGGTTTAAAAATGTTTATATTTGAATATAAATTTAAAATTTAACGTTTTAAAAATGTTGATATTGGAATACAACTTCAAAATTTAACATTTAAAAATGTTTATATTGGAATAAAATATCAAAATTTAAACATATTGATATAGGAACACAAATTCAAAATTTTACCTGTTAAAAAGACCAAACAAGTGCAGATTTTTTTTTAAATAAATAAATATATTTATTAAGATTTAGAAAAAAAAAACAACTTGGATTATCCTGACGAGGATTCTTTTTATGAATCGAAAATTTGATTTTAATAAATAAATATATCTATTTATTAAAAAATATCTGCTCTTGTTTTTTGTTTTTTTTTTGTTGTTTTTTTTTTTAAACCGTTATATTCAGGATTATTTAGACGTTTGCGTTTTCACGTGAGATAAGTTGAACAAAACAGAAATTTCTAGTAAATAAAAGCAATTTTTCAATCATTCTATTCGAATTTTATCGCATTCATAATCTTGTAATTAAGATGGCGCTTTTGTTGGCGAAGATGAGACAAGAACAGAAAATTATATGAACTTCAGGCTATTTAATTAAAGTGAAATACTAATCAAATACGACCTAAGATGGGAGATGTCGCTTAGGGCATCTTTCCCTACCTTGACAGAGTACTAAATCAACTTCATAAACTAGTAGAGGATCCGTATTATATGGATTCTTCGGACTACTGTTCTTATCTTGAGTGTTATTTTTACAACGTTTCGGTTGATGTAACCTCAAACCTTCTTCTTAGATCGACCAAAATGTTGTGAAAACGACACTCAAAATGAAAACAGTAGTCCGAAGACTCCAAATAATACGAATAACCAATCCTCATCTCAAAAATTCAGAAATCGTAGTAGAGGATGATTTCTATTCTTAATACTAGTCGATAACTCCGCCCTGGAAAAAAAGAAAATATCATGCACCAAGTAAATTGATCAAGTATTGTTTTATGTTTTTATAAATAAAATCATTTTTAAGCAATTAATAGGAAGTCATAGGCATTACAATGATATACAAGGCTGATGCTAAACTATTTCTAAAGAGTAAGGTTAAGGAGGATTTAATCGGTGATGAATTTCAAAATGGCGTTGTGAGATCGTCGCTCGTCGCTTAACCACAATATTCTATTTTCTTCTCTTTTAAAATAAAATCATTTGATGAATTTTCATGATTTTTTTTTTATGAATGCAATTTTCTTTTTGTCACGAGTATGAACATTATAGATATTTTTCTTTATTTTAGTTTCTTTTAGGTGTGGTTTGGACGGGGTGGGGAAGATGGAGAAGCATCCTATTTCTTCTCTACTTGCCCTTTCCTACTGAAAATACGTCGCTAATCTTTCTATACTCTACCGGTACTTCCATGGCAGGTGCTCGACTGAGATACAATCCCTGAGTTTCTCCTGTAAACCTTTCACGGTAAGAAACTGTCTATCTACCACCATTGCAAAGAACTTTCCTTTAATCTTCCTTATACCAAAGAGGAAAATGGCTTAATCAGAGATAATCGTAAACAATTTTTTAAAATTTTCATTATCACATGACCCTTAAAATCTGACTAATTACCTCCTCATTTCTCAATCTTCTAGGCTTGCCATATATGTATCGATCATAACCACATTGATCATCGAAGTATAGTGACATTAAGCCTGGCTAGGATCAGACGGGTGACCGTTTTGGAATACTGTGCTGTATGTATAATTCCTCATGAAGATGAACGCCTCTGCTTTGCACAGTTCCAGATCACTCTTGGGCAAAGTGCAGCACCTGTTAGCCTCCCTCTGATATTCTGGAGGGTTATCAATTGTGGAAAAGGCAACACGATGCTTATTCAAATGAGCACATACGGCAGCAATTAAAAGTAAAGAAAATACAGAAAAGTTTGTATCACGTAGATATCAGGCACGAATGAATATCAAATATTCCAAAAATCATGTAATTTGATCAAGCAGATTTTTTTTATTCAAGGAAATCAAATTTTACAACTGAGCAAGTTGTAGTGTTTTCGTCGGCCATGATTAAATCCACTGAAATAAAGAGAGGCAACTCAAATCGAAGTGTGGAGGTAAAAAATCAGCTTACATTCAATACAATTTAGTAGTAAAACCGGTAAAAACTTTGACTTTCTTAATTAACAAAAAAAAAAATACTTGATCGATTTACATAATTTTTGGAATATGACATCTTCGTTCTGTAACGAGTATGCACATCATACAAATATTTCAGTACTTTTTTTTATTTACTTTTAATTGTCGCTATGTGCGCCAATTTGAATAAGCACCGACAACACATCTAGAAAAGGGATGACTCTGTTGAAAAACGAAACTGGATAGGGGGAGCCAATTAGCTCGATACGACAATCTTCTAGAGACGGTTTACAGAATTAATCAATTTGTAAACTGAAATTATTTTTTCTTAAATTTATAAGTGTGTGTGAGAGAGAGGTGAGGAGAATAATAATATTGCTATATTATTATTATTATTATTATTATTATTATTAATAACAATAACAACAATAATAATAGTAATAATAATCATAATAACAACAATAATAATAACAATAATAATAACAATAACAACAAAATAATAATAGTAATAATAATCATAACAATAATAATAATAACAACAACAATAATAACAATAATAATAATAACAATCATAATAATAGTAATAATAATATTAATAATAATAGTAGTAATAATAATCATAACAATAATAATAATAATAGTAATATTAATAATAATAATGATAATAATAGTAATAATAACAATAATAATCATCATCATAATATAACAATAATAATAGTAATAATAATAATAATAATAATAATAATAATAATAGTAATGATGATGATGAGGGGACAAGGAGGATAGAAGTACGGAGTAGGAAGATCACTAACCAGATCTAACCTGGATGAATGCAAAGATTACTAGGACTTTGGGGAAGCTGACTGCCATCCAAATTGCAGTAAATAACAATGGCCGTTACCAGTGAGAAATCAATGGGAAGCGGCTGTTGAGATAACTTAAAGTTGTTTGTAAAAGTTTTCGAAAGAAGTAAAGAGTACTGGAAATCAGGGGAGTCTTGTAACCCAGACTCGAGGGAACACCACCAATAATTAACAGGGAGTAATCTCTGATGATTACCTGTATAAGAACTCCTAGTGAGTACAAAAAAATAAAAAATAAAAAATAATGATGATGAGAAAAATAATATAAAAGTAAAGAGACTTCTTGTTGACTCATAAATAATTAACAGAACTTTATAAAGTTCTGTAATCAAAGTAGAAAAATGGCATCAACGGGGCACGGGTACATATATGTACTTATATATAGAATTATATTATATCATATATATATATATATATTTAATAAGTCTCAAGAAAGGCTGCTCTTGTGAAAATTTTCAAACGACATATTGTTTGAATTCGTCCAAATGGTCTTGAAACAATTGTAACTAACAATGAAATACACTTTTTGTTGCTATCAGCCCATTTCTTGAAGCCTTGGTTTTTGTTAAAACAGTAGATGAACGCTCAATTATGAAATATAATAATTTTGTAGCTTACGTTTTAAGTCATCTCCTTTTTGGCTTAAATTTATTGGTATATGAACGATTACTGAATTATATAAACCCAGTATAATTCGGAATACTACAAATTAGACTATATATATATATATATATATATATATATATATATAGTAATTTATAAAATATATATGGCGATTAAGCTACACTGAATATTCTGCGTTTCATCCAACTATAGGATTCGTCAGGCTTATGCGCATAAGCCTGACGAATCCTATAGTTGGATGAAACGCAGAATATTCAGTGTAGCTTAATCGCCATATATATTTTATAAATTACTAACTAGCTCTACCTACGTATTGAGCACTTTTGAAGTAAATACTTAAAGTTTACGCATAAATCTATACTTTCGTATGCGAATAAATGAAGTAGTTATATGATATATATATATATATATATATATATATATATATATATATATATATTCTATGTACACATTCTATACTAGCGGGGGAGGAGAAGGCTTGCCAGGTCGCAAAATACGCTTAAATATATTTTAATTCATGCAGATTTCGTATTTATTATTGCAGAGTCAATTCTCTATTGAGTAATATATTGTACCTAATATACAGAAGTGATTTCAAATGTTTATAAAAATAAAGACTTAGATGCCATCAACTAGAATTGAAAGATATTTAGCACTCCAACCATGTTTCCGTCGCTGTAGCTAGCAAGAGATAGGTAAAAAAAAAAAATAATATCAAACAACTTGAAGAAATGAATTGAATTTGGGCATGCGCAGAAAGAAATAAAAAATATGTTCGCAAATTGAAATGAACAGTTTGCATTTCAACTTGCCGATGTATGTACGTGTTATTCACATATAAAAACAAATATTTTACTTGTTATAAACCATCCTTGGTGAATGATTACCATTTCCTGTTAATTTCAGTGTTATGTGATCAGTAGTTTAAGAGTTTATCGGTTAAATATTTACATATAGACAGACACATATGAATCTAATGCCATATATATATATATATATATATATATATATATATATATATATATATATATATACATGTATAAGAATAATTTTTATTTAATTATAACTATTAAGTCGCTTTAAGAATACTTAAGGCTGGCCACTGTCTGATCTAAGAGGTAGTCAATTTGCTTTTATGCAACGTTTACGACTTCCATCGTTCGAACACTCTAGATTGTATAATGTCTGCACCAGAATTGTGCGTTGATTAGTTATTTATTCTCTTCATTCTTGTGACAATTGTTTGGTTGCCCGGAGGTAAAAGCTTAGCTTTTAGAAATAAAAGTGGGCTTCATGGCTGCGTTCGAATCTCCTGACTGGCGGGAATTGTTATCTCCTACACTGATGATTGCGTAAGCATGAAACACTAGATTCTCTAGATATCAAAGAATAATTATTTAATATGTATATATAAGTATATATATATATGTATATAGTCATCCACATACAATACTGTTTCGCTGCCTCAAGCCCGGATCGAAACCCGACCGCCCAAATGACAGCCAAGGCTTCTCACCATTACGCTATACGGCTGCTGCTGTGTGAGTAATGAATAAATGATGTTTTTTTTTACATTGTCCAAATACCTCCGTTCAATTTGTTTACACAAAGAGCGTCGCTTAATACGCTAATGGCAGCTTGTATATCACTTCCCAATATGCTCAACTCAAGATAGGGAGCATTATATATAATATATATTAGTGATGGGACGATTCCAAAATTTTTCCCGATTCCAATACAATTACCAATTCAGTTTTAAATTCCTGATTCCGATAGTTACCGATTCCGTTTTTTTTTTTTTTTTTTTTTTTTTTTAAATCACTAAATATTTAGCTATAGAGTTGTTTTTCTTTAGATTACCGTAAAAAGAAAAAAAACGTGATATATTTTCGCGAACGTAAAAATACACCTGTGTGGGTGATCTATACATTTTTATATTGTTTGTAGCTTAAAACCAATACATATTTACCATTTTATCTTTATTAGCAATAATGAAAAATGAAGTTTTAAACAAAAACCAACCAAGTAATAAACAATTGCAAAACTCGCTTTTGTTATTGGAAAGTAGGCAACATTTTCTCCAATTCCGATGCATTAAAAGTTCCGAATTTCTTTCTTTCTGAAGCCGATTAATCGTCCCAACACTAGTATATATATATATATATATATATATATATATATATATATATATATATATATATATATATATATATATATATATATATATTAGTGTACATCATCATTTATGTCTAGATATGAATGCATAGGAAAAAGTAGATATAGTCTATGAAATGGTTATGGCAATCGATTACATAAGTAAAATTTGCATAAAAAGAAATATGTATTTTTTAACGCAGTCAAAAAAGCAAATTATTTTTGTTTTATTCTACTTACATTGTTGCCAGATTTGATTCCTTTTATACATTTCAGGTGTTATTCGCCGATCCATGGCAAATGGATGAATTTGTAATTTCCTTTTAGAATTATCCGTGGTTTCTATTAATAATGTTTATTTTTTCTTTTTTTTTCTTTTTTTTTAATAAATCCTTGACGCGGTACAAAATGAATAAAAGAAAATGCAACGAAAAAAAAAAAAAAAAAAAGAAATAGTAAATAGTCAATAAAAACCAAAAAAAAAAAAAAAAAAAAAAAAAAAAAAAAAGGGGGGAGAGAAAAAAACGTTAGAGTAAAAGATAGACAATGTACATTTTTTCAGCCATTTTTTTCTCTCGGCATTTTGGCTTCGTTCGAGAAAGTAGAATGAAAAGACAAAATAAGAGTCGCCTTTTTCTTATTTTTCTTCCGATCAGAAGTCTTTTAAAAACGGTAATTCCGATGCTTTTTCATCGCAGCCCGTACTAAAAATGCTATCCAATAAAGCACTGCAGGGAATGATAGATTTTTTTTTTCCTTTTTTGTTTTTCTTTTTAATCAATAAGGACTTCCTTCGTGCAAAATTAAGTGTGAAAGACCAATCTGCCGGGAAGAAGATCGGGAAGTCAAAAGAAAAAGAAAATGTGTTTCATAATTATTATGCATCAGCGAACGAAAAAGTGGAATCAGAGAGAGAGAGAGAGAGAGAGAGAGAGACGGGGGGAGGGGGAGACGGGGGGAGAGAGAGAGAGAAATGGAGGCACAAAGATATTGAGAGAAGGGCGTGTAGAACAAATGGCCTTTGCAAAAGAAATTTGGGGAAGACAAAGAGATTAAAAAGTAATTAAAAATTTAAATGAAAGAAATTTAAAATACGAGGAAATAAAAAATTCAGAAATAATAATAATAATAATAATAATAATAATAATAATAATAATAAGTATATATCTAGGTTTATGAGGGCAAGTTGTATGATAGAGTCTCATATACGTCTCCAATGTACCGTTCTGATTTGATATGACAGATGCTGTGAGCGGATTGAAGAAACGTAAAAAGCCAGCGCAATTATTTTAGATTCTTCGACTTTTCCTTTAGCTATCTCTCTTTCTCCCCACTCTCTCTCTCTCTCTCTCTCTCTCCTCCCCCTCTCTCCCTCTCTTTCTAGATTAATAAAAAAGAAAAAGGACGCATTAAAAACTCTCTCGCTCACGCTTTCTTTTTCTCTTCGGCTCTCCCTTCCTCCTTTCTAGATTAATATGAAATGAAAGAATAAAGAATTCTTGTTATTGTAATCCTTTTGTGATGAGTAATTTATTTATTTACTTTATTTTTTTTTTTTGGCGGACTGTTATCCTCATCTTCATAATTGTTGTTTCACGACGTTTCGACCAACTATTTCTCTGGCCTTCGTCAGGTGGAATGCTGAGTCTCTTAACTGTATCCTCAGTAATTACTGCCTTCCGTAGTTTTGTTCGTCTCAGCACATTTTGGCCAACTAAGCCTCTGGCCGGCTCTGGGTAGGATTGGAACCGCTATCTTAAAACAATGCTCACCTGGAACCGTAAAGATTCAACGGTTGTACCCACTGCACTACAAGCCCTAAAGTGCGATAAAGGTTGGATTTTTTGGTCTTAAATATCCAAGTTTTTTTCGTTCTTATCTGGTCTGGCATCATCGAGTTGGTACCGAATGGTATATTATTACTCTATTATTGGAATCCTTTTGAGGTGAGTAATTTATGTATTTACTTATTTATTGATTTATTTATTGATTTACTTATTTATTTATTTATTAATTTATTTATTAACTTATTCATTTATTTATTTGCTTATTTATTTATTTACTTATTTACTTATTTATTTATTTATTTACTTATTTATTTATTTACTTATTTATGTATTTATTTACTTATTTATTTATTTACTTATTTACTTATTCATTTATTTATTTACTTATTTATTTATTTACTTATTTATTTATTTATTTATTTACTCATTTATTTATTTACTTATTTACTTATTTATTTATTTATTTATTTACTTATTTATTTACTCATTTATTTATCTATTTATTTATTTACTCATTTATTTATTTATTTATTTACTCATTTATTTATTTATTTATTTACTCATTTATTTATTTACTTATTTATTTATTTATTTACTCATTTATTTATTTACTTATTTATTTATTTATTTATTTACTTATTTATTTATTTATTTATTTACTTATTTATTTATTTATTTATTTACTTATTTATTTATTTATTTATTTACTCATTTATTTATTTACTTATTTATTTATTTATTTATTTACTCATTTATTTATTTACTTATTTATTTATTTATTTACTCATTTATTTATTTACTCATTTATTTATTTACTGATTCATTTATTTACTTATTTATTTATTTGCTTATGTATTCACTTATTTATTTACGTACTTATTTATTTATTTATTCACTTATTTATTTACGTATTTATTTATTTATTTATTTACTTATTTATTTATTTATTTATTTACTTATTTATTTATTTATTTACTTATTTATTTATTTACTTATTTATTTATTTATTTACTTATTTATTTATTTATTTGCGGACTATTATCCTCATCTTTTAGTTGTTTTACAACATTTCGGCCAACTATTCCTCGGGCGTTGATCATACCGACCCGATAATGGAAGACCAGATAAGAACGAAAAAACTTGGACATATAAGACCAAAAATCCAACCTTGATCGCCCTTTGATGCAGTGGATGGAGACGTTGAATCTCTACGGTTCCAGGTGAGCATTGTCTGAAGATAGTGGTTTCAATCCTACCCAAAGCCGGCCAGAGGCTTACTTGGCCAAAAACGTGGTGAGACGACAACTATGGAAGGCAGTTAAGAGACTCAGCATTCCTATCCCGTCACGGTTTACCACGGAGGCCAAAAGAATATTTGGCCGAAATGTTATGAGAGAACAGCTAGAAAATGAGGATAATAGTCCGAAAATAAATAAATAAATAAACCTAACAAAACAAAGACTCTCACGCTTTCTTTCTCTCTTTCTCCCTCCCCCCCTCTCTCTCTCTCTCTCTCTCTCTCTCTCTCTCTCTCTCTCTCTCACACTCACTTTCTCTGCATCGCCGTCTCTCTCCAAAATAATAAAAAGGAAAAGAAAGAAATACATTAGAGAACATGACAGAAAAACGAAATAAAGACCCCCCCCCCTCTCTCTCTCCCTCTACCTACCTACCTACCTACCTACCTACGTATCTCTCTATCGCATGCATCATATGAACTCCTATGTGGGTGTTTTTAAAATGTATAAGTTCTTTTTACAACTTCAGGAGAATTTCGTTTTGAAATGAATCATTGTCGGCGGAAGGAATTATTTGTGTCTAACGTTAATTACAACAAGATGGATGCGCGTCCTTCGACTTTAAAAAGACAAAAATAATAGCAATTCCCTTTGATATTCGGTGAAAACATTGTACGCTTACTCGACAAAATGGACGCTTCACAAAGTTGAAATCGTCCAGTTTTTCATAACGCTTTCACAATTCTTCCATTCATTCAACATCACTTTTTCCTTGACCAGGCGTCAGACTTTTCTTTTTGATATTTTGCCAGCTCACTCTTCATTCCGCATGGGTCAGCAGGTCAACTGTCTCCAAATTCCACTCTACCCGGTTTTAGTTAATTATTTGCCTGCAATCGTACCTTGGCCAGTCAACCTTTCTGTGATTCAGCACTTCCGCAATTAATTTTTACCAAAAAAAAATAATTTTTAGTAAAGAATGGTGGACCACTCCAAATATCAAAATTAGAATTCTAATATATTTAAGTCTATCTGCTTTATTTTCGCTAATTCTATTTTTATTTGCCAAAGAAATGCGTCAATTTTAAACGAATCTATCTATCGATATAATTATAAAAATAAAATGACCTTATAACGCGTGTCGTAAGCCAACATCCGGTTTACGATTTCCGGTTGCTCATGCGTACATAAACAAATAATCAACGCGAAAATAAGACGTGTTGTTTTACTGTTTTTTTGTTGTTGTTTTCTTTCGCGTTTAAATTATTCAAATAAACAATTGTTAATACTTTCTGCATTTTTTTTTTACATCATTCATTTCCGTATTACGTTTAAGTTATTTTAACGCAATTTTCTTACAAATAAATCTACTTTAACCCGTTGACAACAATACGAGCATTTTACAACGGCGATTTACCCACCGCCTTACTTTTTTGTTTTAATTTATTCTCCATTTTTTAATCCACCTTTCTTAAAAAATATTCATACATTTACCAACATAAAGAAATAATCCCGAAAATATTTTTTTTTAATTTGCGTTACAAATGAATAATTAACGTGACAATAAAACATATTGTTTTACTGTGTACATTTTCAGCGTTTCAATTGTTTTTTTCCGCGTTTAAATTAAAAGATATATCAACATTTGAATTTAACTTTAAGTATTACGGTATCTGTTCAGTGCACATTTACCTATAAGTACGGCAGACAACTTATAATTCAATGGCTTTAAGTTTTTTTTGTCTTTTTTTTTAAATAAACAATTATATTCAGAACGACTCATAGAAATCTATCTGTATTCTTTTTTTCATTTTAATATACTTTCATAGAAATGTTTCGGTTATGTCACAAAACACTATTTTCTTTACGTCACAAGTGTCACGCTCATACATTAATTTCATAGCTAATATAACATACTGACCCAACGGGTCACGGGTAGTCTAGCATATATATATATATATATATATATATATATATATATATATATATATAATATATATATATATATATATATATATATATATATATATTATTTATATAGAAAAATATTATATAGTCGCCCGAAGAAGGCTTGTGGTTCAGACTGGCCACTTGTATGAAACATTAGCATGTTCAGTGTAGCGGCTATGTAATATTTGTCTATATAAATAAAAATATTAAATGTTGCTCTTTTTATTGAGCACTCTTAATAACCTCGTTTTAATTCACGAGTTTTCCCTCCTGAATACCTTTAACTTGGTATACACAGGCGGCAAAAAGAAAGCCCACACTTATAATTTTTTTTAAAAACTGCAAATTTAAGCAAAATTTAATGTAACTGTTTAGACAAACTATACCTCATTTGATTCGTCTATTATTCCTCTATAATTTTATCTGTTCATATTTAACCTTTAATTGAAATATTCTAGTGTTCATGTCAATTTAAAAAAATAACTTCAAATTGAGGAGGCTAAAAGAATGTCCGCACAATGGAAAATTGTTATTTAAATGTAACTTTAGGATATTAATGCAACACAAATACAACAGGAACACAATGAACTAGATAATATTTAGCAGCGTAGCCTTTCTGCAATTTGATAGCCTGCAATCTTTTGAGAATTCCTTGAATTAGACTGCAGCAATACTCCAGGAAAAGTGCATCCCACCTTTTCTTTAATTTTTGTCCAATGTTCTTCCAAATTTGAAATTTTATCATTGCTGGATATAATACCATACATTTTTGAAAGGATTGAGGTCTGGAGATTGTGCAGGCCAATCCAAACATGGAATATCATGTTCTCTAATGAACCTCTTGAAATTGCCAACTGTGTAAATGGGAGCATTATCCTGCATGAAGATGTGATTATCATCCAAATTCTGACCAAAGTAGGGTAGAAAATGCTGTCAACATATTAATGTACTTGGTTGAATTAATTCGACCTTGCAAGCGAACTATAGACACTGGACCATTGGTACTAATAATGCCCCACACCACACCAAAACTGAACATCCACCACCTTGCAACATATCCTCGCAAATTAAATTCCTTTAACCTGTTCTTGACAGTAGAAAGAGAGTATTTTTTAACAAGATTGCACTGTTGTTGGATTTGGGGAGCCGTTTCAAATCTGTTTCTTAGGCTGCGGATCTTGATAGCATTGTCTTCCCTCTTAGAAGTAACTTTAGTATGACCAGATTTGGGGGCATCACGAACACTGCCGGTGTTTTGGTGCTTTTGCACAGGCTTTCGTACCGTTTTCTCATCACATTTCAATCTGCAGTCGATTTCTCGATTGGATAAACCAGAAAGGTAGAGATTAATGAGTTCCTGGCGATCACTAAGAAAAAGTCGTGGCATATGGACTAAATGTTACGTTGTATAGTTTGTAACAACAACAAATACGATTGGAAATGCTTTGTTGCCTGTTGGTGGATATTTTAAACTGATTTAGGGGCGATAATTTAAGCTGGTTTTAAGCGAATTTGTTGCTGCAGACTTTCTTTATGTCTCCTCAATTTGAAATTATTTTTTTAAATTGACGTGAGAACTAGAATATTTCCATTAGAAGTCATTTAAATCTTTTAAAAACTTTGGAAGAATGAGATGCGGGTAAAATATTTTCCCATGTTTTTCTGCATAAGGAAAATGGACTCTATACTGTTCATTGTTAAAGTATTTTTTATTCAATACGTCTGAAGATAAGATGTTCTTGTGAAAATTTTCAAACGGCACAATGTTTGAATTTGTCCGAATAGTCTTGAAACAATTGCAACTAACGATGAAATACACTATTTGTTACTATCAACCCATTCTTAGAAGTCTTGGTTTTTGTTCATATTATATATATATATATATATATATATATATATATATATATATATATATATATATATATATATATATATATATATATATTTTGTGGGAGATGGTGATACTGTTATTGATATTTATGATTTAAAAATTATTTTATTTCCTGTAGAGACAGGCCAGCTGCAGTCCAGTTTCCTCATTAAATATTTAAACAAACAACGAAAGAAAGAAAATGTAATGGCAACTTCCCTCTTCTCCATTGTAAAAAAATTCTTCCCTATCATATTTTCTACTTTGTCGGACATTTTAGCTTCAGTCATTCATATTATCTCTCTCTCTCTCTCTCTCTCTCTCTCTCTCTCTCTCTCTCTCCCATTATTTCCCTATTTGCACATTCTCTTTCACTCAGACGTTTGCCGACTTCCTTCAATATCTATTTCCGGTTTCATCAATTCTTTCGCCCCCTTTTCTCTCTACTCATCATAATCATCAACCTCATCAATACTAGTGATCCCATACAGAAATATTAATACGATCTATCTTTTATTCAACAATTGCTTTAATGTAATTAAAAAAAAAATGTCGATTTAAATTAATGGAAAAGTAACAAACAGAAATATCTTTTGTGACAAAATACAAAATGTTAATGGCGGTTTAAAACTGGCGAGAAACTCTTGTACAAAAAAAAACAAAAAAACAAAAAAACAAACATCTGAACAAAAAAAAAATATAATTATGGCATGAGTTCGTGAGAATTGTCTGATCTATTCCCTGCTTCCTTTGTTCCAGCTCGTTTGACTCGTTGGTCTAGTGGTCTCCACCAATTCGCTGTTTTGATACCTCATTGTTATATACAGCTTCCTATTCCAGTAACTTCATTTAAAAAATTGCAAGGTTGTGAAACTCTCTTCTTACGGCTGATAGCCAGAAACACGTGTCCATGGATCACTTTTATACAAGTAAAAATATTTAAAAATAAATAAAAAAAATATCGTATATAAATGTGCCTTGGTCTTTTAAATATCTATGGTCGCAATCCTGAATAGTAAATATACTTGCACAACCAAAAAAACAATAATATTATTCAAGTAACCTATTGTCTATACATCTATTAAAATGGGAATGTGTGTGTGTGTATGTGTGTGTGTGGGGGGGGGGGGGGAGAGAGAGAGAGAACACTTCTCAACCTATATACTCGACCAATTTTTGAAGAACATGACTAAATACGTTCATTCATTTTTTATCAAAAATATGTGAGCATATAGTTTAGCATAGTATTTATATAGTATTTAGGAGTATATGTTTGATAGTAGCCCGGTCATAAAATACACGTAAACATATTTTGATTTATACAAATTTCGCATTATAGATCCATATATAATATTCCATGGGCCATTATGTACGGCATAGTCACGTTGAAACACTAGTTCTCATCAGATCACCAAAGTTAAGCAATGGTGTGCCTGGCCAGTACTGGATGGGTGACCATTTGAGAATAGCAGGCGCTGTATGTGCTTTCTGTTTATCTCGGCATAGTTTCCAGTCGTCCTGAAATTTCTACTTGCAACTCGAATGAAACAATGCGACACAGGAGAGGCCTGGTTGGAAATTGGGCAACTTTTGGCCCAAAAAGATTTCACGGACAAATCACAGCATCATAAGCGATGTTCGTGGTCTTCATCGGTAACGATAGACGAACATATTATAGAGCCAATTCTTTATTGATTATTATATTGTATCCCATATACAGTAGTGATTTAAAAAGAAAAAAAAAGAACTAAAAACAAAACAAATATGACTTGGGTGACATCAGGTTGAATCGAAACCAAAACATTAAGTGCTCCTGCCTTAGTCGTTAGTATTTGAGCTATTGTCAGATGAATAAGAAATAGTAAAAAAATTAACCGACTTTAATGCATAAATGTATATTTGCACATGTGTATAAGAGCACTTTAAGTCGACTTAGGCCTGCCAAGTTTCAAGTTGTTCTTAATTTTGAACGCTTAGCAGTTATTTTTACAGGCTAAAAGCCCAATAAAAGAACGTTAAAAAAAATGCAATCATTTGACCTGCCTTACGCCACTCTGTGTCCTTGTATCTTGGAGGAGATTCATTTTGAAAAAAAAAAAAAAATGGAGACAGACAGACAGTTTTATATATTAGAGTAACCGAAATAGCTTCAGCGAGTAAAGAATATGTAATTCCTATCATTGTTCTTAAATATCTCTTTGTTTCTGCAGCATTCACTTCCTCGAAGAGCAATACAAAACAAGGCTCACCTGCCATGAAGACTCGCAGACAAGAATCGAACAATCGCCAATGCACAGATGTTAGATAACAAACACTCAGATAAGCTAACAACAGATAATCCAGCCATATTGTTTCAGCGCACGTGTACTGTGCCAGGCAAACCGGTTCCTCTTAAAAAAAAAACCCCACACTTATCAATTGTATGCTGTAATCGCTTAGCTATTCTTAATATAAAAGAGATTGTGTGTCTGTTTCTAACCAGAACTCATAATATTATTTAAAAAAAAAAAAAACGTGTGTTACGGAGGTTTGGTGATGCCAGAGTCCATCTTCTTGATTGTATGCCTTAAAAACTCAAGTATAAGTCCTAGTACTGAGAGATATCATGAGAAAGGGAGATGTTTTGAATATGATTGCATCTACTCTCCCTCCTCGCCCAACTAGTATGTCCGTATCCATTTGCATACCCTTGGTCAGATACCAATGTTTATTATATAAAGTTCTGGGAAAACAGAAAAAAAAAAAAAAACTGACACCGAAAAAGATATGAATGTAAGGATTGCACAGTTATGGAGTGTGTGTTTCATTCATTACAGAAAAAGTCTCAAATTAGGAAGAAAAAACAAAAGTCTTCAAGGTCTCCATAGGAGCAATCCTTCTAGGCTATTCTTTATCTCTACAAATCTACTATCAGACTATAAAATGGAGTATTGTCGTATTCGGGCTGGTGAATCTGTGCCCTATTTAAGGGTTTTTAATAAATTGCAGTATCTGTAATTTGTTGCCTCCCCTCCTTTCTTCTTCACTGCAACCTTTTTCTCACAGACGTGATGTTGCTAGTCTCACTTTTCTACAAATACTATTATTGCATGTGTTCCTCAGAATTGCTGATCTATTCCATGCTGCCTTTGTTCGAGCTCGTTTGACTCATTAGTCTAAAAGTCTCCTGTCTTTGCAATACTAAGCTTTCGTTTTTGTTAGCTCCTTATATCAAGTGGCTTCATGCCTTGTTTCAAAGGTCGAAATCATGGATATTGGATGTGGCACATAGAAAACGGTATATATACCAGAATGCTGCGAGCAGCTTATAACATCTCTTGGAAAAATCATTCCATGAATAAGTCAGTGTATGGATCCTTGTTTTGTGTGTCAGCGATTGTGACTATTACTTGTAGGACATGTGACTCATCGCGATGAAACTACAGGAAGACTTCTACTCTGGTCTCTGAACGCAAAAAGAAGAGCTAATCGTCCGTATGTCACACCGGAGGCGATCACTGAGAGGGAAACTGGCATAATCACGTTGACACACCAGTTCTCTTTAGATCACCAAAGTTAAGCAACGGTGATCCTGGTCAGTAACAGAAGGGTGACCATTTGGGAATAGTATTTAGGAAGACGTCGATAACTCCCTGCAAGAACTGCAAAAACCTAACGTCATCACCTTCCCTGACAGGAGATATACATGGCACTGGGGACTACTTGTGAATTCCGTACTGCCATGAAACTTCCTCCTTCAGAGGAAGATAGTCCAACAAACCTATGGGGAGTTCTATAAACTGGTCTGTTTAGAATTGATTTGTAAAGTTTTCACCTTCTCTTACTGGTATTGGATGACTTCAGAAATATGGTTGGATTGCAGTATGGACTATGGATATTATTAACAATTTTATAGGTGACATTTATTTTATTATTGGGTGGGGGGGCTGAATTTAGGTTTATCAGTATATAATTATAATTATAATAACAGGTATTACTGTATATCATGTTCTGCTTAAAAAAAAACAGTGTTATGAACACATAGGCACAATATCTCCATTATAGTAAAAAATAATTAAGTATTTCGTTTTTAAATAGAAGTTATAAGAGAGACAAAGAAGCTAAGATAAAAAACGAGTAAACGTGTATATTTTATTTACCTTTTCTCCAGGAGGTTAGATACAAGGTCAAGTGTGGTTTGGAAAAGTCAGAACACTTGGATAAGTAAATTCTGGCCGACAAAGAATGCCTGAGCAGCCCTTTTGACACTCCCCCCCGGTAGGGGTCTTTCATGCAATTAGCAATAAACTAATCACTTTTCAGAGAGAGGGTAAAACCTGGGAAGGTGGGGAACTGAACAGAAGCATACCTCGGTTCGACAACAACAAATTCACTGTCAAACTGATTGTCCAAGACGTATCCTGGATTGGTATGAACACCTACTGAAACTGCGCTGTGAGTGAGAGAAAAAAAAAGTGAAGGAATGAGTGAAAGAACGATAGAGTAATAGAGAGCGTGTATAATCGGGAGTTCATGATTTTAATAGAAAGGGAGAGATACAGAGAGATAGGGAATGTACATGAGAAAAAGGCGGGGGAAAAAATTAAAACCCGAAGAGAAAGTGTGTGTGTGTGAGAGAGAGAGAGAGAGAGAGAGAGAGAGAGAGAGAGAGAGAGAGAGAGAGAGAGAGTCCGAAATTGATGGAGGTTTTTCCCTGTGTTTCGATTTACTTCATTCGAGGTTCTCAGAAATCAAGGGGCCCCTTTCCTGGAGTTAACACTTGATCGCTATACAAGACACATGGATAGTCAAATATTCCATTAAAGTTCTCCTTTATCTCTTAAACACTTTGTAAAGAAGTTTAAAGACATGTTTCCTCTCCCGAATTGACCATTTTAATATGCTATAGAATATCTTTATTGTGGTCTCTTGCTCTACCCGGATTCCAGGACAAGAATTCGTCTAGTCTGGTGGGGTATCCAGTTTCGTGCTGAAACATGAGGTAAAATCACTTGGACATGGCGCACCATTCCTACTAAAAGCTGGGTTAGGGTTAGGGTTAGGGTTAGGGTTAGGGTTAGGGTTAGGGTTATCCACACTGAGGATATCTTATTTGTGCTACGAATACGATGTAATTTTGAATATTTAGTCAGGGTTTACTTCTAGGGAAAACTATCCTCTTGCCAGGTTGTTTTGGCAAACCCTTGTACAGAGATTTTAGACACTCGAAGAAAGTATCTAATGGCTATTAAAGTTCTCTCCAGTAGGCATTCAAGTTCTCCCCAGTTAGGTATGTGTGTATTATGTGACTATGGGGACACTGATTTCTTTGCCATACAAAGTTGGTGAGTTTAGGGGATCACGTGTATGACTTACAAAAATTTGACCGGTAAACGGAATCGCTTGCGAGTTCTTAATGTTTCGTCCATAGAGATCAATGCAGAAAGCAAAAAATGGCGTAGAATTAAAAAAAAACAGAAAAAAAACCTATGTCGTTCGTAGCAAACGATGAAGCATCTTATTTCTTAGTTGTGTTGTGTAAGTTGTTGCTGGGAGGAGGGAATGTTCTCTCTTATAATAATACCGTGTCAAAGGTCATTTGAATGATTTGTTCGACAGGGGTGGGTAGGGAGTTGGCAAAATAAAAACGTGGTTGGAATTGGGTGGGAGAGAAAGGGGTGATTTCAAGAAATAGGCTTATAAGTTGAAACGCTGATTGGACAGGACGTTAATGGAATGAGTTGATAGAAGTTTGGTGCTTAGAATTGAATGTTAGAGAAGGTAAATGATAAGTAAGGCGCAGGGGGAGGGGGCCGGGAAGGAAAAGAGAGAATAAAAGTAAAAGAAATGAATATCCACCCCACCCCCTCATTTTTTATTTTTATTTTTTATTCTCTTTTCCTTTCCTTGTCCTACTTATTGTTTACCTTAAAAGAATTTTTAAAAGGAAATGAAGATGGGGGGGGGAGAGAGAAAGAGAAAAGAGCGAAATAGTGAAAGCAAAAGAGGAGGGGGGGTGAACTTATCAAAAAGTAATTTTTTAATGAAACAATGGCGTTGGTGTTGGGGTGGTAAGTAAAAGAAATTATGAAATGAAACAAAATGTAGCTGTGGAAGTAAAAATTAGAGAGAAATACATAGAAAGATAGAGGCAGTAGAGAGAATTACATGAAAAAAAAAAGAGCAAAATGTGTAGAAAAGCGAAAGATAGATAGCTATATAGAGAGATAGAAAGAGGAAAGAAAAGTAGAGAGAGAAGGAAAGACAGAGAGGGGTGGAGGAAAGATAGAAAAAACATGTAGGATAGGAGAGGTCCAGAGAGAAAGATGATGGGGATTATGTCGGCTGTAATGAGAAAGGTCAAGACAATAAAACGTCAGTTGTCGAAACAAAGGGCAATCCCTTTGTTTCGACAACTGACTGTAAAAACAACAAAAACAATATAAGATAAAATATTAAAACCACGACACAAAATGTTTAAAAAATACAAAAGGATATAATGTAAAGAATTAAGAACAGTTTACTTCTTTTTTTATTATACACTAGCAGGGTGGGGTGGGGCGTCCGACCTTACCAGTCATAAAATACGCTTTATATATATATATATATATATATATATATATATATATATATATATATATATATATATATATATATATATATATATATATATATATAAGATTACTGTTTTAAAATAAATAATATATTATATACTGTTTTAAAAATAAATAATATATTATATACGTCCAAATAAATTATGGGCGACTTTCTAAGTAAATAAAAATGAGCTTCGAGGCGAGGCCACTATTCAACCGTATTTATCGTTAAAAACAACAACAAATCTCTATCTCTATCTCTCTCTCTCTCTCTCTCTCTATATATATATATATATATATATATATATATATATATATATATATATATAGTCTTTGAAGTTTTTAACCTTTAAAACTATACAAAAAAATATTTTTTATCATTCGTTAGAAAACCATTTAGTCAGTAAGTCATTTAATCACCTGCAATCACTGCATCAACTCGCTCTCGAATTTACTATAATACCAATAATTTATTTTTCAAGGGATCATCAGTTGTTTACCATGAAACACTGTTTCGGGGATTTAAAAACAAAACAGTATATTACATCATTGCTATATATATATATATATATATATATATATATATATATATATATATATATATATATATATATATATATATATAGATAGATAGATAGATAGATAGATAGATAGATAGATAGATAAATATTAATTCATGCAAATTTCGTAATTATCATTACAAAGCCAATTCTCTATTGAATATTATATTGTACCTAATAGATAGTACTGATTTCAAAAGTAAAAAGAAAAATGACTTGGATGCCATCAACCAGAATCGAAACCAAAACATTTCGAGTTCCAGACACGTTCGCTCATTTCGCGTTCCAAGCGCGTCTGCTACCGTTTGAGCTAACCCAACAGCCAGATAAGAAAGATTTAAAATCAAACCAGTTTTAGCTATGATTGGTTTACGCATGCTCAAACTAACAGAAATATCCGCAGGTTAAAATGAACATTTTGCAGTTCAACCTGCTGACTTTTGTACGCATTATTCATCCATCCAAACAAAGATTTTACTTGTTATAAACTTTCCTTGGTGTATGAGTAATATTTACTTGTTAAATTCAGTGTTATGTGACCAGTAATTTAAGAGTTTATCGGTTAAATATTTACAGACAGACATATACATCTATTGTTTTATTTATGTCGAAAGAAAGACAGAGATTGTGGGTAAATGTGTTGTTCAGCAACGTAAATTATTTGACAGATAAAAAATTATAAAAACGATTTATTTCCATAAACACATTATTAGGCCCAAAGGCTGAAACATAACCAGAAAAAAATCCTTTTTATTATTTTCTCATCATTTTTATTATACTAAATGTACGACACTCGAGGCCGCCATATTGCTTTTAAAATTTGACCTTTCTAAGGTTTGACAGATTGGCCTTTTAAGGCCAAATTTTGCCTTTTATTTTACCTTCTTTCATGGACCACGTTTTTGGCCGCCATATTTTTTTGTAATGAAAGAGTGTAAAAAAAGGCCAAATTTGGCCTCGAAAAGGCCAATCTGTCAAACCTTAGAAAAGCCAAATTTTAAAAGCAATAGGACGGCCTCGAATGTCATACATTTAGTCTAATAAAAAACAATGAAAAAATCATAAACATGAAATTTTTTCAGCCTTTGGGCCTAATAATGTGTTTTATATAAAAAATAAATACTTTTTATGGATTTTTGTCTGTCAAATAATTTACGCCGCTAAACTACACATTTACCGGGATTGTGTTAGATGTGATGAGAGAGGTCAAGACAATTACAAGTTTGATATTGTTGCTTTTTATAACAACTCTTTGGGTCCATATACGGTTTATTATTATTATTATTATTATTATTATTATTATTATTATTATTATTATTATTAATAATAATAATAATAATAATAATATTATTATTATTATTATTATTATTATTATTATTGCTTTATTACTTATTGGAGTGACACTTTGGAAAGACATGAATTTTATGTAACTTACTAACAGTATAATAACCTCTGGATAACTGCAATAAAAAGGGAGAATAAATGAAAACGCCTTGTATGTAGCTACAATGTGTGATTACGTCAGAAATGTTAACAGTTTAGTTTGGTTTGGTTGTTTTGTTTTACGGCTTATCAATTCTTTTCGGGGTATTAAATGCCAAAATCTGGTCATTTTGGAAAAAAAAGTTTTTACGCTTCAAGTTCTTTATATCTTCAAATGTTTGTCCATGGTGTTTGATTTGGTTTGGTTTGGTTGTTTTGTTGTTTTATTATGTAGAACATGATTGAGTTACACAGCAGGATTACAAGCACAGTGTTCAGAATATCATCGATGATCAACAGCGCCTTGAAGAAATTCTAAGCAAGCCAAGAATTTGGTGACTAAATAACGGTCTAGAAGAATTTATTCTACACTGACCGAGGACGGGAAAGTTAAGCATCCCAAATTCTCAGTTTTAACGTCGGTTTTTAATGTAGGAAAAATCCTGTGCCTCAACAAAAAAAAAAGTTTCGTACTCTACATTAACAAATAAATATTTATCCCTCCAACCAAAAGAATAATATAACTATTAAAATGTCAAATAATTGTCCCTCTGTGGGAATTGAAATTCCCAGGCTAACTCGATTGCCGACCTTTAACTAAGTTAACCAGAGAGCGACACAGCCACGTCATTTCATCTTTCTTATATCTCTCCCTCTTTTGCGCTGGACCCTCAACCAGTCAACATGTAATGAAGAGCCGCTCCGGTTGGCATTGGCCTCCCGTCCAGAGCTCCTGACTAACCCGTCAGCCTCTCATCAATCGCAAGTAACGTTACTCCTTTCTCAATGAACTCGTATTTCTTACTATCTATATCCTTATTATTTCTCAGGTCTATTTATGTAAATAAATCTACATTCTTTCACTAATATATATATATATATATATATATATCGGTATGTTTTCGTCATCATTATGCGACCTTTTGTTTCTCAATTGCCATTCAATTCATTAAACTACACATGACGATGGGATCGTTTATAACATAAGCAGACCATCCTGCCCTCTACAACTCGTTTGTTTATTAAAATGTTTTGTTTAAATAGTTTTATTAAAACGTTTTCTAAATAAAAATTAAATAAATAAATAAAATGCACTCTACTTAAAAAAAAACAAAAAAACTTACAAGCCAAAAACCGACCAACTGTTTTTTTTTGGGGGGGGGTGCTTGTTTACAGAGTGCCATGAGCATGTGCAAAGATGAAGGTCAACAGGTGTCGACTGAAAGTTGTTCCTTTTGTTTTCCTCTCCTACTGTGGTTCTTATACTCTAATAGATACACTGCATGCATTTCTTAGTAAAACACCACGAATGCTTTTGATATGTAATGCCATCAGCGGCTAACAAATAAACCACGTTTAAATAAGACATTATGAAACTGCAAACATAAACATACATTGCTTTTACTTTTTTTTTTTTTAATATTCGGTTCGGTGACTAAAGCTGTTGATTTCGTCTTAGTTATCAAAACTGTATTATTACCATTAATTGGCAGCTTTGTTCAAACAACGTAATTCCACGATTGGAGAATACAATTTGGAATCAGCATTACACCCATAGTCCTCTGGATACCATTGATGATCGTCAGTGTGTGTGTGTGTGTGTGTGTGTGTGTGTGTGTGTGTGTGTGTGTGTGTGTGTGAGAGCACTAACCCTATTCGGGTTTAACCGACTTCCTCCGAAGGAGGAAGTTTCATGGGAGCATGAAATTCACAAGCGGTCCCCAGTCGCAAGTATATCTCTGTCAGGGGAGATGAAAACGTTAGGTTTTTGCAACTCTTGCAGGGAGGTGTCGAAGTCCTCCTACATACAGCGCCTAGAATTCCCAAATTGGTCACCCATTTTAGTAATGACCAGGCTCAACGTTGCTTAACTTCGGTGATCTGACGGAAACCGGTGTGTCAAAGTGATTATGCCGTATATAATGATCGTCAGCATCCTGGAGAAATTCCAAGCAAGCCAAGAATTTAGTGGTTCAATAGTAAAACACGGGCACGGAATATAACTCTCTCTCGTGTTTATGTAAAATCAAATGACAATCATTTTAATGTAATAGCTAACAGAGAAACACGTTTCGATAAAACATTCTGAAACAGCAGGGATGAATATACATCCTTTTTTTTTTTTTTTTTAAATTCTATCCGCTAACAAAAGCTTTTGGTGGAGTCTTAACCATGGAAATTGTTGCCACCCTTGGTTGGCAGTTCACACGTTTAATGTTAAAACAAAAAAAAAGTGCCACACTCCATCTTTACACGTTGGAGTCAATACACTCTTTGCGGTTTGAGTATCAGCATTGTTTTTTTTTTTTTTTTTTTTTTTCTTTTTTGAGAATTTATGACTTTCGTTTTTGTTTTTTAAGTTATGCACACATTTCCGTACTTAATAAACTGAGCAGCTGGAATCTGTGTGAAATCTTTCCATCCTCTTTCTCATCCGCATCTTTTTTTTTCACACTGAAATTTGACAAGCAGCGAAAAGCATTTTCCCCACTATTGCTTTAGATACAACTAATGATTTTCTTAAAATATACTTCTGTTTCAATGTAAAACTCTTAATTTACTATTTATTGCAGGCTGCCCGGCGTTGCCCGAGGAATCGTTACTTTTATTTCTACCCTGCCACTCCCTATACATGACGTCATCTGCTATGACATCATGTACGACGGCATGTCTGATGTCAGCTTATATGAAGTCATGTATGACGTTAAGGCATATATATTATACATATGCTATGAGATTATTCTGAAAAAAAAACAGACAGGAATACGAATAGATTATAACAGGTTATCTATAAATATAAAAGCGAAAATGTATGTATGTGTGTTCGCTTTATCTGTGTGTCTACAAAAGGCTTCTTTCAGAGAAGCGGTCGGTCGGTTCACAACTTTTTAAAACTTTTTATATCACATATAAATCGTAATATCTCAGTTAACAACGAAGCTCGCCTGTCTATTTAATTTGCTCGATTTCGGGAAGATAAATATTCAATATTTGTCGCTCGCCGTATCTGGGTTAGTCTCCCGCAGTCAAACTTGACCTCATTAACTCATTAAAACGAACACCTGCTAAATCCAAGTAATTAAATAAATTCAAACGTGTTTCTGTGAGCATGTTGTGGTGGGGCAATGGTTAACGTTGCACTTTTTTTTTTTCACAACTTTGCCTCAACGGTTCGGGTTCGATCCTCATACTTACTTTTTTTTACACCCCCACACACACCTCCAAACACCCGGGCAACGCCGGGTACCCCTCGCTAGTCTATATATATAAAAGCGAAAATGTATGTATGTGTATGTGCGTGTGTGTGTGTGTGTGTGTGTGTGTGTGTGTGTGTGTGTGCGTGCATTTTTGTGTATGTCCGCCAAAGGCTTTTTTCGCTGGGCTTCTCGGTCGGCTCACGCCTTCTTAAAACTTTTTATATAATGTCTAAATCATAATATTTATGACTTAAGAACGGGGGTTGCGGCTATCTTTAATTTGCCCGACTTTTACGCGCTATTTTAGAGATATTTTTTTGTTACGCTTTTCAGTATAAAAAAAAGCGAATGATGGGGAGGGGGAAGCAGAAACTGGCTTGCAGCGCAAAACTAGGTCAAACATAACGCGACTTAACTTTCTCGCACCTGTCAATTTCACTTTATAAACGTTAACTTAAGACACTGACCACTTCTTCTCCCCTCGGGCCGAGATGGTTAGGTCTCAGGGTCTTTTTCCATTTCGTTTCCACCTTTGCTCCAAGGCTTCGGGGTTAAAGCCTACCTTCCTACTAATTTTTTTTTTCTTTTACACCTCCAAACAGCCGGCAAACGTTTTTTTTTTTAAACAGGGTTGCTTTGATCTACCCCTCCCCCTTAACACATACACCTCCAAACACCCGGGCAACGCCGGGTATCCCCCGCTAGTTTATTATAATTTATTATTTATATTTCTCTGGGAGGTGGCGGTGGTCAAGTGGTTAATGGCACAGACTGACGACCTAAGTGTTCCAAGTTCGAATCCAGTTAGTGTTGGCAACGTTCATGTGATTCCTCCCATAAGCACCTGATGCCTTTCTAGAAAGAATT
The DNA here is from genome assembly GCF_053919585.1 of Euprymna scolopes. Taxonomy (NCBI): domain Eukaryota; kingdom Metazoa; phylum Mollusca; class Cephalopoda; order Sepiida; family Sepiolidae; genus Euprymna; species Euprymna scolopes. Next base: position 71,795,699 of record NC_136500.1, on the reverse strand, counting down.
TTAGCTATAAAAATATCGGGGAAACCAATACCAACAATGGAATCTTTAGATTTATACAAATTAATGATGACACACCGTGTTCAGATCACCAAAGTTAAGCAATGTTGAGTCTGGTTAGTACCATATCGGTGACAATTTGGGAATTCGAGGCACTGTATGTGCTCTCCGTTTATTCTAGATAGAAAAATATCGGGGAAACCAATGCCAATAATGGAATCTTCGGATTTATACGAATTCATGATGATTATATTTCTCTAAGTCTATGTTTGTATGTCTAGCCATTCCACTTTTTCTCAGAAACTACTTGGCAGATCTGGTTGAAATTTTGTATGGAACTTTGTGATAATAAGATGCAATGAACTAAATATTATGATATCCGTTCGATACACAATGATATCTGCTCGATACACAATTAGGCATTAATAGGTATCAATCACCACAATACCACATTTACTCTAGAAGTTTGTCATGAAGCACTCATTCCAAGCCAATAAGCTACAATTTTTACCCGTTTTTAGCGAGCTAAATAGTCTAATTCATATTTAGTATTTATAATGAATCACCACTTATCAAGGGCGAAAGCAACTTGAGGATACCGATTAATCAGATGGATGTGTTGTTAGTTGAATGATGAAGAATATTAAGAGAGGATTGAAGAATGAAATGAACAAAAATTTATTACTTATGGGGATTACTCATTCAAAACAACCGGTGGGGTTATTTTGATTTTGCGTGACAACAAATCTTCATAAATTTCTAGTACTTTCCAACTTGTATGATAACGTTTGCAAATGATTTTGCATCACTGCAACAGCTGCTTGTCATTGACTTTTTGCTGGCAACGACCACTGGTCTTCAGTGGAATTTCAGTGGCAATAAACCTCCTCATGATCCCAATACCCAGTAGAGGTCTTGTGAGTGCTTTCTCTCCTTTGTCCTTTCATCCTCATTATTATTATTATTATTATTATCATAAGCAGTTGTGTCGGCGCATAGATGTCAACAAATGATCCCAGAATATGATTTGGAAGATCATAAATGAAAATCAGAGAAAAGGAGTTGGGTCCAGAATATAGACTCTTTCGATACATTCACATTTAAAAAGTCTCTTCTTGCTCAATGGACATCTACTTCCTACCAGGTCTTGTGGAGATCCGACCAGTAGCTCTTGTGTCATCTTACTTACAAAGCAGATATCAAAGAAAGAGAGAAACGGATGAATTTGAAAAGATAATCTCCTTTGATGAGGTAATTAAATAACAGATAGGATCAGTTTGCGTGTAAAGATGAAGACATTTATAATAGGATTTGTTCAAGATTGTCAGCTTTACGATATCGAACATTTTATGATTATCTGAAGCTAAAACACAATACGATATTCCAATGATTGCTTTACGGCATATCAAACCTTTTGGAGGTTATTTTAATACTCCCATCGCAATGAAATTCTTTAATATTAATGAGTCAAGTGAAGGCAAAGCATGACAAGCAGAGCAACGACAATCACCATTCCCTATTTGGACACCAAGAGGTGCTGTAGCGATTATCATCTCGCAAGAACTTTACCACTGTCTTAAGCCTCGGACGAACAATACTGGCCTCCTGTGTCAGACAAAGACAACAATAAGGTTCTTTGGCACCAAAAGAAGACCTTCCAGCAACCTCTGAACTCCCCCAGAAAGAGTGGGTACCACTCAATGGGCCTGAGCAAAGGTTGCCAAAATATGGAACAACCTGTACGTGGAACTATGTACAGAACGCTCTGTGAGCCTGAGGCACTGATGTGCCAACTATCACACACATCCTCACAGACTGTCCCCTAAGCAAGGCATGCTCCGATGTCGATCTAAGGGATACCCCAGATACTACCCTACAATAGATCTCGAGATGGAGTGATGATGATGATGATGATTAACTGGAGTTGGGAATAGGAAAAATCAGAATTGTTTGGAATATAGGAATCATAGAAATTTTAGTCTAATTTCATATTCTAAAAACGATTCATTAGTTTGATTTTTTTTTTTTTTACTTTACGGCATATCAACTCTTTTGGGGGTAATTTAAAACGACATCGCAACAGGTTCCTTTAACAGTTATCACCAGTGTTGGAACGATTAATCGAAAGCGAAAAAATCAGACATTTCAGAGTATCAGAAAAATTTTCATCTAATTTTCGATTTCAAAAACGATTCTTAATATATACATATATATATTATTTCATTTTCCATTGCTGGTACTAATGCCAAAAAAGATAAATATTTAATGATTTTAAATTACCAGTAACTAAAATCTCTAGATCATGATAATGAATTTGTGGTAAAAAATGTCAACTGAAAAAACGGCATGGTTAAAAAGTCAGTAACTCGTTTATTTTTTCATTATCTTTTTTTTTTTTTAAATAATGTCTAATTTTTTATGAAAAAAATTCAAATAATATTTTGTCAATTTACAAAGAACTATTATAAATCAGCTTCGGTTTAAAAGAGAAATATTTAGTTGCCTTATTTTCCATAAATTATTTTAAGGATATTTTAAGTATGACGGCTCCTAGAGTAAATGTGGTATTATGGTGACTGCAGTGATTCTAGCTCAGAGTAGAATGGTTACGTTATAGTAGATATATACAAGATGTAACTGTTATATGTTTTGCAAATAAATAATTCAAAGTGTAGTATCAGTTATAATAATGCATTCCATCGGTTCTGTCCTTGATCAGTGAAAAAAGAATCCTTCTAGACTGAGGCAATTTTTATTTTTTTCTAATCGAGAGTGCCCCCTTTTTTACTGAACAGTATCTCACATTAAAAACTCGACCTTTTGCATAATGCTGCCCTCGTGGGGAGACAAGTAAATAGGGATTGTATAACAAGAAAACCATTTATGCTATAACATGAAAAAATATGTTTGAAAATTTTTTAGATCTGGATTGAAAATTTGTATTGAGTGCTATTTTTATATTTCGGCCGATGTAATCTCTGGCTTTCTTTAGTTGCATCATTTTGAACTTGGGATTTTTTTTTTTTTATCTTAAATTTGATAATCTATACAGAATTTTGAACCAATATCTTTATTTAATTTTCCTTGTGCCACGAGTCCATGTGATTAAATGTGTTGATTAGCAATTAGTTGTAAGTGACAGTCTTTTGGAGACTGCAGGTTCAATTCTTACCATAGGCGATAATAATTAAGAATAAAATAATAAATAATTAACAATTTTACTCGATTATTGCTGACTGAATTCAAACAAATAAATCAAATTAAATAAAGGGCTCAGTTCGAAATTCCAGGTTAGTTCCCTGATTCGAACGTAAATATTCCTAATGTTTCTGAAATTTTGAGATGGGAATTAATTATTCGTATTATTTTGGATTACTGTTCTTATCTTGAATATTATTTCCACAACGTTTCAGTCGATGTACCTCAGACCTTCTTTAGGTGTGTCAGAAACCGACCTTATGAATGCGTGAAAAAATATTGAATAATTCGACCTCCCGTTATGAGCTTGGAAAGAGAGGAGGTCGAATTATTCAATATTTTTTCTAAGTAATTGAAAAATATAATTCTAACCCTAATTCTTTTTTTTTAGATTAAAAGAGTAAAGACCAAAATTTATAAAAATAACAGGTTCAATAGCAAATTAAGCAATGTTTGTTTTGTTAAATCGATTTTCTTTAAAAAATATTTGAAGAAAATAAACGAAATTTAACTTATGTCGATTATAAAAAATCAATATAAATTCCCAAAAAATCACTTACCTATAAAAATTACTAATCATAGCGTAGTTCCATTTTTCATTGTTAAGAATTTATCCATATTTATATTTTAAAATCAATTTATTTTTTAAATAAAAGAATTTTTTAAACACCTATTTGAAAAGCCTGCCATAACACTAGTATTTTACGTTTTTATTGAAAACCGGAAGTAGTTTTTTTTTTTTTATTGTTTTGAACTACGGGTGGGCAGAAACAAGTAAAAACCACACGTTCACGTTAGCCATCTACCCTTGCACGTGAAGAAATTTGTGCTTCCATACCTGAAAACTAGTCACATTTAACTTATAATTTTTTGCTTAAAAAAAACAGTTCATGATTTTTTTTTTTTCTCAAAGAAATACACGAATTTTTGATTTCATATATTTTATTTCCACTTTATGGAGTGAATTTTTTTTAATATCTAAAAAAAAAACATTGAATAAAATAGAAATAATTTTCGTAATAAAACGAAACTTTCTGTGCAATATAACAAGATTATAAGTTTTCATTTTAAAAAAATCAATGTGGTTTAAAAAAAAAGGTTTTAAACTTTGGACTTTACAGATAAATTTCTAAAAAAACTATTCTTTTTTGTGTTTTAAAGTAGAATATATTATTTTATCCTCAATTTGTGATATATAAAACTTTTGCACATAAATTAATTATTAAAATTTTAATAGACATTTCAAACTGGGGGGTGAATGAAAAACAAACGTTTGTCAAAAA
>NC_136500.1:71776221-71783721 GCF_053919585.1 Euprymna scolopes | reverse complement strand
TATATGCATTTACTTATTTTTTTTGTTGCTTTTCCCTAAATTTGCAGATATCGGTCATCCTCTCCCCTTAAATAATTTTTATATTTTTAATTTTTATTTTTATTCATTTATTTATTGTTTATTTATTATTTATTTTCTATTTATTTATTAATTTATTTTCCATTTAGTGTCTTCTTGTTACAGAGAGAGAGAGAGAGAGAGAGAGAGAGAGAGAGAGAGAGAGACCTTCGGTTCTGGTAAACGTGTCTACACTCCACGTTTACTCACCTCTCTCTCTCTCTCTATCTATCTCTCTCTCTCTCTCTCTGTAACATTCTAACAACTCTTGCTGACACTTTTTTTAAGTGATGACCTGTACATTTCAGTTGACCTATATTATTTTGCCCTATATATTTTTTTCGCGCCTTTAACATTTCCTGTCTGGGTCATTTTGACATTTGTTTCTCTATTTTATATTTAATTCTATCACCATTTAATTTTTTTTTTCCTCTTCTTTTTCTTCCCTGATCTTTCTTATTTATATTTATGCCTTGGCAGTAGAGTGAAAAGCATATCTTATTTTTCTTTTATTAATATTATTGGAATTTTTTCCTTTTTTCCCTTGTACACATTTTTGTGAATTATTCCATGGATTTCTTCCTTTGGATTATTTTGGACCATCTTCAAATTACAGGATTTCCTTGGATTTTACTTGCACAAATGGAAATTCAATTAACTTTCTTGAAGTTATATATTTGGATTTTACCGTCAATTTTTTTATTAACTGTTTGCTTGTATATATATATATATATATATATATATATATATATATATATATATATATATATATATATATATACCCGAGACAATAGAATGTGTGCTATTTAATTTAGACATTGTGTTTATTGAAAGAAGTATGGAAAGACACCATGCTTCGTTTTGCAAATGGATTCAGCAAGTAAAAACGAGTCTTCAAAAAAAAAAGTTACTGAATAGTCAATCAAATTAACCGAAAAATAAGAATCGAAATGGAAGGGAGTTGTAACTATTTTCGTAGGTAAACTGTAAATGGTGAAAGATGGTATAACAGAATGAGTAAACGAAATAGTGGAAGTGAATCCGAAAAAGTAAATTTCCCGGTGAATTATAGGGAAGTATTAGACGATTTTTTTTATCAGGTGAAATATACTCCTACCTCTTAAGTATGAACTGTTTGGGAGAGTCACTTTGGTCGAAATCAATGTAAGAAATTTCAAAGATGAATGAAAGTGATTGATAATTTCCAGAAACACACATCAAGTACTATTAGGAAGCATGGTTATATTGGAATCATGTTTATCACCTGGGTTATAGTACTATGATATCTGACTGAAGAGGGGAAAGCAGCTTTACTTTATAAAGATAGATAGATAGATAGAATAGAAGAAGATGACAGAAGATGAAGATAGAATGACAAAAGAAGATAGAAGAATAGATAGAATAGAAGATAGACAGAAGTAGATATAATTAATCAGTGCTTTTATTTATTTCTCTTGTAACTGTACTCCAGCACTAAATGTATGATTCAGAATTTTCTGGTACCTGATTGTTAATCTTAATACTGATGTTAACAAAAAAATTGAAAAAGAATTCTTATCTCTTTAATCCAATTTTAGTCAGAATATATTCCTTTTTTTTTTTCTTTTTGTAAAAGAGTTGCTACCATTTTCAAAATCTAAATAGCGTCTGAGTTTTTAGCGTGAGCTTAATTGTATTCTCTAAGCAGATTCTTTCCTCAAATTCAGACGTCTTTTATACGATTTCCCCGAAACCTGAAAGAAGCCTAAAGAATAACAAAGATTGTTTATAATCTTTGGAAATTAAAAGTTTTGAAAAGAAGTAAAAAAAAAAATAAATAAAATCTAAGTGGAAATTAAATAAAATATCAGGATGAATCTGATGCAATAAAAATAAAAGAAAATGAAAAAATTATCGTTGCTCTTTTTCTAATAAACATTATTTACTAAAGAATAACGTTTTATTTTTGTTTTTGTTTTTTCACAAATAACACTTGACTTAATCCACAACTTTCGGTACAACATGGTACCAAAATTAGTAAAAATATTTCTTCTTTTTTTTTTTTTCAGGCTACTATTCTCATCTTGGGTGTTATTCTCACAACGTTTCGGACGATGTAACCTCCGACATTCTTCAAGTGTATCCTTTCAAACTCGGGAATCCATAATCGAATTGAACGCTTTATTTAATTCACAAGGTGTTATGAATAATACACTTTACCCAGAGGCAATAAATATATTTAAATCTAAACATTATGGCAGTGACTTGTGGTGTTTCATGTAAGTAAAAAAATAGGGAATTAGTTAAAAGTAAATGTGAAAAAGGATAGTCAAGGATTAGAACTTGCGAAGCTAGATTTTGAAGTGAAAATTCCAATCATAAGTTAAAATAAATACAGAATGTTATTGAAATAAGGAATGTGGAATTGCAATTGTTTAGCTTACATATCTGTTTATTGGGAAAGGAATGTAATGATGAAATTTGTTCTGTTATAAAAATGAAAATTAAAATAAGGAATTTAATCGTCAATTGAAATTGTAAACATATTACTCGAAAAATAGGTTACTGAACTTGTTGGGTCATGTCAGTGTGATGCATGTCATCCAACGTGCTTTATGAGCACATGTTTAATCATGCGATGACGTTACGAGTTCTCAATATAGGTAGAGTTTTTAGATGCAGTCTGAGAGAAGAGTCAGGGATAGGGAGCCGAGAGAGGTCAGAGACGGCTGCTGACGTCAAACCTTGGAAGTGAAAGGTTAGAGAAGAAAAAGCTATGTAAAGAAACTTTGAATTCCTCGAGTGAAATCATGGACAAGTCATGAAATAAAGGATGCCATCATCTTTGTTTAACTGCGTCTTCGTGTTGTGATTCAACAGAAAAGGTATTGTCCATTTATACTATAAGAACTTTGTGAAAATTATCATCTCAAAAATAGGTAAGAAATATATATATATAAATATTTATAGAAACACTCCCGTTCATACAGAACTGTCAAACGTATAAATGCCAAACACACAAACTCTCGGTCTATCTATCTATATATCAAATCTCCTCTCATTGTGTATTACAAGCCGTCGGTTCTCCTGTATTATATGTATCCTGTCGTTATATATAAGACCGTGTCTATATCTATGTCTCTTTATATATACCTGTCTATATCTCACCAATGTCTCCATCTCCCAACAATATGGACACTTTTAAGACTGTCTCTATCACTCTAAGACTCTTACTAACAAGAACACTAAATAAGAAGCCTCGTAACATACGCACATATTTGGTAGCCTCAAAAATAAAACCGATACGTAACAGTGGCAGTTATGGCCTCAGAATCATGATGTGTACTTCTGTAACATTCTTTTATTAATACATTGTTTTTTTTATTATACCACTGTGTTTGGCTTGATAATTACTGACCTGAAATACTACAACACACAGGTAGATGGTTCTTGGTCTGTCAGCCATAATCGGGTAGAAGTCTTAAGAAATTTTTTTATTTTATGTTTAGTATCGGCTGTAGTGCCCATTGAACCTTAAACTTCGAGAAGACTGTCACTCAGAACTGATTGTGTTTCTTGCAATGTTTCGGCCAACTAATCATTTGGCCTTCTTCAGGTGATTAACTGCGACGGGATAGGAATACTGAGTCTTGTAACTGTATCCCAAGTAATTACTGCCTTCCATAGTTGTTGTTGTCTCAATATATTTTGACCAAATAATCCTCTAGTCTGCTGGCCTTTGGGGCCCATGGCACAGTGGATAGAAACAGTGTGAGTGTGTGTGTGTGTGTTTCAGTGGCAAGGACAGGCTCAAGGTTGACTGGAAACATTGCCAAAATAAACAGAGCGCACCTATAGCACCTGGAATTCCCAAATGGTCAACGATTTTAGTACTAACCAGGTTCAACGTTGCTTAACTACGGTGATCTGACGGGGACCAGGATGTTTATGTGATTATGCCATATATATTTATATAGTACCTCGAAACACGCGTGTTCGTAGATTACTGTTTCATAAGTAAAATAAATAATATGTGTTTACGTCAAAAAAAAAAAAAAAAAAAAAAAAAAGAAAAAAAAGATTTCCCAATGGAGACTTTAGTAACTGTATTATCGTTAAAAAAAAAAAAATCAACATAAAATCGACAACTTTAAAAGCGACAAAAATAACATGTAAAGTCATTTAAGATTTCATGGCGTAACGGTTAACGCAATGGTCTGATGTTCAAATACTAGAAACAGTCTATGCTGACGAGAGGTAATACCTCGAAACACGCGTGTTCATAGATTTATATATATATATATATATATATATATATATATATATATATATATATATATATATGTATATATATATATATAGTAAGTTATAAAATATATATGGCGATTAAGCTACACTGAATATTCCGCGTTTCATCCACTCTAGGACTCTTCAGTCCTAGAGTGGATGAAACGCGGAATATTCAGTGTAGCTTAATCGCCATATATATTATATAATAATTCTTCAGTCCTAGAGTGGATGAAACGCGGAATATTCAGTGTAGCTTAATCGCCATATATATTTTATAACTTACTAACTAGCTCTACCTACGTATTGAGCACTTTTGAAGTAAATACTTAAAGTTTACGCATAAATTTATACTTTCGTATATTAATTTCATGTGAGTAAATGAAGTAGTTATATATATATATATATATATATATATATATATATATGTTAATCAACATTCCAAAACGAGAAGATGCATTTCATTCTCACTCGTAATATTTTATTCATACGTTTTAGCATATATTTCGTTGAATATGTGTTAAACAACTCATCAGAGAAAAATATATTCCTCAGAAAATACTTGAAAAGATGAAAAAATTTTTTTATTTATCTAATATATAAACGGCTATTTGTCTGTCTGTCTGTCTGTCTCCATATTTTCAAATTCTATCTCCTCCGAAAGTAAAAGTCGATTGGATTTTTTACGGACCGTTCCTTTATGGGTCTTTAGCCGGTTAAAATATTTTTTCAGGGGTTAAAAAATGGGTCCAAATTGAAAAAAATCGTTATACATTTTGTACATTCATCTTAGTTTATTTTTAATTTTTAATCTGTTCATATGCATGTCACATTGGTACAGTGGTCACGTCATCAGCCTTGAATGCGACATTTTCGGTTTCGATTTTAACTGTTTCCACCTAAATAACTTATTTTTGTTTTTACTTTTGAAATCTCGACTCTATAATAATATATACGAAATCTGGACTAATTAAAATATAATATTTAAGCATATTTTACACCCGGGCACAGCTGGGCACCTTCCCCCGCCAATATATATATATAAATTGTAGTGATTCAATGAATTTAAAAAAAAACTTTTTGAAATGAAATGTTTGAGTTTCATATCAAAGAATTTTTATTATTCTAAGCAAGACAAAGAATACTTTAGAAATTTAATCTCCTTAACCTTTTTACTTTGACTTTCCATGTCTCACTGACTTTAGCAAATAGGGTACATACCTTTATAAATATTTGCTAATATTTCCTCCTATCTGGCATCAATTGAAATGGATGGCTCTCGTCTAAGGGAGGCCCCAGGATTTGATAAGCTCCTGGGTTTGACCTTTACACCTGATCTTAAATGGAACACATACATCAAGTCTGTGGCCAAGGTCGCTGGGAAAATGGTGGGATCCTTCTACCGCTCCAGAAGACATCTCATTAATGATGCAATTGTCTATCTATATAAGAGCCAAGTACGTCCAAAGATGGAGTACTGCTGCCACATCTGGACGAGGGCTGCAAAAAACAGCCTATCCTGCCTTAACGGAGTACAAAATAGACTCCGTGGCTTGGTGGGGGATGCCCTTTTCTCTACCCTGCAACCTCTTTCCCACAGAAGAGACGTAGCGAGCCTGTCATTGTTCTATCGTTATTTCCATGGCAGGTGCTCGTCTGAGCTCCATTCTCTGGTCCCCCCTCGCCAATCTTTCTCAAAAAACACCCGACTAGCTGAAACCACTGTCAATAATTTTCCCCACTCCCTATCTGTGCCTAAATCAAAACGTAGATACCATGAACAAAGCTTCTTTCTTAGAACTGCACGCCTGTGAAACTCTGTTCCGCTTGCCTGTTCCCCCCCCACCGACTTCAACCTGGATGTCATCAAGTCCAACACAAACAAATTCCTGATGAACCGCCCCCCCTATACTATACTACACTATCCCTTTGATTACTGTACACACAATAATCCTTATCTCTGAGTGGCCATTGGGCCTTGATAAACGGTAACTCCATGTAAAATAAAAAAAAATAAAAAAGATGGTAGACATCGAAACCCTATAGGTTAAGGAGATTAATTTTCTAAAATATTCTTTGTCTTGCTTAGAATAATAAAAATTCTTTGATATGAAATTCAAACATTTCATTTCAAAAAGTTTTTTTTTAATTCATTGAATCTCAACAATTAATTTATTTGCTCTATCTTGCATATCGAGCAATTCTTATTTAGATGGGATAATACTGATAGAATATTGCTGCCAGTAATATTTTGTAAATCTTATAACCACAGGTGTCCATATCAACTGATTGTTAAATAAAATTATTCTGAAGTGTGTGTGTGTGTGTGTGTGTGTGTGTGTGTGTGTGTGTGTGTGTGTGTGTGTGTGTGTGTGTGCGCACGGCATCCTGTGAAGTATGCAAATATGTACTGTTGGATTATAAAAAGATTAGAATTGAAACGTTGTAAAAACAACCGTCTCTCAGATAAAAGAAAATATTAAAAAAAATCTCACAGAATGTTTAATACTTTTAAGTTTGACCCATCGATTATGACTTTCTATTTCTTGTTGTTCTAATTTCTTTCTTTTTTTTTTTTTTGTAACCTAAAAACAAAACCTTAAAAAGTAAAAGCCGTTAACGTTGGATTTTAGATGCAACAACAACTAATCCTTTTGATCCAACCAATTTCAAAGTCCTTTAATTCCAAGGTCTATCAGATTATCGGTTCATTTTAAACCTAATTCTTGTTAGGCAAAGATTCCGGGGATTAAAGTTCACGCTAAGTTCATTTTCCTATTCCATTTGACCTCGATTTTAATGGGGATCTTTCTTCTTAACAAGTTCAACACATTGGAATTACCTAAGTTAATCATAACATAAAGTTGTAAGATCATACAAGATGTGTTCCAAAAATAATGCCCTCTACTTTTTTTATTCCACGGAATGGATCATAGGGATTGCAGATTGCATTGTTATGATGACTGAACTTATGCATTCATGACCTGAAACTTTCATCTCTCTGTTGTAGATATTAACGGTGTGAACCTCTAAGAAACAACTGCTGTAGTGGACGTGCGTCAGAAGCAGAGATTTGTCATTGAATTCCTCCATGTAGTAAAAATTTGATCGATGAACATTCATCGGCGTCTGTTGAACGTTTACGAAGTCGATGCAGTTGATGTAAGCACAGTTAGG
>NC_136500.1:71763721-71768721 GCF_053919585.1 Euprymna scolopes | reverse complement strand
TTAAGGAACTCTAAATTAGGATAATGGAACTGCTATAAGTACAACTAACCCCCATCAAATAACCCCCCCCAAAGAGGATAAGTGAGGTCGCAACTATAATCATACCCATATGGGTTACGTAAGTCACTTAATGTTCTACTTCATCGAGCAGTTATGTTATTACTAGCCGAAATAAGTACCTGTATGAAGGTATATTTGAACTAAATGAGTAATAGATCGTTTTGAGTGAAGCCCGTAATAATGTATGCATATGGATATTTTTGGGTGTGTGCATGTATGGATATATGATCTTTATAGACCCGGGTAGGAAAAATAATTTATTAATATAAAAAAAAAAAAAAATAGAAGAAATAAATAGATGAAAGAAAGTAAGGAATGAAGGGTGAATGGAAGAGAAAGGAATAAGGATATTAGAGTGAATAAGCAAAGATGAAGGTAAGTACTACAATATATAAGCTTATATACTAGGTTTATATAACCTAAATACTCTGATTTCTGTCATATGTTATTATATATTATTATTGTGTCGTGATACATCTTATGTATATCTGCCTTACCATCGAAAGAATCTTTGTTAAATGTGAGGATAACCCTATGAACTTCATGCTGAATTCAATATAAATTTTTACGTAGTGTCAATTTTTACGGTAAAAACCTACAACTTAAGAAAGTGTAACAAGCGGAAGGGGCCATGAAACATAACTAGAGATGTGGAATTTGATAGAAAAAGTGAATTTATACAGTAGGTGTATTCATGTCTGTTTCTACTTTAGATGTATCATTTGGTGGCACGGTACATGTATGCATGTATATATATATATGTCTATATTTGTGTGACTTTGGATATATAGGTGTATTTTACGTATGCATGTATGTTTGTATGTTTATATATATATATGTATATCTGTATCTATGTATCGGTGTGTATGTTTGTATGTGGATGTGTCTCTGTGTCTATTGTATGTAGATGTATGTATACACACGTATATTTCTGAACTATTAGAATAGGCTGCCTCGTATAGAATTATTGTAACAATATAGATTACAAAAATGTATGGATGTCCGAATGTTGTTTATATATATGTTATATATGTATGTATGTGTTGATATGTATATGTATGTCTGTTGTGTGTGTGTTTATATGTATGTATGTATATATATATATATATATATATATATATGTATATGTATGTATTTATGTATGTATGTATGTATGTGTGTGTTTGTGTATATATGTGTATATGTATGTATGTATATATATATATATATATATATATATATATATATATATGTATATATATGTATGTATATATATGTACACCCGTCTGTAGTCGGGTAGCATAATATTGCATATACGAAGATGTTACCACGCTGCATAAGTAAAGAAAAATACTATTATTTGTCTCTGTATGTCTGTAATGTGTGTGTGTATATATGCGCGGGTGTAGATAAATGTTAGACATTTATAAGTGTATTGATACACGCATATAGGTACATGTGGGGTTTAGAAAACTTTCGGGTTTATATTTATTCACATTTTGTTGGTTTATTTGTTTTAATTTAATTTTACTTTATTCTTATTTATTTATTTTTTTATTTTTTATTTTTTATTTTTTTTATTTATTTATTTTTTATTTTATTTATTTTTTATTATATTTTTTATTTATTTTTATTTATTTATTTATGTATTTTATTTTTATTTATTTATATTTTTTTATTTACCTTAATGTAACTTTTACTTTATCCTCTATGTAGTTTCAGAATCATTGTCTAGTTTCAGTAAATAAAACAAAGAGTGTTCAGCATGGATTCGCTTTTGAATATATTGATTAATGTGTGTATGTGTGTGTTGGCAGTGTCTGTGTATGGATGTGTTATGTGAGTGTTGCGTGTATGTGTGGGTGGAGGTAGATTAAAAAGGCACCGGTCAGTACTTGGTTGACCATAGCTAAGGTTATTAACTTACAGACTAAGACAAGAAAACTAAACTCTCAAGTACCCTATGCCATAAAAAGCCAAAAGTTAGGTTAGATGGGGGAAGGGGAAAAGAAAAAAGATGTTTATCATCTTCAAAGACCTCACTCATCCTTTTACCGTTTTTTGTTTTTTTGACTCCCACCCAGGTTGTATTTTTAACTTGATAAACGAAGTAGAAAAATGTATTTGGTGGAAATGTCACTTTTGAAGGTAGTCCTTGGCCTGAAGACGTAATCCCCCAACGTGGGTGATTACAGAAACATGTATGCACATATGTAGCCATTAATGTTTGTATAAATAAAATTAATATATATATATTTGTATATATATACATTTATATATTTATATATATACATTTATATATTTATATATATTTGTATATATATACATTTATATATTTATATATATATATACATTTATATATTTATATATATTTGTATATATATACATTTATATATTTATATATATATACATTTATATATTTATATATATATATATATTTGTATATTTGTATATATATACATTTATATATTTATATATATACATACATTTATATATTTATATATATATACATTTATATATTTATATATATATACTTTTATATATTTATATATGTATACATTTATATATATATATATATATATATATATATATATATATATATATATATATATATATATATATATGTATATCGCCAATAGCGTAATGGTTAGGAGCCTTGACTGCCGTACAAACGGTCGGGTTTCAATCCTGGCTTGAGGTAGTTGCCTGTCTAGCCACACTGATGAGCTGTGAAACAGCGAAACACTACTGTATGTGGATGACTATAAATATATATATATAAATATATATATATAAATATATATAAGTATATATATATAAATAGGCCCTTAAATTTTTTTACTGTTCGTTTATATATATACACTTGTGCCCGATATTATTCATACCCCCCTTGAAAATTGAGTTTATTAGGTGTAACTTTTGTAAGAATTTATTGTTTACGTCCATATTGATACATATTATTAATAAACCTCTTCTGATCATTTTCGTCATTTTAAAATCTCGGGATACTTGTAATAAAAGAAATATACAGCTATTTATAAAATCTGCAATGTTCAAAAATAATTATACCCCCTTATTTTTTCAGTATTAATCGAGTTTCTGACTGTTTGTTTTCTGTTTGATTCTTATTTTGAATGCTTTTATACAACCTTTGATTAATTTCATTTCGTTTTTTGCATTTTTCAGAAATTAAAATGATATCAACTGAAAACCAATAAAAGAATAAAAATCATTAGAATGGGGAAGAAAAAAGAGCTTAGTAATGATCTTAGGACTAAAATTGTGAATTCACATAAGGATGGTTTAGGTTACAAGTCAATTTCCAAGAATTTTGAGGTCCCTACAGCAACAGTACAGAGCATCATCAAAAAATTCCAGAGCCACCACACAACAAACAACTTGATTGGTAGAGGAAGGAAAAGGAAACTGTCTGCTAGAGCCACCAGGAATATTGTAAGAAGTGTTAATGCAAATCCAACCACCACTAATAAGGACATTTTAGAAAATCTGGAGTCTTCTGGCATAAAAATATCAAGGCAAACATTGCAAAGGACTCTGCATGAAAATGGTCTGAAAGGAAGAAGACCAAGAAGGACTCCATTGCACACCGGAAAACACCTTGCAGCACGTCTAAAGTTTGCTAGGACCCATGTGAATTCTCCAGAGTCCGTTTTCTCAAGTATTTTGTGGACTGACGAAACAAAAATTGAATTGTTTGACCATATGGATGCTTCTTACGTTTGAAGGAAGAAAGGAGAAGCTTACAACCCAAAGAACACCATACCCACGGTGAAACATGGTGGTGGTAGCCTAATGTTTTGGGGCTCCTTTTCGGCTAGTGGTCCAGGTAGTTTGGTCAAGATAGATGGAACCATGAAGAAGGAGCAATATTTGGAGATACTCCAGAAAAACATTAGACAGGATGCGGAGAAGCTCCATTTAGGACCAAACTTGGTCCTTCAACAGGATAATGATCCAAAACATACTGCCAAAATAGTCAAGAAATGGTTTGAGGATAATCAAATTAATGTTTTGGAATGGCCTAGCCAGAGTCCCGACCTGAACCCTATCGAAAACCTCTGGCACATATTGAAAACTGAGGTTAAAAAGCGGAAACCTAGAAATTTGAGGGATTTGGAGAACTACTGCATTGAAGAATGGTCAAAAATCAGTGTTGATGCTTGTAAAAACCTTGTTGATAAATATCCCAAACGGTTACAGGCAGTTATTAAGAATAAAGGGCATGCTATTGACTATTAGTAAGAGAGGTATGAATAATTTTGAACTAGTGCCATTATTGTTTTTCTTTGTATAATGTTTCAAACTTGCATAATTTATTTATTTGTTGAGTTTAAATTAAATGCTTATGCTTGATTTATTGTTTGAAATCCCTTTAATATTGTCTACCTTCTGGTTTGAGCAATATTCTTATAGAAATCTCAAAGATCCGAGGGGTATGAATAATATCGGGCACAAGTGTATATATATATATATATATATATATATATATATATATATATATATATATATATATTTGTCTTTACATAAGAAGCAGTAGTTTGTTGCTACACAGTAAATACTGGTAGACCGAAACATGCTCATGCCTGTGTAGCAACAAACTACTGCTTATGTAAAGACAAATGTAACCCGCTCTACTTCTGTATTGAGCACTCTTTTATGAACCTTGTTATATTTCACTGGTTATCCTACCTTTGGAAAATAGAAACCTGAAATTATATATATATATATATATATATATATATATATATAGTCTTTGAAGTTTTTAACCTTTAAAACTATACAAAAGAAATATTTTTTATCATTCGTTAGAAAACCATCTAATCAGTAAGTCATTTAATCACCTGCAAGCACTGCATCAACTCGCTCTCGAATTTACTATAATACCAATAATTTATTTTTCAAATGATCATCAGTTGTTTACCATGAAACACTGTTTCGGG
>NC_136500.1:71636221-71758721 GCF_053919585.1 Euprymna scolopes | reverse complement strand
CAGGGCGGAAATTCTAAAGTCTAGCAGTACGAGAGAAGAAACTGTCAGGTTGACAAAGTTCTTGCGGTTTTTAACTTTTAAATTCAGATGAACATATCTTGGCTCAAGCAAAAGTTTATTTTGATCGAAATAAGCACCATCAGAATTAACACACGTTTGCCAACGCAAAACAAGTGTATTTATGCCACTAGCGTAAAAATCTTGTGTTCTGGTGAAGGGGTAGTCAAGAGTATGTTCGTCGAAGGGACACATATGATATGAGTGCAGAGCATCTTCCATTAAAGTACTTGTAAATCAAACACAGAGATGAAACCTTGCGATAATAGAACAGAGGTCGGAGCGTATCTGATAGTGTCGGGCCTATTAGATTTGAGACTCTCTTTTGGACCCTGTCTTAGAGTGAAAGACCAGTGGTAGATGCCTCAACCCAGGTGTAGTAACAATATTCTATGAATGGGCGAATTGTGGCTTTGTAAAGATACAGGATACTCTCAGGTGTGAGTAATTTTCTAGCACATTAAAGGGACCCCATCTTCTTTGTATGGTTATGAATTGAAAAATCTATTCCTTTCAATTTGTTCAGATTTTTTTTTATTTTGTTCTAATGTAGTATGCTTTATTTCGTTTATTTTTTGCTTTGGTACGAAGAAGGCAGACCCCCCACGGTATCTTCCTTGAAAAGAAATGTACCTATAGATTAAACAAAATAAATAAATAAATAAAAATAATTAACAATTATACTTATTTCTGTTAAATGTAGAACATAGATTTGCATCCTACAATAATCTGTCTGTGATACGCTAATATCGTGAGAACTTTATTCAATTTTATAACTTGAAAATGGCCATAGCCCCTCCTTCATAACCATATCTATGTACCTATGAAGTCGAATTTTTCTCGCTCTCACGTTGATATTAAAATCCCACTTTTTTTTCTATTTAAAAATTATTAAAACGAACTTCTTAATATGCCGTGTCATGGATATGCGAGCGACTTCATGAAGGTAAACTAATTTGCATATTTCTTTTAAAAACGAGCGTCCATTAATTAATTATTCAATTTTTTATGGTTTCCTATTAGATGATTCGTTGCATTTAACTATTATGCTTATAATTCTTTCTATTTTTAGATTATACATTTTGCAAAATTGTGTAGAATTTAGGCTATATATATATATATATATATATATATATATATATATATATATTACTGTGTGTGAAAAGTCTCTACCAAACTCCTCTCTGAATATTTGGTCTACTAACTTGAAACTGTATACATAGGGTATTTGGACCCCCGGGAACACTTTCGACTTTCTTTTTAACTTGTAAAACTAGCTTCTAAGGGGTCAAAATTGAAAAAATGAAAATAGTTGACCTTGGCAGTAGTTAATCGACTAACTTCTGAACATGCGTACATTTTTAGATTGAAGTAGCTTAATTTTTAGCTTTTTTTTTTTTATCCATTTGACAATAGCTCAAACGGTAATGATGAAGGTTAAATTGCTAAATACTGACTAAGGCTGGATCGTTGAATATTTTGGTTTCGATTCCAGCTGATGGCACACAAAGTCATTTATTAAAAATACTTTTGAAATCATTGCTATATATATTGGGCACAATATAATAATTGAGAATTTGCTCTATAATAATAAACATGAAATCTGTGTGAATTAAAATATCATATTTAAGTGTATTTTATGACCGGGCAATATCGAGCGACCTCCTTATATATTATAAAACTACTTTACCTGTTGTACTTAGATGAATATATTTCATCCTGATTAAAGGGGAGAATTCTCTAAAGTGGAATATTAAATAATGTAAAACATAACCATAAACAAGGTATTATGAGTTGGCACTAAGAGGGCATAGGATTCCTCATTCAATTCTGGGTTTATCTGCTATCAATATTATATTTCTTTGTTTGTGCCACCTTTTCTTAGAAACTACTGGGCTGGTCTGGTTGAAATATTGTATGGACCGTTGTAATGATAAGGTACAGCGAACTCACTATTATGATATCTGTTTGATGCACAGGAATTAATGTAGAAGTTTTCTTGGAAATTACTGGCTCGATCTGGTTGAAATTTTGTATGGACCTTTGTTATGATAAGATTCAGCGAACTAAGTATTATGGTATTGCTTCCCAATGATGGCAAAGTTAAACACAAGGTCGGTATTAATCTGTAGAAAATCCAACTCCCCAAAAAGGGCCACTCTAAAGTAGGACTAAAATAAAAATTGCATTAGTCGAAAAGGTTTTCTCATTTGACCAGGGACTGAACACTGAACAGATACTACAGATCGATTATAACCTGAAGGTCAGGCAACCTAAACCCAGGTTGTCACTGTATTATTTCAGACTAATCATTTTTACATCATGATCATTGATTAAGGAATAAATTATTTAAAGTGATCGCTCTTGGATCATACTAGCCAACGATAGAATGCACCTTCCCTTTATTGGAAGTAAAAAAAATATATAAATTCACTTATGTGAGAAATGTAGAACCGGAATCATTCCCTTTTTGTTTCTGGCATGCAAGCCATCGGATGTGGATCTAAAATGATATCCCTTGAATCATATCTAAGTTATCGCCCTTTGATTATATTAGCCAATGAGAGAATGCAATCGCCTTTGCCGAAAGTAAAAAATATATCTAAATTAACCCACATTACAAATGCAGAACGGGATATCATTCGCTTTCTGTATCTGACGCCGTAGGCATCAGATGTGACTGATTGGTTGCCCATCTCTACATGACAAATCCTGATCGCAATGGTGAAAGACTTTTTTTTTCTGGGTGCAGAAAAACATCAACTATATGTAAGCCATATTTCTTTCTACGTTGTCCATGTATATCTCTCTCGTTGACTTCAACAACACGTCTTTCAAGTATATTAAGACAGCAATGTATTCTTTCATTTCGTATTTATGTCTTTCGTTTTCAACCGTTGTTTTTTTTTTTTACTAGGAGTACTCGTTTATCAAGGCCCAGGGGCCACTCGAGGACAAGGGTTAACACCGTGACGATCGTTAATGATGGAAATTGGGTAGACATTGATTATTTACGAGGACGGCCCAACAAGAACTTGTTTACATTGGACTTGAAAATGAACAAGTTATAGTAAGCCGAGAAGCCGACCCACTGCAATAGGTTCCACAGACGGGCAGCTCTAGTAAAGAAGTTTTGTTTATGAAATTTTCATTTAGTTTTAGGCACAGATAGAGAGTATATATCATATTTTAACGATTTTAAAACTGTCCGATGTTAGAATAAATGTAGTGTGTGTGTGTGTGTGTGTGTGTGTGTGTGTGTGTGTGTGTGTGTGTGTGTGTGTGTGTGTAAATCAAACTGCTTATTAATTATTACTCATCTTTCTTTGTTTTCCGACCCTCCACCACATGTGTTTACGCAAGACAATACAAAAATACAAAATGGCGACCCGCTGGTGTAGAAAAGACACCCGGACGCGTGCGTCGCTTGTAAAGCTAACTTATTGCCCATAAATATTCACAAAACGTTTCTTTTAGCAGCGGGTAATTTTTAAGTTTTCAGACCAGACCAGATTTCCCTTCTTTTCTTTTTTTTCTTATCTATCAATTCAGCCCCTTCAATTTTTATGTTTTGGTGCCATGCATGCTAATGGGGCGTAAATATCATCATGATCATCATCATGATCATCATCATCATCATCATTATCATCATCTCTTCATTGTCCATTTTACATGCGTTGAACGGTTTTAAGGAGCCGACTTCCAAACTCACTTATCCCTGGCAAGGTCTTTATTTATCCTTCTTTCACTTAAGTTCATTTTCATCACTTCTTAGCATGTTTTCCTCAGTCTTCCGCATGTAAACTGCACCTGCTATCTCAACTATTCTTTATCTATTGATCTAAGAACAGGCATCCATTCTTCTAACGGGCCCAAACCATCAAAGTCTCCTGTTCTACATACATCTCTCTATACTGTCCAGATTTACTCTTCCTGCAGGGCCATCAGAATTAAGCCTGACTTTAAATATTCGCATTACACATCAATCATATCATTCTCATATTATCTTTCTTCATGCAACGCATGTCCTCAATTCTCATTGGCTAGATTTCACTTCCAGACATCACCACATTGTCCCATATATACGTACTCGCATGTTGTTAAATGCAGACACTTTTTTTTTACTAAGGTATCACCACTTATCAAGGTTCAAAGGCCACTTGAGGATAAGTATCAGTAGGACGCTGAGATGACATTGTGATGATTGGTAATGATGATTGGATAGAATTTGATTATTTAATAAGGTGACTCAAGAGGAATTTTTTTTTTAAATGGAAATCGCTTGAGACAAGGCATGAAGCCATTTGATGTAAGGAGCTAACAAGAACAAAGGCCGGTTATTGCAAGGACAGTGGATGCCTAGTGACCTTAGTCTTGAACAGATTAAAGCTGTAGGTAGAAGGAAAACATAAATACAGAAAACGATCACGTAATAGTCAGCTGGGAAGCAACACCGTGATATTGTATTCCACAGACGGGAAGTTCTAGAAAAGAAACTTTACTCATGGAATCTTGTTTAGGTTTGAAAGTAAACCATCAACTCACCTAGATGTAAACTGCTAACTTCTTTGACCCATGTGTGTAACGTTAACTGGCACAATAAATTGTAATCTCAGTCGCAAAGTAGACAAAGAACAGGAAAGAACTTCAACTCGCTTTTTTCTTTGTAACAACGACATTTATTTCCTCATTGTTACGATCGTGACGTCACCCACGTGATCTCGAACGTTATCCATGTCTCTCACGTGATCTTTAGCAGTATCTCGTTCCGTGCTTCACGTCTCTCACAAAATAGTTATCTTTTTTATATTCTTTTTTTTTTTTTTGCCGGTGACGCCATTTTGCATCCATTTACATCCGCGCTATGTTACATGGGCACCAGTCACCGTTTAGAGTTATTTCAGAACATTGGCTTTTGACTGAAAGACCCACAAAGCATAAGATTTAACTTGTTTAGAGACAATATTTTCATGCATCAAGTTAAAGAGTAGAATCAGAAAAATCGGAAGATTTGGGGACATCGGAATCGGTATAAGAATCGGAAAAATTGATACCTATTTTCCGATGCCAAAATGATTCTTTTGTCTTTTTTTATTTGATTTTGTTTAAAGTAAAATCTTCCATTGCTGGTAATAATGATAAAATAATAAATATTTATTGATTTTAAATTACAAGTAAAGCTAAAATCGATATATCATCCTACACAAGTGTATTTTGTTTTTTTTTACACAGTAATCACCATTTATCAAGGCCCGGAAGCCACTCAGGGATAAGGGTTATTGCAAGTACATTACGTTAGTGTGGAGATTTGCTGAAGTGTTTACTTAAGGGGGCGGTTCATTAGGAATTTGTTAACATTGAATTTGAAGACATCCAAGTTGTAGTCCGGAGGGAAGCAGGCAGACGGAACAGAGTTCCACAGGCGTGCAGTTCTAAGAAAGAAGCTTTGTTCATGGAATCCGCGTTTTGATTTAGGCACAGATATAGAGTGGGGGAAATTTTTCACAGTGGATTCAGCTAGACAGGTGTTTTTCGTGAAAGATTGGCGAGGGGGGGACCAGAGATTGGAGTTCAGACGAGCATCTGCCATGGAAATAACGATAAAACAAGGACAGGCTCACAACGTCTCTTCTGTGGGAGAGAGGTTGCAGGGTAGAGAAAAGGGCATCCCCCACTAAACCACGAAGTCTATTTTGTACTCTGTCAAGGCAGGATAGGCTGTTTTTAGCAGCTCCTGCCCAGATATGGCAACAGTATTCCATCCTTGGACGTACTTGGCTTTTATATAGATAGAGAATTGCATCAGTAGTGAGATATCTTCTGAAGCGGTAGAAGGATCCCACCATCTTTCCAGCAACCTTGGCAACAGACTTGATGTATGTGTTCCATTTCAGATCAGGAGTAAAGGTCAAACCCAGAAGCTTGTCAAAACACTGAGCCTCACTCAGACGAGAGCCAGCCATCACAATTGATGCCAGATGGGGATCAGAGCGTTGATGATGCAAGGATAGGAGTTTGGTTTTGGATGCATTAAAGGAAACCAGCCACATCTTCCCTCACTGAACCACGCGCTCGAGATCAGAGGAGAGAGAATCAGAGAGAACTTTGTCATTTACAGCCTTTGATGTGTTGCCGTAGATGGTCGTGTCATGAGCATAGATGTCAACGAATGATTTAAGTATGTGTTTAGGGAGGTCATTGATGTAGATCAGGAAGAGAGTTGGGCCCAGGATTGACCCTGTTTAGGAAAATATCTGCATATTTAACATGTGTTTTTACAGAAATCGAGGAAAATAACAATCTTATAGTTAAATAATTACAGATTTATAAAGAATCGGAATTGGTAATTATATCGGAATTGGGAATTTAGCACAGAATCGGTAATTGTATCGGAATCAGGAAAAATATTGGAATCGTCTCTATTAAAGAGGTTATAATTAAGAAATTATTCGACGAATTAATCTAATATGTGATGTTAGATGAACAAGCATAATAAGCCACCCCTTTTCTTTGTTATGTTTACTCTTTTTTCTTCTTTCGTGTTCCTTTCTTTCATTGTTGGCTTTTTGCATCCAGATTTGATTTGGACGAATGCTAAATTTTCTTTTTTTACTTTTTTTTTCTTTTTTTACTTTTTTTTTCTTTTTCTACTTTGGCTGAGACTTGATCTCTTCATCACTTTAAAAGCAAGAAGCTGGTTTTGCACTGAAACTTGTGAAATGAAAATATTTTCCAAGCAATAAAAATTCAAACTTCAAAAATAACAATCCTGTGTGAAAAATCAACAAGCTTATAAAACAGTGGCTTGATGAACAGAAATCCAGCCTGGGACACCTACACCTGCCCATCCTGGAAGACTGGAAGGCCCCCCCCCCACCCTCCTCTCTCAGCTGAAATTCCTGCTGCTCTCAAGTGAACAAAGCTCCTCAGAAGATAAAATCACACACACACACACACACACACACACACACACACACACACACACACACACAACGGAATATTGAAACGAACTTTCTAATGATTTTGTCTTCTTCTTATTCAAGAACTTTAAAACTTCTCAAAAACTTTGGTCTTTCAAAGTATAAAAACTCCTCGGCCTAACGGTCACAAGGAACATGAGTTGGAACAGATACATTGAGGGCATTGCCAAGGCCACTGCGAAGAAGGTGGGCTCTCTCTACCATGCTAGAAAGCTACTTACATCTGAAAGTATCCTGTATCTCTATAAGGCCACCATTTGCCCATATATGAAGTATTGTTGTCACATTTGGCATGGTGCACCTGCTACTAGTCTCTCACTCCTAGACAGGGTTCAAAAGAGAGTTGCTAACCTGATAGATCCAGAACTTCAGCTTCAGCCTCTGTCCCATTGACGAAATATTGCATCCCTCTGCTTGTTCTACAAGTATTTTAATGGTAAATGCTCTGACGAACAACAAGCACTTGTACCTCCTCGACGTAAATACCCGACAAACTCAGCAAACAGCTAAATACCACCCTTAAACAGTAGAGATCCCTAGGTGTAAGAAAGCCTTTTACTCTAATAGTTTCTTCCCCAGAACTGCTAGATTTTGGAACTCCCTTCCAGTGTTCTGCTTTCACAACTGTACTGACATGCAGAAGTTCAAGTGTAATGTGAACAGACATCTTGCTACTCATCGCCCTTCATAATATCCCTGCAACTTATTTTCGTGATAGTAGCCTCCTACTTCAAAGTGGCACTGTGCCTTGTTTGGGGTGAAAATTGAATAAAAAAAAATATTCTACATTTCTGTAAAATTGTTGATATGAATATAGTTTGTTTGTCAATTCATGTTTTCTTGCTTTCATTCCCAAAATTCCTGTTGTTGAGTTAGCACTTGCTAACTGGTGACCTATTCATAATATTTTTGTTTTTATTTATCTTTTTTTATTTGTCAATTTGACTACTTGTATATTAGCTTTTAGCACTGTTCTTGGCACTTTCCAAAGACATAGTATCACCAAAACACACTGCCTGTACCCAGGAACGGCACCACAAATGTCTCATAGTGGCACACAAATAAATAAATAAATACAAATGACAACAATAATCTATGAACAAAAATTCTAACGTGAAGATAGAGAGCCAGAATGACATCAAAAAGTCTAATGGATATAGTCCTCGGGTCATATCCAACCACTTTTAACAAAGACTTTCTATCAAAATGTTTCCATGATTTTTTTTTTTTGTGTGTAATCCCGCAGACGGAGGTAAGATCATTTTTTTTTCCGGTTAAGATGAAATAAAAGGAATTAAAAACAAAAGAGAAAAATAAAAACAAGATGGAAGACAAAGTTAAACTCACTGTCTGATCTTGCTCTGTTTCTTAACTTGCAAAGAAAACTGTTTTTCTTTGCCTTCATCGTCGTTTTCACACAAAACACCATCTCCTCCAAGAATAATTCCTTGTATCTCCTACGGTTCGCCAAGTCTTTGCAGAGATGAAGACAGCAAAAAGAATCAGGTTGTGGACACGAGACTATTGTTTGGCCTGTTATGAATGGACAAAGACTGACTGACCACACTGAATTACGGGCTGCAGTTCAGCAAACAAAAGAAAGTGGACAGTTAGGAAACAATGGACATCGTCGATGGATATTTACGCATCCAGTGAGTATTCGTTTCAATCGATGGATGGATGCTGCTGCTGCTGTTGTTTTGTTAACAAATCAAAAAGTTTTTTTTTTTTCGCTTTTAATTCTTATTATTCCGCAAAACTAATCGTCAGTAATTACGTGAGACTTAAGCTCAATTGCTCACTAGGAAAGCGGATGAAATAAAATAGGATTTACAAAACAGAGCTTAACAAATGATGAGAAATAGTTTTAAATGAAAATCAAAAAGAAATACATGAAAGTTAAACGACCCGCAAATCTTTATGTAAATTTTTAACTAATGAATTGAAATAAATAAATAACAACAAAAAACACACAGTAATGAAAATTATATTACAATAGAAAAATGCGAGCATGAAAAGTAATATGGTTAAGCTTAAACACGGAAAAGTAAAGGACTAGTTGTTAAAACTGGAAAAGAAAACGACAAGATATTCTAGTAAAAAATATAATGAATTTATAACTTAAAATATTGCAGCATTAAGAATTGATTATGTAATGTTATGAATTGAATTAAAAAAATCTTAATGGTGCAAGATTTTAAGGTACAAATTTATTATATTTTTTACTAGAATATCTTGTCTTTTTCTTTTCCAGTTTTAACAACTAGTCCTTTACTTTTCCATGTTTAAGCTTAACCATATTACTTTTCATGCTCGCATTTTTCTATTGCAATCCATGATTTTCCAGGATTCCAGTAAATTCACTTGTTCTTTGTTTAATTTCAGTCTTATTTTTTTTTTGCCCCCATAAATATAAAATACACATATGTAATAGCAATGCACAGCACTTGTCTGATTTCAATAAAATCCCTCAATTATCTCCCTTTCATTCTTTCAATTTCACTTTTTACTTTCCCTTATCCGAGATCAGTGAATTTGTAGCAACAGTAGTCGCTGAAGCGACGTGGTTGCTATGGAAACCAATCATAAAAAAACGTTGTTTACCTCCTTACGTTTTTTTACGATTTTGAACACCAGTAAATTATCATAACTTTTGTTTCACTGAACGAAATTTGAAAAAAAAAATTTCACAATATAGTTGAGAAGGTGATCTATAAACTGTAATAATTGTTTGAAATTTGGTCGAGAAATGAGTGAGCGGTGAAGTTTTAAATAACTAAAACTGCCACTTAACCATATATGAATGACTACAAACTTAATCATGACAGACTAAAATAAATGCTATTCCAAACGTACACTTAACAGACCAATGAATGAAAATGCTATAACAAACTTAAACATAACAGATTAATTAAAATGTTATTTCATACTTAAGTATGACAAACCAGTGAAAAGCTTATTTTAAACTCAAGCGTGACAGGCGAAAGAAAATCTTATTTCTAACGTAAGCATGACAGACCAAAGAAAATCTCATTGCAAACTTAAGCAGGATAAACCAAAGAAAATCTCATTTCAAACTTAGACAGGATAGACCAAAAAAAAGTCTCATTTCAAATGTAGACAGGATAGACCAAGTGTGACAGACCAACGAAAATTTTATTCCAAACCTAAACGTGACAGATCGTCTGACATAGTCTCTTATTTCAAATGTTTGGACGCATTTAAAATAACATTCTTTCGTTCCATCTGCAATCTGGCAATGACTCTCATAGGAGACACAAGGGCAAAGATTAAATAAATAAAATAACTTAATGCTCAAATAGATTATCCCCTGCCCTATCTCATCCACTCACCCACCACAAATAGAACTTAAATTGCACCCCAAGGCAAACATAGATAAACTAATACGAGGATAATATACGAAGAGGATAGATTTATGATGCATGAAATTTAGTGGTTTAATCTGTTTAAACATGTCCTTAAAATCTAAGTATTAACTGACAGGTACATTGATATCTACATGGGTCAAGCATGACCATAGTCTGTTTCTTAATAAACGAATTATAAAAATAAACTTGTAAGAAATACAAAAATCTTAATGGTTGACATCTATATGGTTTCTTGAATTGGCTATAAGTCTAATTCCGTGAGCAGAGTATTTTTTCAAAAAACTATCCGTCTGTGGAAAACAATACCACGTGGCTGGTTCTCAGAAGATCACAATTTGATCAAGTTCAATGTTAACAAATCTCTGTTGAGTCGTCCTCTTAAATAATCAAGTTCTGGCAGTTTCAACCATTGTTTCCAATCCCCAAGATGCTTGGATTACTGTCCACTTAATAGACATTAACCCTTATCCTCAAATGGCCTTTGAGTCTCGATAAGCAGTGGTTCATTATTAATCTATGTAGATATAGTGTGTGTGTGTGTGTGTGTGTGTGTGTGTGTGTGTGTGTGTGTGTACATAAATATTTAATGGATAAACTTTTAAACTACTGGTAACATAACACTGAAATTAACAAGAATGGTTTATAACAAGTAAAATCTTTGTTTGGATGGATGAATAATGCGTCCAGGCATATATCCGCAAGTTAAAATGCAAAATGTTCATTTTAATTTGCCGACTTATTTTTACTTCTTTCTGTGCATGCTCAAATTCAATTCACTTCTTCAAGTCGTTTAATATTAAAAATCTTTCTTACCTATCTCTCGATAGCTACATCAGCAGGACTCGTGGCTGGGGCGATTCTAGCTGATGGCACCCAAGTAATTTATATTATTTTTTTATTTTTTTAAATCCCTACTATATATATTAGGTACAATATAATATTCAATAGAGAATTAGCTCTGTAATAATAAATATGAAATTTGCATAAGAATGTTTTACGACTCGGTAAGGCCGCCCCCGTTCACCCTCGCTAGTAAATAAATAAAAACATATAGAACACAAAGATGTCCAGACAAAATAACACATAAATACAATGATGGTATCATCATCATATTGTTATTATTTACTCACTAGGAGTCTTCACACAGGCCACCACTAGTGATCGCTCACTAGCAATAACCAGTGGTGTTTGCTGGAATCCGACTGATAACAGGTTTCCCCAAATTTCCAGTACTCTCTACCGCTTTCAATAATCATTACAAATGACTTTATGCTATCACAACAGCTGCTTGCCATTGATTTCTCACTGGGAACAGCCATTGGTATTCCCTGGAGTTTAGATGGCAAAAAGCCTTCCCAAGGTTCCAGTGTTCTTTGCACTATTCTAGTGGAGGTCTGGTTAGTACTGTCCTGCCTCCATCCTACCATCCTCTTCAACCCCTCAGGAAAATTTGGTATGACACCACCATCACTACATTATTATCAAGTTTAATATCTCTTTTATATGCTGACATATGCTGGACGGCTTTTGGGAAATTTCAAACTAACCTATCTCTGGAAAGATTTTTATTATTTATTCCTTGTTTTTTTTTTTACTCAATTTCATCCTTATCACCTTCTCCTGCTAACGGACCATTGCTTAACCGTTCCATACTTACTAATCCAAACAGTTTCATCCATTCTTTCAATGTGACCAAACCAACAAAGTCTCCTATCCTTATATTGTTCACATGAGAATCAATCGTATTATTCTTATATTATTTTTTTATATACCACACATATGTTCAACCTTCTATGACCAAGCTTTACATGAATGCATCAGTACATATGCCTGATAGATTCTTCCCCTCGTCGATAATGGTAACACTCTGCTGATTAGTAATATACATATTTCATTAAAAGAGGCAGTCGATCCTCTAAATTTAATTTCAAATATATATATATATATATATATATATGATGATTGCAACGTCTTGTCAGACGAGTGCCACTCCCTCAGACATTTAAAATCCATGAGCCCAAATGCCTGAGGGAGTATCTATACAAAGATGATGTTACAGAGTCTTAGTTTTGTACGACAGCTAAGTCTCTCTCTCGGTTCAAAATGTTGAGATCCAGCAACAAGCAAGAGCAAGATAGCCAGCAACAAATTAAACTGCAGACCAGCTTAATGCGGGTACTGGTCTCCCGCTTTATGGTTTTTTAAATCTCTCTGATATATATATATACACACACACACATGTACATATACACACATGTATATATACATACATATATATATATATACACACACATATATATACACATACACATATATATACACAAACACACATATATACACACATATATATATACACACACATATATATACACACACACACACATATATATACACACAAACACACATATATACACACACACATATATACACACACATATATACACACACACACACATATATATATATATACACACACATTTTTTATTTTATTATTATTTGAGAGAGCAGCCAAAATAAAATAAAGGCAAAATATTTCTTTATAGGTTGCGAAACGCGCCTAATTCAGTAAAAAAGAAATAATTAAATCAAAACTATAATTGTGGACTGATTCTTTTCTTTTGATTATTGGGATGCAACCAACACATACTAGCCCTACCTGTGTCCCGTTATTTCCTAGGAAAATAAAAAGAAAAGAAAAAAATCTGGCATGGAAATAAATTGACTGGCAAGAACTGGAAGGATTCTTTTCACCAAAAAATGCTCAACATATAAAAAAGATGTCCATAAATATAACAGTTTGGAATATTAAAGTGAAAACAGTTATTGATTAAGAAAACAATAATTAATGAGATTTACTTTTGCAAAGCAATATGCAAATGAGTTGGCCTACCTATGTTTATTGCATACACACATGATCGATATAATTGGAAGCTGCTGTTCTCCTGTTCTTAATATCTATTTGGCGTTTTAATCTCACTGTCAGTTCGACAACGGCTCCAACGTTATAAATACACAGAAGATATAACAAAATGGAAGGTATACTACCTTGAATGTTGAAGACTTCTTAATCAAAAACCA
Organism: Euprymna scolopes; assembly: GCF_053919585.1. NCBI lineage: Eukaryota > Metazoa > Mollusca > Cephalopoda > Sepiida > Sepiolidae > Euprymna > Euprymna scolopes. The sequence continues at coordinate 71,745,217 of NC_136500.1, read as the reverse complement.
TCTCAAAATTGTGGAGTACTTACCTGAAAAGAGAGAAAAATATTAATTAATTGATGCAATTAGAAAAACAATAAATTAATGATGAAAATAAATTGCAATACTTATAATCTATTAAATATTCAAACAAAAAATTAAATATTTACTAATATATATATATTTATGTGGAAATATATTTATTCGTATTTCACCTTCTATTCATAGCAATCCTTTAATTTATGAAGCTCAATGTAACTACAGAGCACATAACAAATAAATGGCAAAAATCTATATTCCAAATTTCAAGATGTTGACCATTGTGCATGCTAACTTACTTTAAGGTATAAACAGTAAGAAAGTCAACATTTTGAAATTTGGAATATAGACTTTTGTCATATATATATATATATATATATATATATATATATATATATAATATACGATGATGAGTCCTCTATGAATTTTCTTTTGTCTTTCTTTTTTTTAGATATTATATTGTCATGCATTTTTTCTTTCTAAGCAGATAATTTCTATTTTTTTTATGAGTATATGCATGAGAAGAGTCGATATAGACGTAATAATAATCGATTGTTTTTGCATAATGAAACAGATCTGTAAAATGTAGCGAAATTTTAACATGCCGAAGCAACCGTTTTGCATGAAAAATAAATATTTGGGTCTTGGAATGTAACTGTACTGTTATTCTTTTATAAATGCTCTGTTGTTGTATTTTATATACATTGAGCTTCTAAGCAAAATGGGTTGGTATACACAAAGAGTGAAATAGAATTGAAAAAACATATTTTACTAAAAAAACAACATATATATATATATATATATATATATATATATATATATATATATATATGTATGTATATATATATTAAACAAGTCTAAACATATTGATAAAATACACTTAAAAACCCACAATGTTTTAAGTACTCAATGAAATGTAAAGCTTTATAAATATAGATTATATGAACGTTAAAAGTAGTCTACACAAATTAATTATTTATATGAGCCCTTGGTACACTGGAATAACATAAATTGATTTGTGTAAAGTATTTTAAACATGTGTGTGCGTGTGTGTGTGTGTGTACGCCCTCCGTAAAAATTAACCTCAAATAATTATGTTTGCACTAATATTCATTTTTATGTACCATAACAGTTGGTAAAGTTAAAAACAGGGGCACAAATTGAAGAAAACGTTTGAATCAGGATAAAGTGAGCTTACAAAGCCAGTTAAATACAGAAAAAAAAATTAAAGGGCAAAATTAAAAAAAAAAGAAAGAAAAAAAAGTCCCTTTCTGCTGGCTACATGGAAATGGCTTTTTTTAGAAACCTAACTCAATCCAAAATTGGAGAAATATTTTAACACTAGCAGGAAAACCGGACGTTGCACGGAAGTAAATGAGGATCAACTAATTTTTTACCCTCTCATACTTTTATTGTCATTGAAATCGGTGAAATCGAACATTCTTCAATCAAATCGATTAATTGCCTGCTCTAATTGGGGACCAACTGTGGTGCACCGGATGAAAGCTTAACATGCTTCTTGCAGTGACTTTTTTCACAATATATCATAGTTTACATTGCACTGTAGAAAAATCTACTGTTAATTTTATAAAATTATTTTTATATCTAATGGCTTGAAGAAAATTTTAAAATGCAAAAGCCAAGTATCATGCTTTAATTGTGCTCTAAACAAAAACATTAATTTCAAAGCACTCTTGTCATATCAAAGAACCTACTGTTGATTTTACATGCCAAGCCTATCTGTTTGTGCAGCAATAAATCCTCTCAACGTGATGCTAGGTTGTATAAAACGTTAACTTTAGTCAAAATCGCCAGATACTTTTTTCGTCAGACATTTTGCTTATCGATACTTATCGAAGACATTCCAATAAAAAAAAAACTATCTAAAAACGCTCCCAGGCACATAAATTACATGTGCACATTTATATATCATTTCAAAAAGCGTTTTTCGCTCTATCTAATAGTTTAAATTATAATCGTTTTAAAACAATCATGTCTTCTTTTAAGAACATTGAATACAAGATGGAAAAAAAGCAAAGTTGCACAATTTTCTTATTTCAATTCAAGCTAGCTTGAAAAGCTGCTGAAATATCTCGCAATATCAATGAAGCGTTTGGTCAAGGAACCACTACTGAACGCACTGCGCAATAGTGGTTTAAGAAATTTTGTAGCAGCGACAAGAGTCTTGAAGATGATGAGCGTAGTGGTCGGCCATCAAATGTTGACAACGATCAATTAAGAGCCTTAGTCGGAGCCAATTCACGCATGATTGTTCGAGAATTTGCTCTTGAATTAGACGTAACGTATACGACGATTTCCAACCACTTGAGAGAGATTAGAAAGACAAAAAAACTTGATAAATGGGTGCCTCATGAATTGAATGACAACCAAAAGAAACGCTGTTATGAAGTGTCATCTTCTCTTTTTTAGGCAACAAGAACGACCCGTTTCTTGACCAGATTGTGACTTGCGATGTGAAAAGTGAGTTCTTTATGACAACCAACGACGCTCAGCTCAGTGGTTAGATGCCAACAAAGCTCCATGACACTCCCCGAAGCCAAAGTTGCATCAAAAGAAGATCATACTGACTGTTCGGTGGTCTGTGACCAGTCTCATTCATTAGTTTTTTGAATACAGGCGAAACCATTACGGCAGAGAAATACTGTCAACAGATGAATGAAATTCATCAGAAACTTTGCCAAAAACACCCAGCATTAGTCTACAGAAAAGACCCAATTCTCCTTCACGAGAATGCCCGACCACACGTTGCTCAAATTGGGTTACGAAACTTTACCTCATCCACCATACTCTCCAGATCTCTCACCTACCGATTACCACTTATTCAAGCATCTTGACAACTTTTCATTTCAAAAATCTAAGCGATATCAAAAACGCCCCCAGCGATTTAATCGCCACCAGAACGCAAGATTTTTACATTACTGGTATAAATAGCCTTTTTTGCGTTGGCAAAAGTTTGTTGATTCTAATGGTGTTTATTTCGATCAACAAATTTGTGTTTGAGCCAAAATATGTTCACCTGAATTTAAAAGTTAAAAACAGCAAGAACTTTCTTGTCACCCTGATATAATAATAGAGATATATTTTCTGTGATTAAAATAATCGTTTCTGAATATGGTTTAATATGTATTATTGAGACTGTTCGGATTACTCATCATGGTTGTTATTCTGAAAACGTTTCGGCAGATGGAACCTCCAACATTCTTCAGGTGTATCTCGACAATGTTTTTCTTGTTCTTATTGATGAATGGTGGAAAAAATGTTTTTGTTATTTTTTTTTTCAACAAGCCATAGTCGTTCTTTCCATTTCATAAACACACCATACATTTTGAATTCTAACGATTATAGTTATTTAGAAAAAAAAATTATTTCCATCATTAATCAATAAGAGCCATTGTCAAGGGCGGAGATTACATCGGCTGAAACGTTGTAGGAATAAAAATTCAAATAATACATAAAATATATAGGAAAAAAGTGGTGCTTTTGCAGTATACCAAGTTTTTGAACCAACGCATTTCAGGTGAAAACATTATTACGTACTTACATATTATGCCGAAATTAATATAAATTCCAAAAATTACGACAAATTATTCAGGAGAAAAATAATTAAAAATAAAAATAGAATTTATCGAATTATCGAGTTTTATCATATGTTTTAATGTGGAAGAGTTGTGCGACCAATTCTGTATGATAAACTGATTTATCTCCCTTGCTTTCCTTGAAATCCACCACTGAAAAAATAGAAAATGCCTGCCTGCCTGTCAGTCTTTACGATCCCCCACCCCCACCCCCGAAAAATAGACTTGGCACATCTTCTATTGGATCATTTTCCGTAATTTTTAAGAATTTCTACTAATTTTTACAAAAGTATGTGATAGTATTTTTTACCTCAAGTGCATTTGTCCGAAAACCCGGTATACTGCATATGCACCAAAAGAGTATTAGGAAAACAAACGTTTATTAACTCTGCTTTGGTATAAAAGATGTTCAGTGTATTTCTGAAGTACATTCAAGTCACGAGAGTCAGGGTTGAGTCAGTCCGTTTCAGAATATTATTAGTTGCTAGGCAACTGTTTAAACCTCATTTAAAAATTGTTTTCCATTTTGTGTTATCTTTTCAACGTAAGGAAAAAAACTGGAAAAAAAATCCACTCTAGTTGAAGTAGACTTGAACTCTTCAAGAAATTGAAGAAAAGAGACAACAATAGATTAAGAAAAGGATGTACGCAAGTGGAAAGGCGGGGGCGAGGGATTTAAATTATCCTTTAAAAATAATTTTATTTCTTTCCGTATTCATTTTATATTCCGGTTATTCCCTTCTCCCCCGCCCCTATTTTGCTCAATTAAGGGATGCTTTTCTCTTAATTTTGGTTTTATTTATTTCTAATTTAATATTGTTTTCACATATTTCTAGTTTTATTTTTTAACTGTTTTATTTATTATTTTTTTAAACATTTATTTTTTATTTATTTAAATATTTTGCACTTTCTTTTTGCTGTAACTAGCAGAGCTAATCGGCGTCACCCGGAATGCTAATTCCCATAAATTACATGAAATAATCTTCTATAATATAAATCTCACCTGTCTGTTTAAATGTATGTATGTTTGTATGTCACGCAAAAACTTTCGACAGAGGCGACGGATTTTCACGAGATCGGTATCATTTTGAAGCTCGACCCTTCGGACGACAAATATCGAAAAGTTTGCCAAAAACAATTTCTTCACCTTCAACTGGATACTTTTCTACAGGGAGGGGTCGCTTTTTTCGCCGATATTTTCGAAAGTAATCCCCTCTTTTCGATCGTCTAGCCTTAATTTAAACCTACGCCACTTCCGGTTTGACGATGGGCGCAATAGCAAACATGTCACTTTTTTTACGTGTTTTTTTCTCCTTTGGAGTATGGGTTCGAGTTTGCCTGCTTACTACCACTTTTTTTTTCTTGTTTTTTTTTCTTTTTTTTGCTCAACATACACCTCCAAATACCCGGGTAACGCCGGGTACCCAGAGACTAGTTAAACATAAACTAATAAATCTGATAAATATGTATTCTTTGTATTCTTCCAACCACTGTTCTCATCCCGAGTATTATTCTCACAACGTTTCGGCCGATGCAACCTCCATCTCTTCAGGCGTATCCTGACAATGGCTCTTTATAGCTCGGGGAAGAGTTATGGAGTCACAATTTTCCCAGGAGTATTAATGAAAATAACACAACAGGCCTCACCTCGATAAAATTTGAACACAACACAGTTAGTATTATTTGCATAATTCGGACTTCAATTCATATCTTGAGTGTTAGTCTCACAATGATGTGGCCGATGTAACCTCCGACCTTCCAAAAATATATCTTGTCAAACTCGGGAATCATCCTGTCAAACTCCAAAATCTGCATGGAATTTCAAACGGAACTCTTTATTTAATCCACAAGGGTAGCACGCTCTTTTTTCCGTCAGCCATGACCGGGTAGAAACATTAATTAGCAATTGTATTCTTAATATCGCCCACACTGAGAATTGAACCTTCACCTTCCAAAACAGTGTCACTTAGAACTAATTTTACTTAACACTTTATCCTTTACGCATCCTTACGGGTCTTTGCAGACAACTTTCTTAATATTCTAACTTGAAATATTTAAGTTCATTTGAGGACAAGTACGAAATGGTGACACTATTAAATACATAAACCATAATGTGCTTTGTTATTCCCCCCTTCTCTCTCTCTCTCTCTCTCTCTTTCTCTCTCTCTCTCTCTCTCTCTCTCTCTCTCTGGTGTAGAAGGTCGGTCAGCTAAAGGCACCAAAAGGAAGGAGAGACAGAAAGCAAAATATACAAATCAAGACTTACTTTATCTCTTATTTACTGGTATACATTGCAAGAACTGCTTATTATTAAATTAGTAGCCGGTGATTTGGGTAGCAGCATTAGGACCCCTAACTGTGAGTATGAGAAGTCCTCTACTTTCCTCTTTTTATTGCTAATATAAAAAAAAAATATAGGTCAGGATTAAATATTAAAATCGATCGGAAATACAATTTTGAGCAACACAGCTGATGCATCTAGCCATAGTCTCTCGTTCTTAGACAGAGTAGAAGAAAGAGTCTTCAACCTAACATGTTCTGCACTAGCAATCAAACTCCAACCTCTGTTCCATCACTACAATGTTGATTCCTTGTGCCTGTTTTACAAGTATTTTAGCTGAATGTGCTCTGACGAACCTGTAGCACTTGTACTCCTTCAACATGACTAACCCGAGAAGCAGCAAAATCCCACCACTTAATCGTAGAAATTCCTAGATGTCGGAAAAGCTTCTATTCTAATAGTTTTCTTTTTCTTTTTCATTGAACTACCAGACTTCGGAAATTTTCTCCCGCTCTCCTGCTTCCTTGACCATACTAATATACAGAAGTTCAAATGTAGTGTGAACAGACATTTCACTGCTCAACTCCCTACATAGTGTCTATGTAGATATGGTCTCAATTAGTAGCCCTTTATGTCCAAGTCACACTGTGCCTTGTTTGGAGTGAATAAAAGTAAGAAATAGTATTGGTCTGATATGACTGACGAAAAATTTTATAATGTAATTTGGAATAAAAAACATAACGATCAGATGGCTAGAATAAAAACTCGTCTTTAATCGAGGCCTCCAGAATCATGCAATACCAAGTGCTATGTATAGAGAACACTAGTTATGTATAGCACTGCGTTCCCTAAACTCTCCTTTACACGGAGTGTGGGTCGGAGGTAGAAAATGAATCCGACGAAACGGTCAAAATCCAATGTTTAGGAAAGCGACTTTCGTCTCTACGTCGCACTGATGTGGCAGTGTTGCTCACCTTTGTACCCCCTGCACATTTTTCTTATCTCCGTGATGTTCTAGATGAAAAAATAAAAAGCTCTTCGTCAAGACATGGAAGAAAGCTCGACCTCTCAGGCAACTGTGGCTGTCAGTGAATGATCTGAAGATCTGAATGCTCGCAACGCATTCATCTATTACCTTAACACCAACATCAGCGCAGAATGTCGTTTCTGAATTTATTTAGATGAGGATTGGTTATTCGTATTATTTGTATTTATCGGACTACTGTTCTCATCTTGAGTATGATTTTCACTATGTTTTGGTTGATGTAACCTCCGACCTTCCCCAGGTGTATCTCGTTGAACTCGAGAATGTTTCTGTCAAACTCGAGAATTTGGACGGAATTTAAAAGCGGAACCCTATATTTACTTCACGGGGTAGCATGCTCTTGTTCCGTCAGCCATGACTGGATTGAGGTTCTAAGTAATTCGCAATTGTATTTTTTGGTTGTCCACACTGAGGATTGAACCTTCAACATTCAGGAGAATATCACGTTTTACAAATGATTTTTCCAAATACTCTAACCACTGAGCCACGGGTCCTTGCTGAAAGTTGAAGGTTCAATCCTCAGTGTGGGCGACTGAAAAATACAATTGCGAATTACTTAGGATCTCTATCCAGTCGTGGCTGACGGAACAAGAGCATGCTACCCCCGTGAAGTAAATAAAAGGTTCCGCTTGAAATTCTGTCCAAATTCCTGAGTTCGACAGAAATATTCCCTAGTTCAACAAGATACACATGAAGAAGGTCGGAGGTTACAACGACGGAAACGTTGTGAAAATCATAGTTAAGATGAGAACACTAGTCCGATAGATCCAAATAATACGAGCGCAGAATTACTAAGAAGAAATGTAAGTGCAATAAAACTTTGTCTTGTTTCTTTAACTTTATTAAACTTTATTACTATATTAATGCATACAATAATAACACATTGCATTGTCGCCTTTCTCACAATGATCATCATTATATTACAACTATCATCATTGTTAAAAAGAACGTGACATGCTGTGATAGCTTAGGTGTTACACATCAGTTTAAAACAAACGCCAAACGACTATCTCTATTAATTACTGAGCTACACAGATTACAAAGTCGCGAAACTTTAAACCCGTTTTTTGACGTTTTTTTTATATTTTTTTGTAAGTGACACTTAGCACCGTATGATCCTCAATTTATACATAAGACTTTTTTTTAAAAATATTTTTCATGTCTATCTTAATTTTACATTTCCTTTTATATATATATATATATATATATATATATATATATATATATATATATATATATACATTTTTACTTACATTCATTTTCTTATATGTTTTTAAAATTTGCTTATTTCTTTTCCCTTGAATTCTTTTGGATTCTTATTTTCGTTTTTTTTGTTTTTTTTTACTATTTTCATTCGTTTTTTTCTCTTTTTTAATGATAAGCAGCAAAATCCCACCACTTCAATTTAGAAATCTTTAGATGTCGGAATGGTTTTCTAGATGTCGGAAAGGTTTCTGCTCTAATAGTTTCTTTCATTGAACTGCTGGTCTTTGGAATTCCTTCGTGCTTTCCTGCTTCCCTGACTGTATTGACATGCAGAAATTCAAATGCAGTGTTAACAGATATCTCGCTGCTCAACTCCCAACACAGTGTCTCTGTAGATATGGTCCCAATTAGTAACCGTTTATGTCCAAGTGGCACTTAGCTTTTTTATTCAATTTTTCTTACCGTTATGTATTTTTGCAGTTATATTTATGTATTTCTAATTATTTTCCTTTTTCACATTTTCTTTTCCGTTTCGGAAAAAAGGGTGGATTTTCCTTGAATTCTTTCTCTTCTTCTTCCAATTCTTTTTCCTTTAATTTTTTTCTCCAAAATTCTTCATATATTTTCCAATGCTACCAGATCAGGTAGTCTAAAGCTACCAGCTTTCTGTGTGATACTATAGTGTCATGAGTGCATGCAGCGAGTGAGAAGGGTGTTTGACCAGACGAGATGGAGTGGGGGGGGGGGTGCAGAGAAATGCAAAGATTTAGCTAGCAAGATAGGACCAATTGCCCCGCTGTCATTATGGGTTTGTTACACACAATCCAGATTGCATATTGACTCAAAAATGACAGAATTAAAATTATCTTCTTGTAATTAACGAACCCGGAGATTGCACAGAACGAGACGATTGGATCGAGAGGCGAAGCGCCCCACCATGGACCACAACGTGTGAAGACTATTATATGTTCTGCAAAACCCTAAACAAAAATAAAAATTTTCCTCTACAAAACAATCAAACCAAACATCATGAATAAATATTTGAAGATATAAAGAACTTGAAGCATAAAATCTTTTTCCAAAATAATTGGATTTGTCATTAAATAACGCGAAAAGGGTTGACACCTAGATATTTATGTCTTTGCCATCACCAGAAATGTGACACAAGGGTCATAAAGTAGGAGTGAAAAGTCAGTGCTTCAAAGGACGAGCAATCTTACTCTACAAAAGATGCCTGTGAAGTCCTGTTGACATTCCCCAGCAGAGGCACTTCAGACGATTAGTAATAAACTAACCCACCTCTCAAAGAATGAAGGTAAAGCCCGGGAAGACGGACCTCCTAGAACTGCACATAACCAGCATTATGCCGCAATCAACAGGGAACATGCCATTGCAGGAGTTATCTAATCTCTGTGGATCAAACATCATGAATAAATATTTGAAAATATCAAATTAAAGCGTAAAAACGTTTAACCAAAGCATTAAATAACCCAAAAAGTGTTGGTGTGCCGTAAAAGAATACAACCAAACCAAAGATAATTGATGAATACTTGAATATATAAAGAATTTGAAAAATAAAAACTGCTTGCCAAAATTACTGGATTTGGCATTAAATAACCCAAAAAGTGTTGGTGTGCCGTAAAAGAATACAACCAAACCAAAGATAATTGATAAATACTTGAATATATAAAGAATTTGAAAAATAAAAACTGCTTGCCAAAATTACTGGATTTGACATTAAATAACCCTAAAAGTGTTGATATGCCGTAAAAAAAAAATCTTTTTTCTTCATTTTACCATCTACTCTTTTTTCTCTTCAATAAATTTCTGGCTCCAATTGAAATAAATGGCTCCCGTCTTGGGGAAGCACCATGTCTTGATAAGCTTCTGAGACTGACCTTCACTCCTGATCTAAAATGGAACACATACATCAAATTTGTTGGCGGAGATCGCTGGAAAAATAGTTGGATCATTCTACAGTTCCAATAGGTATCTTACTGCCGATGCACTCCTCTACTAATATCAGAGCCAAGTACGACCTAAGATGGAGTACTGTTGCCACATCCGGAGAGGAGCTGCTTGGTGCAATCTATCTTGTCTTGATACAGTTCAAAACTGATTTCAAAACCAAGTAGATTATACCCTTTCCTCTTCCCTGCAACTTCTATCTCACAGAAGAGACTTTGACAACCTGTCCTCAAAAATGCCTGAGCAGCTGCGTCAACATTACATGGTAGAACCGCCTGGGGCAATTAACGATAAACTAATTCCTTCTCAAGTAGAAAGTAAAGCATAGGAGGGTCGACCTAGCTTCTTATATTTACAACCAAGTTTAACACACATACATTTCCTTTTCTTCTCCTCCCAGCCCACCTCAAACGTCAGAATTGTTTATGCATTTTGGGGAGCACGTGGTAAGGTATGAGGTACAAATGAGACAGAATCAGAAAACAAGTCTGCTATGCAAATAGTCCAAAAAAGTAGCTAAAAATATACCAAGAACTTCCATTGTAAAAAAAAAAAATATATATATATATACGGCATAATCACATTGACAAACTGGTTCTTGTCAGATCACCGAAGTTAAGCAACGTTGAGCCTGGTTATTACTAAATGTATCCAAGAGGACGTCGACACCTTCCTGCAAGAGTTGCAAAAACCTAATGTCGTCATCTTCCCTACTGGGAATATACATGCGACTAGGGACTGCTTATAAATTTTATACTCCCATGAAACTTCCTCCTTCGGGGGAAGCTAGTTAAACCCGAACAGGGTTAATGCTGATGCACACACGCACATATTGTAAAAAAAAAAAAAAAAAAAAAAAAAAACTTGAAGAATGGGTAAACCAACAGTGTGGCAAGTATTTTCCGAGTGAATCCACTCAGCACTATACAGATAGAGAAGGCTCTATAGACTGGATAAAAAGAGGATCGCTCCACTATAATCAGCAGAGGATTATAATGGCTGCCCAAAATCAAGGCTTGATGGGCAATGCTTTTAAGAAGATGAGTGGTCTCAGCAATGATGACAAGTGCAGGTTCTGCCACACAGAAGTAGAGAGTGTGAGCCACCTGACATCCAGCTGTAAGGTTCTGCTGGGGAACGGATACTATACGCTGCACACAATGGAATGTGCAAATATTTCCACTAGACAATCTGTAAAAAGTTGAATATTGAAAGCAGCAGCAAATCTTGAAAAAAGTGTCTGCAGTTCGAAACAAGTCATACACCATCCACCATGACTAAGCAATTCTTACATACCTTGTTTTATCATTATTTCGATGGCAGGTGCTCGTCTGAACTCCAATCTCTGGTGCCCCCTCACCAATCTTTCACGAAAAACACCCGTCTAGCTGAATCCACTGTCAAAAGTTTTCCCCACTCTTTATCTGTGCCTAAATCCAAACGTAGATTCCATGAACAAAGCTTCTTTCTTAGAACTGCACGCCTGTGGAACTCTGTTCCGTCTGCCTGCTTCCCACCTGACTACAACCTGGATGTCTTCAAGTCCAACGTAAACAAATTCTTAATGAACCGCCCCCTTAAGTAAACACTTCAATAAATCTCCACACTAACGTACTGTACTTGCAATAACCCTTATCCCTGAGTGGCTTCTGGACCTTGATAAGTGGTGACCACCGTGTTAAAAAAAAAAAAAAGAAAGAAAGCAGAGCTATTAAACCTGACATAGTGATGTGGACAAAAAGAGAGAAAGAAACAACCTTAGTAGAAGTTAGCGTCCCAAATGATGCTGGGTTGAACAGAGCTGAGAGGGAAAAGATAACAAAATACCAACGTCTTATGTACGACATGAAAAAGAAACTGGAATCTTAGGAAGATCTCCATCATTCCAGTAATTATAGGAGCAACTGGACTCGTAAAAAAGAATTTCGAAAACTACCTGGTGAATATATCCCATGAACCAATTGAAACAGTGGTTCGAACAATTGCACTTAAAGGGACGCTCAGAATCTTAAAAAAGATCTCTCAGTTGGAATATACGAGATAGCGAGTGAATGTTTGGCATCCTACCGGATGCCTCATCCCCAGCTTGAACAAAGTGATAAGAAGAAAAAAAGGTTAAAAAGGTCGATCTCTTCGTATTCAGTTAATACATTTCCATCAGAAAAAAAAAAGAAAGAAAATATTATTTTTGGTTTGGAAAATAAAAAAGAAAAACAAAACATTTGAGTTTTATTTTTCTTACGAAATGTTTTCATAATTGCTTCAACAATATATTTTTTGTTTTGAAAAATCTATTTTTTTTTGCTTCTACTTTTTTTTTTTTTGTTCGAAATGTCATATTCTTGGAATCTGTTTTGGCAAGGAATCAAGCCAAACATTACAAAGACAAATCATTGTTAACATTGTCCTTCTTCTGTGGAATGGAGTATCTTTCTCTCTCTCTCAAATATATATGATCCATATAACAAACCACATATATATACACCTGATACGTCGATGATATTTTCATTGCCACCGAATCATACGACGACATGAAGAAGCTCTAACAAAATCTTTAAACTGACTCCATTCACACAGAAACTTAACATGAACAATAAAACCCCTTTCCTAGACAAACTAACAGAATCCAACAATCCTACACCATACATGACTTCAATTTATAAAACCCATACCAAAACAACTCTAACCTCATTAATTATCAAAGCGAATGCCTAGAAAAATATAAAATAACCAATGCGCACATAATATTTCCTCATCCAAGAAAATATTCTACAAAGAACTAAAAACCATAAAACAGACTCTAATAAACAACAATTTTCGAACAAAATAGTCGATCAAAACATAAAACTTTATGTAAATTCTATTTGTATAAACAAGAACTCCAACACTAACAAAAATGATAACTTCTAGCTAAGTTACAAAAAACAATTTCATACTAATTATAAACTCGACAAAAAAATAATGACAGACCAAATAAAATTACACTCTAAACACAAGAGAAGGGTACAAAGTCGTTGCACTCTTTCTTAAGCTCTGGGCCTCTTTGGATTTGTTGGTCAGCGCCAAGTCCTGCTGCAACACTCTGGGTCTGCCAGTGGTCACCTGATTGCACGAGGGTAGGGTATCACCACACTCTTCAGCACATCCAAGTACACTTTTGTGTTGACTTTCAAGCCGACTTCGAAAATATGAGGTAGCATGATGTAGCTCTCACTTGAAACCACACCAAAGACCATAACCGTGGTTGGAACTTTGTTTTCATCACCCTTGGCACGTCCCTGTTATTTGTGGCAATCCAGTGATGCATTTTGAGGGTGATGGCAATAGTCATGCTGTCATAACTTGGATCGGTAGAGAGCATGAGTTGTACAGCGGCGCATCTCCAATCTCGCTCACTGAACATTGTGTCACTTTCAAATCGCTTTTGGGATTTGTACACAACTGGCCAACTGGTAGATGGTTTGCAAAAAAGAAAAAAAAAATCGGTTTTCATCAAACAGAAATGGAATCATATTGTCTTTCCTAGGGCGACAATTTTATCGTTTCACCCTACACACACACACACACATACACACACGCACACTAATGAAATGTGCTCTGATAAATTCATCACATTTGTACTCCCAATAAACCCGTTTAGCAACAAAACCTCACCCCCTTCACAGGTCCCTAAATGCTAAAAAGCCTTCTACTGTAATAATTTCTTCTCTTGCACTAGTAGATGTTGGAATTCCCTCCCTATTACCTGCTTCCCTTACTGTACTGACATGCAGAAGATGTAATACAAACTAACATCTTGCTCATCTACTCTAAATATGGTCCCAAATAGTAGACCTTTACATGCAAGGAGTAATATGCCTTGTTTGAGATTTAGATGACTAAAAATTATAACTAGTTGGTTGCCTGCAATATCAAAATGGATATACATTCCCTCATCTTCATCTTAATCCGTGCCATGGCTTACGTATTAGAGTTATTTACAACAAAAAGCTGCAGCAACAAAAGACACTGCGTTGGTGCGTACGATATAGATAGTATCAAGATGACCTGAAGATTGTGCAGACCGTACGATAAATCACTTCTTTAGATACGATATTATTCACTGCCAGTGTTACCTCTTTCAATCACATTCTTATCTGGTGCAAAACTACGCACACAGCCAAAGATTCGACTGCGTGATAGGGCAATGCAGAAATGACCGTGCAAAGCAAAAGATACAGGGTGAGTCACGGGAAACGGATTTTTTTTTAAGGAAACAAAACTCTACGAATATTGCGACAAAATTTTTAAAATGTATTAAAAACATTTACTCAAGGAGAGCAAGAAGAGTTCTAAAAACGTCCGTTTCCCGTGATTCACTGTGTAAAAATGTTGGAAAATAAAATTAAGTGATGGAAAAATAATTAAAACTTGCTTCGATGTTGAACTGTTAATATATATATATATATATGACGTGGGGTCATCCATTGTGTCCGGCGCTCATGTTCTCGACCAATCCAAGTTATAACAAGAGGACAAGTGCCATCACTCTCAAGATGCATCACTGGATTGCCACGAATAACAGAGACATGTCGAGGTTGATGAAAACAAAGTTTCCAGTCACGGTTATGGTTTTTGGTGTGGTTTCAAGTGAGGGCCACATCATGCCACCTCACATCTTTGAAGTCGGCTTAAAAGCCAACACCAAAGTGTACCTGGATATGCTAAAGAGTGTGATGATCCCCTCATACATGATTTCCAAAGGGATTTTGGTTATTTTCTTTTCAAAAATCACCACTCTTCAGCATATCCAAGTACACGTGGCCAGAAACTTTGTTTTCATCACTCTGTTATTCATGGCAATCCAATGATGCATTTGAGGGTGCTGGCAATGGCCCTGTTGTCATAACTTGGATCAATAGAGAACATGAGCCCAAGGTACAATGGATGCTCCACGGTTTACATTTTGCTAATATATATATATATATATATATATATATATATATATATATATATATATATATATATATATATATATATATGATATGATATGATATAAAGCTGAACGTCTGTGTGTGTCTGGTCACGAATAGGCTCCTATATGGTTGACTATTATAGAAAACTAATTACATATAATGATAGAAGATGTATCTAGACACAGAAATGGGTATGTTTGATCTGGCATAATGATGATTCATTAAAATTGTGGGGTCTGCGTATGCACTTGGTTCACAAAGTATGAAAATAAAAAATTAAAAAGAAAAACGTTTACAAGTGTTTTTGATATAGATGTACATAATAATACTTTGATAAGTATGTTTTAACTTAAATAGGGATGGTATAATAAAATTGTGGGATCTGTGTTCAAAAACAGCCTACAGAAAATGGACTCTGATTTATGAAAGTATGATAGGTTATGAAAAGGAAGGGTTGTAAAGAGATAGCTTCGAATTTGGGTGTATCAAAACCAAAGCAAAATATGATGAAAGTAAAAATAAAATAGATAAACCTCATAATTCATTATACCATACCTGTTCACACTGAAACACTTATCACAATATTCTGTGGATCTATATTAAAAAACCCTGTTAAACTTTGTGACATATTTCCATTCTATGGAGGTCAGATACGAACGTACACCCCATAATTTTATTATACTATATTTCTTCAAACTGAAACATAATTATCAAAGTATACTTAGCAGATAGATATGAAAAGTCTTTATTAAAGTTTGTGCCTATTTCCATTCTATGGAGGCCAGGCGCGAACGTAGACCCCACAATTTTATTATACTATCCCTATTTAAGTTAAAACATACTTATCAAAGTATTATTATGTACATCTATATCAAAAACACTTGTAAACGTTTTTTTTTAATTAAAATTTTTTTTCTTATACTTTGTGGACCAGGCGCGAACGCAGACCCCACAATTTTAATGAACCACCGTTCTGCCAGATCAAACATACCCATTTCTGTGTCTTGATACATCTTCTATCATTATATGTAATCAGTTTTTTAAAATAGTCAACCATATATGAGCCTATTCGTGACCACACACACACACACACACAGCTTTATATTGTAGATATATATATGCCATTCATAAGCAAAAACATCTACAAATATCAACTTAAATAATAATTTGCTACCAAGTGTTCTTGTTTTTTTCTGAAGAGGAGAAGAAAAACGTCTAAGCATTAATATTAATGACAGACATTTTAAATTCAGCTCGTCAACAACCTTTAGATTTGGGATTGCATCGTTAAAAGGTCAAAATCATTTTAAGAATTATTTTTTTAAACACGTGACCTGTCGATAACAGAAAGACAGCCTGAACAAAAAGTAAGGAGACTCCTTCCTTCATATTTCTCAACTTTTTGAAATGAGCATCGATAATTCATTTCAGCTGAATAAGTTGAACTATTGTACCCATCTTGGGTGTTATTCGCACGTCGTTCCAGTCAGTGCAACGTCCGACCTTCTTCAGGTGTATCTTGTCGAACTCGGGAATCTTTCTGTCGAATTCAAGAATCTGCATGGAATTTTGAACGAAATCTTTTTTTCAATTCACGGGGAGGTAGCATGCTCTTCTGTCGTCAGCCATGAATATATAGAAGTCCTAACAAATTTGCAATTATATTTTCAGTGTCACTTGCACTAAGAATTTAACCATCAATCTCCAGAAGAGTAACTTACAACTGAATTTTACCAAAGACTTTATCCACTATGCCATGGGTCCTTACAGACAATTCTAGTATTAATTTTTGGAGCCTTAAAGCGTTTTTTTCATTTCTGAAGAAATCCATTTGGAAAACAATAGCAACTCATCGCCATGATTAAAGTGTAGTATTTGATACAGTTTAATATTTTTTTTCTGATCAGCATCGGGTTTGATTCTTTAAGCACCAGCTTATGGTTAAAATCAAATGTCATAGAAAGCGATTACATCTGACGTAATTCAATAAAAAGTGAATACAATTAACAAGCTTGTGTTTACGAAAGGGAATCAGGTATGTGTTCTTACCTGATCATGGCGTATATGGTTCTGGGTCCTTTTTGAAATTCACTTAAGTTATCTAGTTTAATGTGTAAGTCTTGTCTCCTTTTTATTTTCCCAGTTTTTTTTTTTTTATTTGTGCTCACTTCCCACCTTTATTTTTTTTTTCCTTTGGCGTCTTCAAATTGTTTGTATCTTGGAAGGACCACTCCTAAACTCTACTTTTATTTTTTTTTACTCCCACTTAAGTCCTACTCCTTTTTAAAAAATTAACTTTCGCATTTTTGGTGTAACCCATAAAGAACTGTTAACTGTTCTGATGATTATATTTTGTTTGTTTGGTTGTTTTAAATTTTTTTTTTTTTTGAAGGAGAGTGTTTTTGTTGACCTACTTAAACTGTAAATATCTTTTGTAAATAAAAATAATTTTAAACTACTGGGTATCCTAAAGTAGATGCGGTATTGTAGTCTTTTTTAATCAAAAAAATTAAAACTTAAAATTTGAAGAAAAAAAATCATGGAAATCCACATGTATAAAAAATATTTTTTCATTAAAAGTCATTTTTTTTTCTCTTGTTCTTTTATCTTAAATTTTTCTGATAACATATTCATCCGCCGATATCGAGAGTGCTTCACAACAAATTCCGGCAAAACAGGTTATTAAAAAATTCCAACTTTATTCTTATTTTTTTTTATAAAATAATTAATCCAGCAAATGACAATGAAGATAATTTTAAATAATCAACTTAAAAGCTCAAAATATAAGGGCGATAATTTCTGTTTTAAAGGTAAGAATGAGTTATTTTCCTTAAACTGTGAACATTTTTTTTTTTTTTTTTTTTTTTTGGTGATCTACTTATTATCTACAAAAAATTAAAACTAAAATGACTAATAGAATCCTAAGGTACGCCAGATAGATACAGCTAGTTTACAACAAAAAAGCAGCTATTCTTTTTTTTGGGGGGGGGGGTACAGTGATAATTCCATGGCAATAACAAATTTCAAGATCATTTCTTCATGTAATCTTCACATTGGGTACAGTTTTCTTCCAATTTTCACATCACTGATAGATGAAGCTACTTGACGCCCCAACAATTTTTTTTTTAATCAAGTTTCTTTTATTGATCAAAAAAGTAATCTTAGACTAACATTACTAACATTGTTTTTTTGTTGTTGTTGTTGTTGTTGTTATTGTTTTGTTTTTTTAATTTTATGACAGGAAATACAAGCGGGCAAAGCGATAGTGTATCTTCTTTCTTTTTTTTTCATCTTATTCGACATTAATTAAAAAAAAAATGACGAACTTATTTCACTCTTTGCTTCTGTCCCTTTATCTGTTCAAAACCACTCACTTCTCTCTTTTAGTTCATTCACCTCTGCCATAGTATTCATATGGCTAGTGTTCACATTGTATCTTAACAACTAATGAAACAAAACAATAATATGATTGAAATATCATGCCTCACTAAAGGAAAAATAATCCTCATATGTAAGACTAAAGATGTGACATAACACGTATGACGCATGTGAGAAAATCAGTAGCAGGTGTAGGATAGCTGATTTGCGATAATATTAGCAGCAACAGTCGTTTTAGCACATATGAAAATTAAGCAAGTGTACACACGCTGATATCACGGGAAGAAGGAGAAAGAAAAGGCAGAAAAAAAAAGGACAGCCAAAAGAAAAGGAAAACAAAAGTGTGTGTCAGAGAAGATGGACGTGTGAAGTCGAGGGCGAGAAAGTGCTGGCTATGGCCGGCGTCTCTTAGTGTCTTCCCCAGGCTGCCATACTCGTCCGTATTTATAGTTTGCACCAGCCAATCATATTCTTGTGAGGAGGAACCCGGATGTATTTATATTTATTACATCACATATGTAGAATAATCAACAGAACTGTAGTAGTCAATTACAACAATAATAATAATAATAATAATAATAACAGCAACACTTACCAAGGGTCCAGCTTATGCACAAGACTGACACCAGATTGAGCTGGACTGAGGGCTTGTATTTATGTACAAGCATATCCAATCAGGTGATTCAGCCAATCATAATCCAAAGAATAGACTGGCCCATGTGTGCACAATGGAATCTCCCATTGTGCCATAAATAGTTCTCCTCTTTCATGAAAGGTAACTTTAGTCTTTGCCAAGTTATCCACAACTTGAACGCTGACCGAAAGTCCACTACACAATCCAATAACATATTTATTAAAAACGAACTCGAACAGGTACGTATTTGCAAAGTGCATGCAAGTAAAATGTTGGAAAAGTTTGTTTCTAAATTTTTTTAGATGAGGATTGATATTTTGAATTATTTGGATTACTCGGACTACTGTTCTCATCTTGAGTGTCAGGTTAACATCATTTCGGCCAATGTAACTTCTCTAGGTGTCCACAGGGATTCATGGCGTAATGGATAAAACATAAGGTAAAATTCAAATTTAGTGTTAACAAACACTCATCTAGAGGTCAAAGGTTCAATCCTCAGTGCAGTTTAACAGAAAGATTCCCATGTTCAATAGGATATACCTGAAGAATATCAGAGGATATACTGGCCAAAACTAACACTGAAGATAACAGTAGTCCGAGTAAGCCAAATAATACAAGAAAAAAAGAGGACATACGTGGACAGTAAGTCAATAGGGACCACTAAGGTTTATGTATAATAAAAGGAGACATGAATGACCGCTGGGTTAGGGTTAGGAAGTCGGTGACATAGCTCTGCAAGAAAAAAAGAAGTGGAAGAATATTTTGCGTATAACTACATTGTTAGTGTTGCCTGGTGTCCTAAAAAGGAACGAGTGAGAAGGGGCTAAAACGCCCCCTAGTGTTTCTCTGTACGAGTTTATGAAAAGGGAGGCAATTCCACATTCGATTTTTTGCTTTCTAATACTCTAATACACTCTTAAAACCTTTATTTAGCTTTCTTACATTTACAAACACCCTCTTTCTCTAAAATATTCATCATCACTTTTCATGCCATCCTTTCTACACCCTCCCATAACTCTCTCATTTCATATTTATACCAAGATTTTTTTCACTTTTCTTGATTATATATATATATATATATATATATATATATATATATATATATATATATATATATAGATATAGATAGATAGATAGATACCCATAGAACAAAATAAGTGGGGACAAGATTGCTATTTTTTTTTTACAAGGTGGTCACTACTTATCAAGGCCCGGAAGCCACTCGGGGATAAGGGTTATTGCGTGTGCAGTACGTTAGTGTTGAGATTTGATAAAGTGTCTTACTTAAGGGGGCGGTTCATCAGGAATTTCTTTATGTTGGACTTGAAGACATCCAAGTTGTTTATATATTGATCGAGAGATGTGTGGGTAAACGAAATGTTAGACTTTTATCTCTCTAAAATCTGTTATTCTTGTTTAAAAAAATAAAAATCTTTCTATTACTATTGCTGAAGCAGAATTATCAGAGTTATCTCCCTTGGGTGCTCCCTTGTTCAACATTTAGAAATGTACTCTGTAAAATGTATTTGACTTCTAATGGGGGGTATGAGACGAATGAATTCGCCAATCATTTTTATAACCAACGGCTGTGCTAAACAACCAATGAAAACGTCCCAAAATTATTATAAAAATTGTCGAATTTTAGATTCAATAAGTTCGCCATTTACTACGTCACGGACCGTATTTAATTCTTCGCCGCCATCTTGGTTACTGATCTGAACTACGCCGCCATCTTTGTTCAACACAATACCTCAGAACTTAAGAGGTTAACTACGCCACGGACCGCATTTGATTCTTGGTCGCCACCTTGGTTACTGATCTGAACTACGCCGCCATCTTCGTTCAACACAATGTCTCAAAACTTAACAGGTTATGCGCCCAGCCACCGTCTTTTATTTGACGGATCGGAATTTAAATTCGAATTGTGGCAGGTAAAATTTCTGGGATATCTAAGGATTCGAAAACTACACAAAGTCATACAATCTCCAACAGAGAATCCAAACGATCCCGAATTTCTCGAAAAAAACGCGACTGTTTTTGCAGAACTGATTCAATGTTTAGACGATGGAAGTCTTTCTCTGATT
This sequence comes from Euprymna scolopes, assembly GCF_053919585.1. Taxonomy (NCBI): domain Eukaryota; kingdom Metazoa; phylum Mollusca; class Cephalopoda; order Sepiida; family Sepiolidae; genus Euprymna; species Euprymna scolopes. The sequence goes on along the minus strand of NC_136500.1, from coordinate 71,724,058 downwards.
ATAAGAGACGCATTGGATGATGAGAGGAAAGCATTGAACATATTAAGAGAACGTTATTTATCAAAAGGGAAACCGAAAATAATATCACTATATACAGATTTAACGTCTCTGAAACGTAACGAGGATGAAACGATTACCGACTACGCTATAAGGGCAGAAACAACCGCCAATGCCTTAAAACTCTCAAATAAGCGATAGCTTGTTGATATTAATGACCCTCAAGGGACTTCCAGCCGATTTTAAACCATTTACAACTGTTATAACTCAGAAAGACAAACCCATAAATTTCAGTGAATTTAAAGTGGCATTGCGCAGTTACGAAGAGACTAGTCGTATGTTTGTGGACAATAATAACTCCAGCAATATTATGAAGTTCAAAAATGCTTCTCGAAAGCAGACACCACCAAATTACGCACCTCACCGCAACGTGTTCCCCAAAAGTAATTTTCCCAAGAATAAAATTATCTGCTATAATTGTGGACGACCCAACCACAAAAGTTTCCAATGCCGATATAAACGCTCTAAAATAGATTCCATAAAAAACGTTGAGAACTTTGAGGAAGAACATACATTTAAATTCACATGTAACTTTGACAATACCACAAATGGTAAAAATCTCCTTATAGACTGTGGTGCTACAGCACACGTTATCACCAAGGAATCTGATTTTATTAATTTTGATTCAAACTTTAATCCTCAAAGTCATTTTGTCGAACTTGCCGACGGTAGTCAAATAAATGATATAGTCTTGAAAAGAGGCGATGCTAAAATATACCTAAAAAATAATAAAGGCGAAATCTGTAACTGTATTCTAAAAAATGCTCTGTTCATACCTACATTTAAGCAAGACATATTTTCTATGCAGGCTGCAATTAAACAAGGCGCGAATATACAATTTGGCCCAAATACATCAAAATTGACATACCCCAATGGAACTGTATTTGACATTGAAAAAAAATGGCCAACTATATTATTTAAAAAGTATGGTTCCCTCAAAAACTGCCTGTCACAACTTGGAAACCTGGCATAAAATTCTAGGACACTGCAATACAGCTGATATTAAAAAATTACCAAATGTAGTCGAAGGCATGAAAATAATACCTTCAGACGATCTCCCAACTTGTGATGTGTGTGCACAGGGGAAAATGACAAAAGATATAAGCCGAACGCCAGACAAAAAAGCTACGAAAATTCTCTCACTTGTGCATTGTGACTTAGCAGGTCCGATCAGCCCGATGGGGAGAAACAATCTAAGGTACGTTTTGAACTTTATTGATGATTTTTCCGGTTTAATTATGGTTTATTTTCTAAAAAAACAAATCCGACACTATCCTCGCCACTAAGAAATATTTAGTTGATGTTGCCCTGTACGGTTCAGTAAAATGTATTCACTCAGACAATGAGACTGAATTTACTAGTAAAGACTTTGAACTTCTATTAATTAACCACCGTATTAAACACGAGAAATCGGCGCCGTACTCCCCCTTCCAAAATGGCACAGCTGAAAGGGCATGGTGAACCCTTTTGAGATGACAAGATGCCTACTTATCGAATCGAAATTAGCGCATAGTTTATGGACATACGCTTTAATGGCAGCAGCATGTATCAGAAATAAATCATTCAATAAGAGGCTAGGAAAAACGCCGTATGACGCGTTTTGCGGTGTAAAACCTAAAATGAACAGAATGCATGTATTTGGTTCTGATTGTTTTGCATTTCTAGAAAACACCAGTAAACTAAATACTAAAAGTGAAAAAGGTACTTTCGTAGGTTACGATAAAAATAGTCCGGCATACTTAATCTACTTTGCAGCTCAAAATGCCATAAAAAGGGTTAGATGTGTAAAATTCAATGATACATTAAATTTAAAAAATGTCGATCCAGTGGATGAAAAACGTGAAATATTGCCTAGCATCTTAATCGATCACAATGAAAATATTAATAATGACGACAATTACCGTACTTCCGTCGAAAACAGTAACCAGACACGTTTATACCCAATAAGGGAGTGAAAAAGGCCAGACTTCTTACAAATTGAAAAAATACAAGATTACGCCGTGGATTACTGTTATTCCTTGAACAGCGCACCGGAAATTTATAATGAGGCGATTGATTCACAAAATCACCAAGAATGGGAACAAGCTATGGTATCCGAATTGAAAGCTTTATCTGAAAATAACACATACGAAATAGTGGCAAAACCAACAAATAAAAATATAATTTCGCTGGGTTTTTTCCAAAAAAATCACAGCTTCTGGCAGTGAAACTTTTAAAGCAAGATTTGTGGCGAAAGGTTTCTCACAAATTCCTGGAATGGAATATTGTGCAACATTTTCACCAACGACAAATTTAACGACAATTAGAATTTTATTACAACTTGCCACTTAATATAATTTAAAAATACATCAAATCGATGTAAAAAATGCTTATTTAAATGCTCCGATTGACTGTGAAATCTACATTTATCCCCCCAGAGGGATTTAAAATGAAAAATAAAAATTGGGTGTGGAAATTAAATAAATCGTTATATGGATTAAAACAAAGTGCACACAATTGGAATTTAACACTCCATAATTATTTAATAGAACAGGAATTCAAACAATGTCCCATAGACGCGTGCATGTATACCAAAAATGTAGGTAATAAATTGTTGATTTTGTTTTTTTAGGTTGTCGACATATTACTCGCCTCAAACTGTGACAACACTTTAAGAGATGTTAAAAATGAATTAAATAAAAAATTTAAAATGGCCGATCTTGGACGACTGTCATGGTTCCTCGGTATAAAATTTACCTGTGAAAATGAAACTATAACTATGAACCAATCACGATACAATAAAATAATTCTGCTCGAGTTCGGAATGCAAGATTGTAAGCCGCGTTCAACTCCCGTCGAAATGGACATAAATAAAAATATAGGGACCGAAACAAAATTCATAGATAACCGAATATACAGGGAAATGGTAGGAAGCCTCGTCTACTTGATGACCGCAACAAGGCCTGATATATGTTACACTGTAACAAAGCTATCTCAAAACTTATCGAAACCGACAATTAAAGACCTTAATCATGCAAAACAAATCCTTCGTTACCTAAAAGGAACCAAGGAACAATCTTTAAGATTTAAAAAATCCACATATCCTCTAAATTTAGAAGGCTTTTCGGATTCAGATTGGGCTAACTCTGAGAATAGAAAGAGTATAGCGGGGTATTGTTTTAGACTGTCAAAGACTGGACCTATGATCTCTTGGAAAACTAAAAGCAACAAATTGTTGCTTTTTAGTCTGAAAGTCAAGAAAACCTATGTTTAAAAGCCAAGTTACAGCTGAGATTGCTCGTTTGTTATACGAGAAAGAGAGGGTGAGAAATAGAGAGAAAACGATGTCTCGCACATCATGATAATAACCAGTGCACATATCGATATATTATCAATATTGACAGGGTCACGGCAGGAAGGTGGTATGGTGTAAAAGACCCGAAACGATCGCGCACCTCATGTACGCTACAACTGATCACGCGTACTGGTGAATCTTTTAGGTGTATTTTTAATAAATTCAATAAAAAACATTTTTTTTTTTTTTTTTACTAAATGGCCGATATTAGAGAATAATTTTTTTAATGAAAATCCAGACAAGACATGACGAGATTTGATGTAAGGAGCTAAAAAAAAAAAGAAAACCAACATAATACTTCAAGGTCAAAAACGTGTCAACTATAAGTGTTAGATGGAATAGATTCTAACCTAGAAAACAGCAGTTTTTCCCTCATTGTCAGAAAAGTCGCTGATGGAATGTAAGAATTAAGGACAAAATAAGGGAAGCAAAAGTTTCGCACCTGCTGACCTCTTACCTCCCTTTTTTTGTCTTTAGGTCCACATATTCCATCCACGATGTTTCTGACAAAGGGAGAAAAACTGATGTTTTCTTAGTCGGCATTTATTGTAATTGGCTAATTTTTTAGCTAAAAGTAGTATTTTTTTAGCTCCTTTACACAAAGTATTTCCATGCCTTGTCTTGAGCTATTTCCACACAACAATTAGGAATAATTGTAACGGCTAACATTAACCTTTGACCAAGAAGCTGAATAGGACAATGATTAGAAGCTCCGACTGTCCTATGGGCGATCGGGTTTTGATCCTGGCTTGAGGTAGTTGCTTGTCTAGCCACACTAATGCACTGTGAACAGTACTGTATGTGGATGACTATAATGCTCTCTATCTTGCATTGAGCAGATTGGGAAGTGATATACAAATTACCATTAGCGTATGAAGCGATGCTCTTTGTGTAAACAAATTGGGCTTAGGTATTTGGACAATGTCAAAACATTGTTAATTCACTGCCCACATAGCAGCAGCTGAATAGCGCAATGGTTAGAAGCTCCGGCTGTACTATGGGCAGTCGGATTTCGATTCTGGCTTGAGGTAGTTGCTTGTCTAGCCGCACTGATGAGCTGTGAAACAGTGCTGTATGTGGATGACTATATATACATATATATATATATATATATATATATATATATATATATATATATATATATATATATATATATATATATATTTAAAGTGATGGTTGTGTAGTTCCAACGAGAGAAAAAAAATGTATATTTAAAAGAGTGTAGCCATCAACAATTGTGGTTTTTTTTTTTAAGGTTTTCATCATATTTTTATTTTAAAATATTTTTATAACGCGTTTCGAGCTTAGGGTGTGCTCTCTTCAGATGTTTTCGTAAAAAGTTTTTCTTTAAAATGGGAGTTTGTAGAGTTACCTCCGCTGATACTAAATGTGTTTTCACACCCTAAGCTCGAAACGCGTTATAAAACTATTTTAAAATAAAAATATGCTGAAAACCTTTAAAAAAACCCACAATTGTTGATGGCTACACTCTTTTAAACATATATATATATACATATATATATATATATATATATATATATATATATATATATATATATATATTCACTATATTGCTCTGTAATTACATCGAGCTTCTTAAATAAGGATTGGTATATATTGTAAGGAATTAAAATATATTTCCACAGAAATATATATATATATATATATATATATATATATATATATATATATATATATATATATATATATATATACGAGGTGCCTTAAATAATTTTCCAGACTTTTTCCGTAAGGGCACTTTTATTGATAGTACACACATGAACGTCTAGTCCCCTTGGAAGTAATCTTCTCCGGCTGCAATTTACCATTCCAACAACTTCTGGAAAGCCCCATAGAAGCCCTCTTGCGTGAGCGTGTCAATAACTCGAGTTACAGTCTCTTTAATCTTCTCAATTATCTCATAACCAACAGCCTCTAATATTTTCCTTGAGTTTAGGGAATAACCAAAAGTCACATGGAACAAAGTCAGGACTATCAGGACAGTGAAGAACTATCTTGATGTCCATCTTCATGTCATATGACGTGAAAAACCCTAACCCTTTGAGGAGCTATTGTATAATATCATTAAACATGTGCACTGGTGTATTCTTCAAGATTATTTTGCTAAATAACCGACGTTATATAATGTTTTTAATTGCTTCCAAATATCTATTCAACCAAATCGCTTTGTATAAAATCTCAAGAGAAAATACAGAGGAAAATGAACTCTTGCATTGCTATCTTTGTTGGCGTTGTTATTTTCACAAATAGTCAGGCTGGACTGACACCGATTACAATGGAAGCCTCGATCTGATAAAATAAATCACCATGCCAATAACAGATGCTGCAATCTAAGGAGGTTGTATAATTAGAAAGAATTACGGATGAAACACCGAAAACAGCAGGAGTAAATGACAGTATCACCCTCCCCCCCTTCTCAAACATCGTTGTTCAGTTAATTTTTTAAATAAAAATAAATTTGGGCTAATATAGTCTACGCACTACGATATATATATATATATATATATATATATATATATATATATATATATATATATAAAGAAAGAGAGAGAGGGAGGGAGAGAAAGAGAGAGATATGATTGCTTCATTTAATCACATAAATTAATATACGAAGATATAATTTCATGTGCAAATTTTTAGTATTTACTTCAACATTGCTCAATATATAGGTAGAGCTAGGTAGTAAGTTATGACAATATATATGGCAATTAAGCTACACAGAATATTCCGCATTATATTCTCGTCAGCCTGACAAATTCTCACGAGAATGAAATGTGGAATATTCTGTGTAGCTTAATTGCGATATATATTTTCATAACTTAATATATATATATATATATATATATATATATATATATATATATATATATTTATTAATAACACGGGAAAATATTGTAGCTTGTTGACTTAGAATTAATGCTTTATGCCTAATTGATGGTTAAACATAGTTAAATTTGTGCTTATTTTTGCATTAAAAGCTAATCTTATTAATTTTTAACTCTTTTAAGTGGATACCATAATACTTAGTTCGCTGCACCTTATAACAAATGTCCATACAAAACTTAAACCAGATTGACCCAGTAGTTCCCGGGAAAAGGTTAGAATAAATGTGGCATTATGGTAACTGTGCATTAGACAGATACCATAGTACTTAGTTCGCTGCACCTTATAACAAATGTCCATACAAATCTTAAGCTAGATTGGCCAGGCAGTTCTTGAGAGATGAATAACTTTGGTTATACATGAAGAATTTCTTAACAGATATATCACAGTTACAAATTATCAAATAAAATTCAGGTAGAACAAATAGTAGTAATGACCCAAACGGGTCACTGGTACGTATGGTATATTTTATATATATATATATATATATATATATATATATATATATATATATATATATATATATATATATATATATGGGTCGATTTTTATATAATTTCACACAAATGTACTTTATGTATCTGTCAGTGTTCTTAGACAGGTTTTGTATCAGAATGTCTTTGATAGTTACCGATAATCAAAAAAATTCAATGAAAGAAGGAACAAGCGATTTGGATTAAAGTTAACACTTTATACAGCATAACATCACAAGTGCATTTGAGAAGTTTTATTACTACACAAGCAGAAAGGCCCTGCATATAACATCAACAGTAGGTTTTTTGATATGACAGGGGCGCGTTCAAAATGAGTGTTTCTGTTTAAAGCAAAAATGAACCACAATACTTTACTTTTGTATTTTAAACTTAAATTCAAGCAATTATCACCGATCAAGCAGAAAGGCCAGCTATATAAAATCAACACTAGGTTCTTTGATATGACAGGGGCGCGTTCAAAATGAGTGTTTCTGTTTAAAGCAAAAATGAATGTCTCTGTTTAGAGCACAACTGAACCATGATAGTTGCCTTTTGCATTTTAAACTTCAATTTAAGCAATTATATAAAAAATAATTTTATAAAATCAACAGTAGGTTCTCTACAGTGCAATGTAGACTAACTATATTGTGAACTAATTCAGTGCGGAAGAGTCATGTGAAGCTTCCTCCCGGTGTACTGCGACAGGTTTCTAATTAGAGAGGGCAATTAATGGGTTTGATTGGAAAAATGGGCTACTTCACCGATTTCGATGACAATAGAAATGTGGGAGTGTGAAACATTCGTTGATCATTATTTAATACCGGGTAACGTCTGGTCTCCCTGCTAGTATATATGTGTATATAAATTACTACTTCTTTCCAATTTATTGAGACATAACTCTGAGTTCAACCGCGTTTGAGTGGCATCACATGCAAAAAAAAAAAAAAAGTAAATGAATGCAACTAACAAAAATACAAAATGAAGCGTCTTGTTACTTGTTAAAAATGAAATACATTGAAATAAAACAAAAACTACAAAATAATACAAAAGACTGTAGTTTTACTTTATCGTACTCATTTTACGTATTGCTAACAAGACCTGCTTTAAAAAATCATATAAAAATTACGAGGTAACATAGTGCAATTTTTTTTTTCATTTTTTATATCAAGAGGGCCCAATTAAAACTACCTTAAATGTTCGTCATTATTTTAACTTGGAGTGAGGGGGGGGGGACGGTAGCACAACACCTGAGGAGGTTTTCATGGTACAAGTCAGCCAGACTAATGAGTTGCTATTCTCTTTTAGCCGTCTTTCCAGTCTTTTAAGCTTAAATCAACCTTAACAAATTACCTCCCTTACATTGCATTATACAGGCTTGCCCAGAAAGACTAATTCCTCTCGACATTCCGGCTCATTTTTTTCCCCTAAAATAATTGTTCAGTTTATTGAATATGATTAACTATGAGGGTATCGTTTTACTCAAGCGTTTTTTTCTTCTTGTTTTTTTTTTTTGTTTTTGTTTTTTTCTTGTTTAGTTTATTCGGTTTTCCAATTATTATAGAATGATGTATCATGCTGTAATAAACATTGATCTAAATGTGTACCTATTTTATCTACCAACCTTGGTCTGTATATATATATATATATATATATATATATATATATATATATATATATATAATCGTAATTAGTAAAAACCCAAAGAGAGTGCTCAATACTATTGCAGAGCAAATATATATTTTTTATTACCGTTTTATTTGCTTAATTACACATGTTTCGGTTACCGAATCGTATCAACGATCCGATAATTTCATCAGACTTTACAGAATATATATAAGTTAGGTATGATTATATGTTTGTATGTACAGGATTCACACCTAAACTAATTAACCGATCATTATGATTTTCGGAACACAGATGCTTAGAATTGATTATTACTTTAGTAATTATATCTATTATAAGACTTAAGTGCTAAGTGATAATCAGGTCTAAGTGGCAGGTTTCTAGAGGTTGAAGGTTTAATGCTTAGTGTGGGCGGTACTAAAAATATAATCACGAATTACTTACGATTTCTAACTTGTCATGGCTGACGGAATAAGAACATGCCACCCCTGTGGATTAAATAAAGGCTTCTGTTAAATTTTCTGTACAGATTCCATGATTTTAACAAGCTGCATCTGAAGAACGTCGGAGATAACATCAGTCTAAACGTTGTAAGAATAATATTCAAGATGAGAAGTCCAGATAATTTAAATAATCCAAATTACCATCATTGCTTCCATTCAGTCTTGAAAGACAATGGACACCCTCTGTCAAGGTAGCCGCACATGTAATTCTTAGGCAAGGGTTGCACAATGCCTAACGGCACTTCTGAATTGGCACTGCTTGAGTCCAGTAGCAAGGAGAAGTCTAGGACGACTTGTAGCAATGCCGATATAAGCGGAGAGCACCTGGAAATTCCAAATGGTCAACCATTTTAGTACTGACCAAACTCAACGTTGCTTAACTTTGGTGATCTAACGGGAACCGGTGTGTCAACGTGAATATGCCGTGTAGCCAATTATTAATCATCTAAGAAATAGTTAAGATCAGTATAGATTTATTTAAAAAAAAAAAAAAAAAAAAAAAAAAAAAAAAAAGGAAAAAGTTTTTTTTTTAATTAATTTTTTTTTTTTGTGTGCAAACGTCTGGTTGCAAATAGGTTTTGGTATAACCTGACAAATAATTTCCTCTGATAACAAAGAAATATTTACACGACTGACATTGAACGGCCATTTTGTAGCAACAAATGTTCTGACTAATATCCGATTATCTGTGAAATCAGGTATTAGGATGCTGTCGAAATAATTGAAGTAAACAAACAATTCCTGTTTTGTTTGCAAGAATGTAACAAAGGTTAATTTGATCGATGGCTCCGTTCAATCTCAAGAGACAATGAACATACCCTGTAAGGATAGCTGCATGTGTAACTGTGACGCAAGGGCTGTGCAATCTCCAACCACACCTTTCCTGAATTGGCACTGCTTGGGTCTAGTGGCAAGACTGACTGGAAACAATGCCGAGATAAGCAGAGAGCGCACACGGCACCTAAAATTCTCAAATGGTCGCCCATTTTAGGGTGCTTATGACCAGGGCTATTTTAAAAATATGTAAATTTAAAAGTTAAACTCAAGTTTTTCCGATATCTCATTTTTTAATTGTTAGATGATAATACAAAATACTTACAAAACACCCTCCCCTTCCCATGTTAAGAATGGCTTTTTAAATAATAACATTATTATTCCCGTGCATAAGTACCCATTTTAGTACCGACCAGGCACAACGTTGCTTAACTTCGGTTATCTGACGTGAACCAGTGTGTCAATGTGATTATGCTATGTTATAGCTTAACAAAGGTTAATACATAGAAACAAATTAGCAGGGTCAGCCGAAGTTGCCCAGGAGCAAGGATATCAAAATAGAAGTAAAAATAAAGTATAATATCATTCTTTTAAAACATCCCCCTCTCTATGTACCTCGTTCTCTATTTCTCCCCTCAATCGTCTCTCTCTCTCTCTCTCTCTCTCTCTCTCTCTCTCTGATTGTATTTTTTTATCAACTGGTTTAATATAATAGAAAGCAAAACAAACTTCAGTGACTGCTTAACTAGTTTCAGTGCTGTTTTTAAAACAATTCACATTGCCTTTGTTCAGTCTTGACAGACAATGGATATCCCCCTCTAAGGATGATTGTGCATGAAATTGTGAAGCAAGTGTTGTGCAATGCCAAACCGCACCTCTCATGAACGGGCAGTGCTTGATTCCAGTGGCAAGAAAAAATCCAAGACAATTGGATTCAATACAGAAATAAGCCGAGAGCACTTACAACACCTATTATTCCCAAATGGTTACTCATTTAGTACTGATCAGGATCAACATTGCTTAACTTTAACTATCTTTTCGGAACTGGTGTGTCAATGTGATTATTAAATAATTACCAGTAAATAATAAACATTTTGTTTTTATCTCTTCTTTCCCCCACACTAATTTGGTTTCTGGTGGCCTCAAATGGATAAATTATTAGAAGATATATTAATCATTGTAGCATTTACCAGGTGCCTTCAATAAGTTTCCAGAGTTTTTCTCGTACAGGCATTTAACATTGTCGCAGGCTCTTGAAAATTCAGTATGTTATTGCTATACATCTTATGAGATGACTGACAAATTTTTTATTTCTGGTTCAAATGAATAGCTACAGCAGGAATTGAAATACACCCTACTAAAGCCCGATTGTCACAACCGATGAATTTCAAAAATGCAATCTGGACGTGAGGACACTTTAGAAGAACGATATGCAATAAAATTCTGTTTTAAACTTGGAAAAAAATGCCACAGAAACGTATAGAATGCTTCAGACTGCTTTTGGGCCATCTTGCATGAATCGAGCATCAGTTTTTGAGTGACATAAGAGATTCAAAGAAGCAAGAGAGTCTGTGAGGGATGATGAGAGGTGTAGGGGGAGTAAGGAAGGCAGAACTCTACAGCTGATTAGCCAAATAAAGAATTTCATATATAAGGACCGTCGTGTGTCTATAGAGATAATAAGTGCCGCAGAAACATGTGGAATGCTTCAAACAGCTTTTGAACCATCTTGCATCAATCAAGCATCAGTTTTTGAGTGGCATAAGAGATTCAAGAAAGGCTGGGAGTCTGTGAGAGATAATGTGGGGTGAGGGAGGAGTTAGGAAGTCAGAACACCAAAGTTGATTGGCCAAATAAAGAATTTCATGGATAAGGACCGTCGCATGTCTATAGAGACAATAATGCACAATTTGGTGTCAATGTCAAAAATGTACACACAATTATTCATGAGGAACTGAAGATGTGGAAGATTTGCATGGAGTGTGTCCCAAAGGTGCTCAGAGAAAATTAAAAGGGAAGACGTTATTATGACTATCAACACAGTTCCTCACCCTCCCTATAGTCTGGACCTTGCTCCCTGTGACTTTTGGTTATTCCCTTAGCTCAAGGAAAACCTTAGAGGCTGTTGTTATGAGAAAGTTGAGGAGATGAAAAAGGCTGTGACGAGGGTTATTGACACGTTCACACTAGAGGGCTTCCATGGGGCCTTCTAGAGGTTGTTGGAGCAGTACAACAAGTGCAGCCGGAAGAGATTGTTTCCGAAGGGACTAGAGTTTCATGTGTATGCTATCAATAAAAGTGGCCATACAAAAAAAGTCTGGAAACTTATTGAAGGCACCTTGTACATAATTAAGATCTATTTTCGTTTGCACTTGCACGTTGTCACTTACTGAGTGATTGGTACAAGGTTCATTAAGATAACACAGACATGCTCCCACTCATGTAGCGATATGTCAGACTATTAGAACACTCCATATCCTCGGCCGGAAAATCAACAGAGATCAGTGCATTCCTGTAAGGATCTGGTCCCTGCAGATTGCAGTGGGATGTTAGTTCTGTACAGTTCTAGGAGGTCTACTCTCCCAGGTTTTACTTTCTCTTTCTGAGAAAGCATTAGTTTATTGCGAGTCGCCTGAGACGCCCTTACAAAGGAATGCTGACGGGGCTGCTCAAGCACTTTTTGCAGGTCAGAGAACTAAAAACCTTCCATAGATGGACGGCTATTTCCACTCTGAGGCTGTTTCATACCTTTTACAAAGAGTCAAATTTTGAGCGTCGCATTAATAAGACGTCACATAGCTTTGCTCGCCCTCTTGTCATGTTTTCGACAGGAGGTGAGGTAAAAGTCCCTTTAGAAATATCAATGTGACAAGACACTATTTCTCTGTCCTCATATCTAGCAATGGCCTAGCTAGATGAGACGTATGAATGTAAAGATGAGGATGTTATGCTTGAAACATTATGCGTAGTGTGTAAGGAGTTGTGTTTGCTGGTTATAGCAATGCAGTCTTGTAGAAAAACACTGTTGGACATGACACAAGGTGAAAAAGAACAATTATACTATTGAAAGATTTCAATAATTTTCAATTATAAATTACTTTTTTGTACCAACATAAGGTGTCAAACCAGGATAGTATCGTGGCGTTATGTTATTTGAATTTTCGAGGTAAACCTCATCTTCAGAAAGAAGAAATATGTTCAACTACTCTTTGGAAGTTTTTGTAGAGATGTTTGCCTTTCGGCTGAAAATTTTGTGACTGTTTTTTCTTACCAAACAAGGCCAATCAGATGAATACAGACACAGCAACCGTACTACAAAATGGCGATATCCAACAAGCATCAATCATCCCAACCTTTACATAATAACCAGGTGAAGGCGACACTGAATCGAATGATGTAAAGTTGTTATTTTTAAGTATAGATATTTTTTTGCATAGTTTCTGGCATACATACACAGTTACAACTTTTTTGGTTATTGTCAAGCCTGTCTGCTCTTTTTGACTTTCGGTTTCTACTCCATAGGTGAGACAACAGTGAAAAGCAAAATATGGTCCCTTCTGATTAATGGTTATCCTCCTCTCAAATAACGTGAAAGTTCCCCCTTTTCTATGGTAAGAATGGCTTTCTGGTTCACTTGACCAAGACTAATTATTCAGCCAAATGAACAGCAGAACTGATTATTAATTAATACTTATATATATAACTACTTCATTTACTCACATAAAATTAATAGACGAAAGTATAGATTCATGCATAAACAAGTATTTACTTCAAAAGTGCTCAATACGTAGGTAGAGCTAGTTAGTAAGTTATAAAATGTATATGGCGATTAAGCTACACTGAATATTCCGCGTTTCATCCACTCTAGGATTCTTCAGGCTTATGTGCCTATATATATATATATATATATATATATATATATATATATATATATATAATATATTATAATACTTTATATATATATATATATATATATATATATATATATATATATATATATATATATATATATATATATATATATATTATAGGTCTTTGTGAATATAACTGCTAAATGAAATCCAGGTCTAAGTGACAGCTTTCAAGAGATTGAAAGTTCAATTGTCATTGCAGGCGATACGAAGAATATTATTACAAATTAGTTAAGACTTCTTATTGGTCATGGTAGATGGAATGAGAGCAACCTACCCTAATAGATTAAATAAAGATTCCTGATGCATCTGGAGAAGGTCGAAGGTGACACCAGCTTAAAAATTATGAGAATAACCTCCAAGATGAGAACAGTAGTCGGAATAATCAAAATAGTAAAATTTATCAATCCTCATCTAAAAAAAAAAAAAAAATAACCAAAAACGGATGAAGACAAAAAGATTTTTAAAATTGTTAAATTATATTAAACAAAAAATAGTGTAAAGAAAATAATAAAAATAGTTTAATGAAAAAAAAAATAGTGTGAAGAAAATAAAAATGAATGCTTACAATAATAAAAAAAAAAACAAGATGGCTAATGTTCACAACATTGAATTTATTGTTTTTTTCATGTTTATGTTTACATTTTTATTAAACAGAAACAAAAGTGTCTAATTGATAAAATTGCTAATTGTTGAGACGGACAGAAGGATGATGGACACATCGTTAAGCCTATGTGTTTTATGGAAAAAAATAAAAATTAATGGAAATAATAAAAATCGGTAACAAAAAAATAAAGAAAAGAAAACTCCAAACAACAAAATAAGTTTCAAAACAATGATTCTTGATTTTGAAAAAAATTTGGCAAAGTTTTCTGGTAATTACGGGTCAGGGAAATATAAAGGTCGGCTGTAATCAATCAATAATAAATAGTTAATGTTTTTGACGAGACACAAGTAAATAGTAAGGACTATAAACAAAAAATAATTAGCAGAAAATAATCGTATTTTTTGTTTGTTTTTGTTTTTACAAAAGAGTCACCACTAATCAAGGCCCGTAGGCCACTCGAGGATAAGGGTTAATGAGTGTACATTGGTCAGAGGGAACATGTCGTAGTAATCGTTAGTAGTGGAAATTTGGTAAACTGGATTATTTAAGGGGATGGCTTATCAATGAATTTGTTCACGTTGGATTTGAAGACAACCATGTTGTAGTCAGTTGGAAAGCAGGAAAACGGAACAGAGTTCCACAGGTGTGCAGTTATAAGAAAGAAGGTTTGTTCATGGAATCTATGTTTAGGATTAGGCACAGATAAAGGGTGGGGGAAATTATTGATAGTGGTTTCAGATAGACGAGCGTTTTCGTGAAAGGCAGAACGGGGGGGGGGCATAGATTGGAACTCAGACGAGCACTTACCATGAAAATAACGATAAAGCAGAAACAGACTCACCACGTCTTTTCTTTGGGAAAGAGGTTGCAGGGAATGGAAAAGAGCATATATATATATATATATATATATATATATATATATATATATATATATATATATATATATCGTCTTGGAAACTTTTAACCTTGAAAACTATATAAGACGGTTTTAATAGAAATTTAATTGTTATTCCTTCGTTGCAAAATTATTTTGTCATTAAGTTATTTAATCCTCTGCAATCACTAAACAAAGCTGCCGTCTCGAACTCATAATAGTCCTAAGTTTTCAGGGATCATCAATTGTTTACCATGAAATACTGTTTCGGGAATCTAAAAACAAAACAGTATATTAAATCATGGCTCCTCAGCAGTGTTGATCAAATACCATCTCCTCTAAATAAAAAGAATAAAAAATGTTCCGGATATTGGATCCAGTTTTTTTGCTCCAGATTAATTAAGCTAACCTATTCATGCTATTAAAAAAAAAAGATTCTTACTTGTGGTTGTCGTCCTTGTCTCCAATATAATATATATATATATATATATATATATATATATATATATATATATATATATATATATATATATATATTGAGAGAGAGAGAGAGAGAGAGAGAGAGAGAGAGAGAGAGAGAGAGAAACATGAAGATAGAAAGATATATGTATACGCTAAATATTGGGTGAATGGCCTTATTAGCTAGTTGAAAATAACAAGATATGAATGGTGAACCTGATAAAGCACACCGTGGGAATTAATAGAAATGGATGTGACCTCACATGACATAAAGAGAGAGAGTAGGAGAGAGTGGTTCTAGCAGTCCGTTCGATGCACTACATGTGTTCATATGTTAATTTACAAATGTCCAGAAAATATGACAAAACAGTGATTATCAATCTCTCTCCCGTTGTTCTACTGATCAGTTATTTGGAACTAAGATCAAGTGAAATAAACCTCCTCTGCCTTCTAACAGTTTTGTCTTAGTCATTTTTTTGGTAGATATGAAAGAACTTATTTACAGGTGGCATTTCCGCAATCTAGAAAGACCACGAAAAGGGCACGTTTAAGAACAAGCGGCTAACAAGCAATGATTATGAACTTTAAATTCATGTATGGCACAGGAGTGGAAGCAACATATATATATATATATATATATATATATATATATATATATATATATATATATATATATATGTTGAAAAGAATTATACGTTCTATGGTACTATAAAACATCGTTTGAGGATGCATCGATCACTATACATAAGCAAGTGTCAAACACTGTGCTGGCTTAAAGAGCCGATACCCAAAGCCATCAGTGTATTCATATAATTAAGCTCAAATGTATTAATAACATGAACTAAAAGAACAATACTTTTCTGAAAGTGCTCAATACGTCAGTAGAGCTTTTTATAAATAAACTAGCAGGGAGACCCGACGTTGCCCGGGATTTAATAAAGATCGATGTATGTTTCACCCTCCTATATTGTAATCGAAATTGATGAAATCGCCTATTTTTCAATTAAATCGATTGATTGCTATCTCTATTCGGGGACTCATGGTGGTGCACCAGGAAGAAGCTTTACATTCCTCGTCGCACTGACTTAGTCCATAATACCTTGCACTGTAGAGAATTTACTGTTGATTTTATAAAATTATATCTATATATAACGGCTAGAATCAAAATTTGAAATTCAAAAGTCAAGTAACATGATTCAATTGTGCTCTAAACAAACATTATTTTGAACGCGCCCCTGTCATATCAAAGAACTTACTGTATATTTCACATGCCTAGCCTTTCTACTTGTGTGGTGATAATGGCTTGAGTTAAAGTTTAAAATGCAAAAGTAAAGTATAATGGTTCAACTGTGTTCTAAATAGAAACATTCATTTCGAACGCACCCCTGTCATATAAAAGAACCTACTGTTGATTTTATACGCTAGACACATTTGTTTGTGCGGTGATTAAACTTTTCAAATGTACTTGTGTTGTTAGACTGTATAAAAGTGGTAACTTTGGTCGAAAATCGAACTTTCATTTTTAATGTTTCTTTTTTATTATAATAAAATAGGAAGAGAGAGAAGTAGGGAGGTAGATGAAAGGGAAGAGGTAGGGTCGGAGACAGAAAGAGGGAGAGAGAGAGGGAGGCAAACAAAAAAGAGGAGGAGGCAGAAGGTGGAGAGAGAAAAAAGGAGGGAGAGCGGAAGAAGAGGAGAGCGCGAAAGGGAAGGAGACATAAGGAGAAAGACAAAAGAGACAAGAGACAGAAAGAGAGAGTAAGGGGGGGACAAAAAGAGACAGACTGAGAGAGAGAGAGAGAGAGAGAGAGAGAGAGAGAGAGAGAGAGAGAGAGAGAGAGAGAGAGAGAGAGAGAGAGATGGAGAGATAAACAGAGATAAAAGGAGATATAGAGAAAGAGATTATTAATGTTCTTTGTTTTAGTTTTAATCTTCTTTTAAAAGGTATTTGCTAAACCGAAACAGATATGAAAGAAAACTAATTTTAATCTAACCTCTCCGTTAGACACGTAGCATTTTGAAAAAAAAAAAAAAAAAACGGTGAGCCATCCACATGAGTCTCTCTCTCTTCCCTGGTTCAGAATTGACTTACTTTCACCAAAGAAAGAAGCCGCTTTTTCTTTTTTCTACTTCTGTCTGTCAGATTACTGAAAAGTCATGAACAGATTTTTTTTTACAGAATATTCCGAAAGAAGAGAACCTAACCGAGAGACAATCGGAATTTAGCTGTAATTCAGATCAAGGCACTTTCTTAAAGGTTTCTTTATTTTTCAGCTTTTTTGTTTTTATAGCAAGGAGAGTGAATGAGAGTGATTTTTTCCTTGCATCACAAAATACCAGCTAATATTTTAGCATATTAAATCATGAATTAACCATGCTGAAAGAAGGGAATAATGTCTTTATTTTTTGTTTAGTGCTTAATAATTCAACATGATGCAAGTTCGTCTTTGCCAATCTATAAAAGACTGAAGAATCAAGAGAGTTTTATTGTTTGTTAGAAGCGTAATGAACAAAGAGATTGTTATATTTTAGGAGGCTGCGACAAGGCAGGAAAGAAGTGTGGGCAACGAAAAAAAAAAAATGTCAGTAAAATAATATATGGTGTTTTGGCATCCGTGGGTAATCATCCTTTTCTTTTCTTTCTTTTTTTTTTTTTTTTTTTTTGCTCCAGACAAGACATAAAGCTACTTTATGTAAGGAGCTAAACAATATTACTTCAAAGTCAAAGACTAGCCAACAATAAGTGTGAGAAGGATAGATTTCGACCCGGAAAACAATTCTTTTATATGAAACGTCGCTCATGGAATGTGAGAGTTGCACGGCTGCAAAAACTAAACGTAAACCCAATGTTGACTTTCTATTATGCTAAAGAATAATTTAATGATTCATTTTTTCTATTTACAAAGTACAATTCTAATATTTCGAGGCGTCACCTCCTTATCAAAAGTGCACAGAAAACATGTGCATACTCGGATGTGCAAGTATTGCTAATACTGCAGCCAATCAGCAATTAGGCCGAACGTCAAAATTATAAACAAAGTGTGATGGGCCCATACGTTCTAATTTTAACTTTTGTAAAGGATGTGTTTTTTAAGTTGCTTATAAAACATAATCCAACCGAAATGAATACTTCAACTATAAAAGAATAAAACATGGTTTATGACGTAATCGTTTTATATTTTAGAAGGCTGTGTCAATGTTGGAAGGAAGTAGAAGCACGGAAAATTATAAAGATAGATAAATAAAATAAAATACAAAAAACAGAAAGACGATATATCTCGTCTTTTGGCACGGGTAATGATTTTAATGTATCACTATCTTACTATTGTCTGGATTCATCTTGAGTGCTATTTTCACAACGTTTCGGTAGATGTAACCTCCGACTTTCTTCAGATGTATCTTGTCAAATTCAGGAATAGTTTGTGTCCAATTCGGGAATCTGCACGAAATTTCGAACGAAATCCTTTATTTAATCTTTGGAGGAGGCATGTTCTCGTTCCGTCAGCCATAAATGGGTAGAAGTTCTGAGTGGTTCACAATTGTATTCTGAGTGTTAGTGTAATTACACAGAATATAATAACCAAATGACAAAAGTTCATATTCCAAATTTCATGATGCTGAAGATCTTACAATTTATACCTTTAATTACGTTGACATTTACACTTTTTGACAGTAATTGTTACGTAGCCCAAAATCACTCATTTGGGCGGAATAAAAGATAAGATAAAAGGTAACTGCAACTTCTCTTCCAATTTTGGGATTTTGCAATCATGCCCGAATGCATTTTATTCTCTTTTAATGGATTGATATTTGCTATTTCTTGTGGGTCAAGGGCAGAATAGATTCGTTAATTGATACAATATTTAATTTTGAATGATTTTGCCCAATTACTGTCAAGAATTGTAAACGTCAACGTAATTAAAGGAATAAATTATAAGATGGCCAACATCATGAAATTTGGAATATGAACTTTTGTCGTTTGTTTATTATATACTAGCATTTCAGCCCGGCGTTGCCCGGGTGTTTGAAGGTGTATGTTGAGCGAAAAAAGAAAAAAAAAGCGGTCAATCTTTTTAAATTTTGACCCCTATTATGAACCCTTAAAATTTATTATTTTGGGCTCAAATCAAGTTATTAAGTTAGATCCATGCCCAAGGAAATCTATATCTAAAATTTAAAGTGTTTAGACCCAAAATTCTCGGAGGAGTTTGGTAGAGTTCTCAAAGGTCAAATCGTTGAACTTTGACCCCCTTAACAGCCAGATTTCTGGCCGAAAATGGATGACAAAGATTTTCCAAAATCTCAGTATCCTGCATATCAAATTTCGAGTCTGTGGACTGAAAATTGACAGAGTTATTACGTAGGGAAATGTACACACACAGACACGTTCACTTTTGTAGATATACTAGCATTTCAGCCCGGCGTTGCCCGGGTGTTTGGATGTGTATGTTGAGCAAAAAAAAAGTGATAGTAGGAAGGCAGGCTCGAACCCGTACCGCAAAGGAGGAAAAGAACGGGGGGGGGGAAACCTGACGTCTATGCTGTTACGACCACCGCCAAACCGGAAGTGACATTTTTTAAAATTAAGGCTAGGAGAGGATGACTTTCAAAAATATCGGCGAAAAAAACGACCCCGTCCCTGTAGAAAAGTGCCCAGTTTAAGGTGAAGATATTAATGTTTTTAGCCAATGTTTCGATATTTGTCGTCTGAAAGGTCGAACTTCAAAACGATACTGATCTTGAGAAAATCCGTCGCCTCTGTCGAAAGTGTTGGGCAGACATACAAACATACAGAGATACATACATTTATATATTGGTAGCAAAAAGTTTTCGACGCGAAGCAATGAAAAAGCTTGCCCTATTTCTGAATACCCTTTATGTAAAATTTCAAATGTTTAGACCAGAAATTGTCTGAGTAATTTGGTAGAGACCGCAGAGGTCAATTTTTTCTAAAGTTTGACACCTGACATGACCCCTTAAAATTTATTGTGTTGGCCTCAAATCAAGTTATTAAGTTAGATCCATTTTAAGTGTTTAGACGCAAAATTGTCGGAGGAGTTTGGTAGAGTTCTCAAAGGTCAAATTCTTGAACTTTGACCCCTAACAGGTAAATTTCTGGCCAAAAACCGATCACATAGATTTTCTCAAATCTCAGTACCCTGTATATCAAATTTCGAACCTTTAAATTGACAGAGTTATTGCATACACACACAGACAGACACACAGACAGACGCACAGATACACAGACACGTTCACTTTTATAGATAGACAGATATTTACATGTGTGTGGTGGGGGTGCTTATTAATCTTAGGACAGAATTTCAGTTTCCCATTTTTAAATATTAATTTGCTTGTTGAGAGCACGGAATAGTTAACAATGCCCCCACCATTTTCAATTAAATAATGCAGTCCTAAATAATAACGTTATTATTTCATCACGAAACGTTAACAAAAGAGGGTTGTTTATTAAGCCATTCTTAACATGGCAGTTATTCTATTACGCATAGTAATGATCATTACTTTTTATTGCTGTTCGGAGTGGAGGTGAATTTAATCTATCTATAAAGTAAAGTTAAGTTTTTTTTTTCTCTCGCTCTTACATTAATATTAAAAGCCTACTTTTTCTATTTGAAAATTATTAAAACGAACTTTTTAATATACTCAGTCATCGATATACGACCGACTACATAAAAGTCAACAAATTTGCATATTCTTTTAAAAAAACGAGCACTAATTACGCATTCATTTTTATGGTTTCTTATTAGATGATTGGCTTCATTTAACTATTATGATGAATTCTTTTTATGCATAGTTTCTACATTCTGCATAACAGCGTAGAACTAAGGATGTAAACGTTCTAGCACATTGAAATATACATATATTAAAATTTAATCATTTCATCTGACTTCACGGGCAACACCAGGATATGGGTAGGCTAATTATATGTCTATACTCCTATGAATTCGTTTTTCTTTTGTGTGTATTGATATTCATACTAAAAACCCTCCTTTCTATCTATTTAAAAAGAAAATACAATTTTCTTATATATGTCTTGTGGAATTGCATTCACTAGCAAAAGATCTAGCTAATTTGCATATTCTTTTAAACATTCATTTTAATTAATTTCCTATTAGTTTTTTCGGTTTTCTTATGGGATGATCATCTTCAGTTAACTATTACGTGTAATTATATTCATGCAGATATTCTATATGATTTATACTTGCATAATATTTGTGCAAAATGTTTACAGGAAACAAAATTGTTTCCATATATATTTATGTATACGTATATATTTTTGTTTAATCTATCTATCTATCTATCTATCTATCTATAAAAGTGGGCGTGTCTGTGTGTCTGTGTACATTTTCCTACGCAATAACTCTGTAAATTTTAAATCTACAGACTAGAAATTTGATATACAGGCTACTGAGATTTGGGAAAATCTTTGTGATCGGTTTTCGACCAGAACTTTGGCTGTCAAAGGGTCAAAGTTAAACGATTTGACCTTTGACAACTCTACCAAACTCCAATAATTTTGGGTCTAAACACTTGAAATTTTAGATATAGGTTGCTTGGACATGGATCTAACTTAATAACTTGATTTGAGCCCCAAACTTAATTATATTTCACATTTTATTCATACCAATCCTTTAACTCATGAAGCTCGATGTAACTACAATAAATGAGAAAAGTCTATAATCCAAATTTAAAGATGTTGACCATCTTACCGCTGCACTACGAAACAGGTGCTGTAAAAATTGTGCATGTCAACGTACTTAATAAAATAAACAACAGT
Organism: Euprymna scolopes; assembly: GCF_053919585.1. NCBI lineage: Eukaryota > Metazoa > Mollusca > Cephalopoda > Sepiida > Sepiolidae > Euprymna > Euprymna scolopes. The sequence continues at coordinate 71,701,743 of NC_136500.1, read as the reverse complement.
CTTGAAATTTGGATTATAGACTTCTGTCATTTATTTGTTATATATATATATATATATATATATATATATATATATATATATATATATATATATATATATATATATAATCCATAAGGTTTCTCTCAAACCATCCTTCACAAACGGAGTAGCAGCTTTACATGCTTCTTTTCCCTCGGTGTATAGAAATAAGAGAAAGATTTTATCAGCTAATCTGCTATGTGTCACTGGTGACTCCAAATCTCTGACGCAGCATCCTTAACACGTAGTCTTTATTATGAACTTAACTTTTAATGGATTTTTTTTATTCCTCCTAATACTAGCTTTATGTGGAAAATACAACTTTAACATTATTTTTTTGTTACATTCACATCTACTCTTGCTGCAGAATTTTATCTTGAAACATTCTATTGCATCTCACTAGTGAAACGTCCCGAACACGTATCTCTAATTCTAATCTTACATTCCAATAGAATTTTCCGATTTCATCTTACTCTAACCTTATGTGGAAAAAAAAAACCGTATTTTTAAGATTATTTTTACACACACACACACACTCCGTTATTGTGTATCAGGGTTAACCGATGTTGTTTATCAAAAACATCTGTAACTCCCGCCGCAAATGTAATCGTTTTGTCCATGCTACATTTTATTAATAACTTTGCGCAGACACTTTTGATAACGGAAATGATGTCTACCATAAAACGATTCAGATGATAAAACGCGAACGAAAAATAAATAAATAAATAAATATATAAGTGACATCAAAGTATTAAATATGCAAGATTACATGGCGGAATATCAAAGATACGCCAACAGACCCTGAGAGGAAAATATTTAAAATATTGCAAAATCGAAACAGGAAAATTAATTACATTAGAGAGAGAGAGAGAGAGAGAGAGAGAGAGAGAGAGAGAGAGAGAGAGAGAGAGAGAGAGAGAGAGAGAGAGAGAAATATTAATAATAGATTTAATAAAATGCAAATACAGAGCATTACACACACACACACAATATATATATATATATATATATATATATATATATATATATATATATATATATATATATATATATATACACACAGGGTGGGCCAAAATAAGGGTCCTATTTTTAAAAATTCATAAATTCATGTAAGTTTTAAGAAGTGTTTTTCGGCCAAAATTTGTTTTGTTTATTTCAAAAATAAATCTCGGAAGGACATAAAGTTTGGCGAGTTTAACTTTTATTTTGTGGAAGTTATTCAAATTTAAAGATAGGACCCTTATTTTGGCCCACCCTGTATAAAGAGGGGAATCAAGAATAATTAAAAGATTTCTCTAAATAGAGACTTATCGGAATAATAGAAAGCTCAGCATGTAAAGTGGAGCAAAAAAAAAAAAAAAAGGAAAAATCAACAATATAAATGCATATAAATTAAATTATGCTTTCAATAAGGAAATGACATCATTAATGATGAGGGATATAAATGTTCTTCATATCTAGGTATTCCGGAGTCATATTAGTGACCTGGCAAGGCCATGGGGGAGACAACCGAAGCAGCAAAACTGAAGATAGCCTACAGGACAATATATATACAGATTAAGGTAAATTTGGGCATATTTTATTGGTTTAAAGTATAGTTTGTTTGTTTTTTTTACTAATTGTCATAAAATTTTAACCATAGAATAATATTATAATTTCAAAAACCTGCAAATTTTTATGTAGTTTTGTCCGATAGAACCAAAGATAAGTATTTCAATATTAAATTTGGGTACCAGTATATATATATATATATATATATATATATATATATATATATATATATATATATATATATATATATATATATATATATATATATTAACGTTTTATCTGCTTAGTTACACATGTTTCGGTTACTGAATCGTTGTGATAATAAGTCTTCCCTTCATGATTGCAATATATATATATATATGGCAATCATGAAGGGAGGACTTAATATTCATGATTAAAAGTACAATACGTAAAAAACGTTTTTAAAAAAGGTGGGTTAGAAAAAATAAAGGGTCGAGTCAACTGACCGGTTTCACTCTCGCTTTCTCAAAGCTGTATCGGGGGATTAAATAAATAAAAAAATAAAAAAGGAGAAATCAAAAATATGTACACTATTCAAATAATGTTACGTTGCGTTCCGTTATGGGGGAAAAAAGAAGCAATTAAAATAAAGCAACGTTATGCTATTTTCGATCCTGGATGTTAATCACGCTCAAACCTAAAAGACGTTCCCTCTGCTTAGAGAGCGAAGGCCTTCTCAACCGAACGTGAATAGTCTCCAAGATTTTTAGATGGAATGTTGAGTGAGCACGACTCAGGATTGAAAATGAGTTCGTGCCGAAGTTCGCTGCACATGGCAGGTTTTTAATGTGACAGTCAGCTAGTGAAGACCTGTATGTGTTGGCAAGTACGTTCGTTGCTCGGTATGCCCGATTTCTGATTTTGCTAGGTACGTGCTGTTGAACTCTCCCATCCAATCTCAAGTTGGCACCACAACTACATTTAACATTGGAAATTACATTATTATTATTATTATTATGTTTCGGGGGGGGGGTAGAACATCTTTTCGAGAGGATGGCATTAAGGCTTTTGTAGAGAACACAACAGGCACATTCGAAGCAAAATAACAATCTGGAACCGTTGAGCTACTTTGTTTAGCGAATTTCTCACTTGCAGTCCCCAACGAAGATATAGTGGACATTTTCTATCAGTTTGAACTTTAGTTTCAGGAAACTCAGTTATCTTTATACGCACAACTGACCTGATCACATCAAGAGAGCACCCATTCTTGGATAGGGTATCAGTGATCATTGTAAATTCCTTATTTAATTTTAATTTGGAACAAATCATAAGGGCACGAGGTGTTAGGGTCCAAATTAAACTGATGTTACGTTTTTTTTTTGGGGGGGGGGGGCAAAATGGATCTCAGCGCGTATATACCACAATTCTACATTTATAGGACTGTATACACGTTGGGTTCATTTTGCCCCCCCCCAACGTAATATCAATTTAATTTGGTTAAATATAACACAGATATCGCTACAACCAGTAGACATGTAGACATTTTCAATTACAATGTCATGTACCATTTTCGCAATGTGTGGGACAATAAAAAAACAAACAAGTTTCATTGTTTAAACGTAAAGAACATCATGTTCAGGAATCCTCTTCATCCAAGAAATTTACCAAAGAGAGAACGCCAGATTTGTCTTCTGTTTTCATGGAACTGGATTCTCCTTCGAAGCAGGCCCTGTCAGTGGGGCATTATAATACGCCGACTGCCCCCCTACAGAGGGTAAAAGTCCCTCAATGGGGATCCTGGATATGACCTTAAACTATATCCAGTGGTGAGGCCCCAGCTTGTGGGCTTTAGGGCGTGTGGAGCTACCCTTTAATTACCATTGCTCCCAGGTCCACTCTGACCTGGAGTGGTAGTACCTGTTAGGGTCCCAACTATGGGTTAAATAGAAACCGACGTGAAAACAACAAATATATTCTATTAAAAAAATTTTTCTTCAAAATCTTTGAATTCGGCATAAAATAACCCAAAAAGGGTTGATATGCCCTAAAACAACCAACCAACCAACCTTTGAAGCAGTAACCTCCCTACCCCTCCTTTATCCAGCAACTTGCGCCATCAGCTGATCATCGAAAGGTAAGAAATGAAAACAGTTTAATTGGAATTCCATACATTTCACTCTTTTAGTGCATGTATATAGATTATATTATTGGAATCATCTTAATACATGTTTATTGGTGGTTTGCTGTGCAATTAAAAATGTATAAAATCCTTAAAGTTCACAGATGAAAAGGGACTTTTAAACTCTAGAACCAATTAATTCTATTTCAGTTAATTTAAAGGGGAAATATCGTTTTGGTTGTCGAACAAACATCTGGAACGAATTATGGTCGAATACCGAGGTACCATTATATATATATATATATATATTCTAAATAAGAACAAAGTAATTAATTAAAATGGTTGACTTGCTTACGAATAACTTGAAATGCATTCTGGTGGATTTAATATCGCAATTAAAACACTTTTTAAATAGTACATTTAAAAAGTTGTTGTAAAATTGACATTACTCATATATTAAAAGGAAGCAACAAATCAAAGTTTAATAACTAAGAATTACATTATAATTAACACTTCTATCCGGTTATGGTCGATGGAACAAAAACAATCTACCATATAGACTAAGTAGTTCTGTTTACAGATTCTTGAGTTCGTCATAAAGATTCCCTAATTAAATATATATATATATATATATATATATATATATATATATATATATATATATATCTGAAGAAGGTCGGAGATTACAAAGACCGAAACTTTGTGAAAATAGCAACCAAGATAAAGAAAGTAGCTTAGATAATCCAAATAATAAATAAACTTTTGTATTTAACAATAAATGTTGTACTGAACTTCAAAAACAAATTACTACTAAGTAATATATATATATATATATATATATATATATATATATATATATATAAAAATTTTAAATGGTGATGGTGGACTTAGCAAAACTTTAACTCTGCCACGTTTTGGCATAAACACTGTTGGCCAAACAGCTAAGATTCTCCAAAATGCTATCTTTTTCTTGCAGTTATTATTTATTTTTTTCTTAGAACGAGTCAACCTAGTAGAGTAACAATACAATGCAGTTAATGAAGCCGTTTGTATCATTCCAGGTGACTACATCCGTGACCTCTTCGTCCTGGACGTTTTTTGTACCCTGATGGCCTTACCTCCGCCATTTTGTAGGAGAGATGTTTACAAAAATGGTTCTAATAAGTCTGTGGTTTGTTATGCACTCAACACTTGATCGAAAACTGATTTTTTTTTTTAAATTCACTGTATAATACTTCATTTTCTTTTTTATTTTTGATAATTAAATTATTTGGATGTTGTCGGCTTGCAGGTCGATAATAATCATGACACAAACAGTCGTATAATTAGCAACAAGCACAATAATGAAAAAGGTACATTATGCTACAGACGTACACGTTTGGATTCTGAGACCCCAATTGCCTTGAATCTTTGTCTCACGACATTTAAATCTAACTATAATTATTGTCTATGGGCAAGTCTATTTATTCCTAAAATAGGTAGATCAGCTTATCCCATAACACTGGACAAAGACGGCAGTCCCTGTGAAAAATGAAAGTGTACCATTATGCTGTGCATGCATATATATATATATATATATATATATATATATATATATATATATATATTAGAGAGAGAGAGAGAGAGAGAGAGAGGGGGGGTAAGAATCTGTTCTATCTAATACTTATTGTTGGCAAAGTTTTGACCTTGGAGTACTATTTTTTTTAGCTTTTACATCAAGTGGCTGCATGCTTTGTCTGGAGCGATTCCGTTTATATATATATATATATATATGTGTGTGTGTGTGTATGTATGTATGTATGTATATATATATATATATATATGTATGTATATATATATATATGTATGTATATATATATATATATGTATGTATATATATATATATATATATATATATATGTATGTATATATATATATGTATGTATATATATATATATATGTATGTATATATATATATATATATATATATATATATGTATGTATATATATATATATATATGTATGTATATATATATATATATATATATATATATGTATGTATATATATATATATATATGTATGTATATATATATATATATATATATATATATATATATATATATATATATATATATATATATATATATATATATATATATTAGTTAAAAAAACTTAAATACACTAGCTTCATTAATCAATATTTCAGTGTTGAGAATTATTGGACTATATATATATCTGTGAATCATCCGGGCGTGCTTTCTTGCTTAAATTTTGTATTATAATGAAATCGTTTTCTTGTCTGTTTGTTTGTTCACAATTTAATTAGTATGCACAAAAGGCACACTGTTTCACAAATTAGTTTTAATACTGAAAACGAACTCATACACATTTTTATTCCAGCATGATTTCTATTTATGCTATGTATTCAAAAGAAATCTACATTCAATAGATACTCTCATTTGCATATTACATTTAAAAAACCTACTTTAATAATCATCTCGATTTTAATTGTTCTATTTAGAAATATTATTCAAAGTTAATTTGATACAGTGTTAATGTAATTTATATTTTATTTATTTCCAATTATTAATAGCTAACAACTGTTGCATTAAAACCGGAAGTAAGCTTATTTATTTAAGCTATGAGAGTTATGTCCCCTTTAAGCTATGAAAGTTACCTCACGTTTAATTTTCGTAAATCAAGATGGATGTGCTTTATGCATCCTTAAATCCAGAACAAGTTAAGATATTCAGTGTACCTTAAATAGTATGTGATTAATCCCTCCATCCGGCATTATGTTTCGACGGAGCAACGTTTTAATTGTTTTATTTAGAAATATTACTTAGAGTTTATTTAATTTATATTTAATTTACTTTATTTTGAATTATTAATAGTTAGCGTTTAAAACCGGAAGTAAGCTTATTTATTTATTTAAGCTATGAAATTTATTTTGCGTTTGAGTTTTATAAACCAATATGGACCTGTTTTGTGCTTCCTAAATCCAACATGTGGTCACTTTAGTAACAGGTTAATTCAGTGTATCTTAAATAGTGTGTGACTAATCCCTCCATCCAGCATTATGTTTCCACCGAACAACGTTTTAATTGTTTTATTTAGAAATATTACTTAGAGTTTATTTAATTTATATTTAATTTACTTTATTTTGAATTATTGATAGCTAATAAGAGTTGCGTTTAAAACCCGGAAGTAAACTTATTTATTTATTTAAGCTATGAAATTTACTTTGCGTTTGATTTTTATATACCATGATGGATCTGTTTTGTGCTTCCCTAAATCCAACATATAGTCACTTTTCCTAACAAGTTAAGATATTCAGTGTATCTTAAATAGTATGTGACTAATCCTTCTGCCCAGCAATATGTTTTGACTGGATAAGACTTGGTATATGCGGCTAGTATATATAGTCATCTGCAGTGCTGTTAGACTAGCAACAATCTCAAGCCAGGACTGAAACTCGATCACCTAGGCGAAAGCCAGCACTTCTAACCGTTGCGCTATTTGGCTGCTGATAAGATGGGTATGCGAAATTACAATGACTAAACATTTTCCAAACACCTAAACACAAATAGCATTGCTTTATACGCTAGAAGCAGTTTATTATTTCGCTCCTCAATATACTCAACCCAAGATAGGGAGCATTTATAGTCATCCACAGACAGACTGTTTTACTGTATCACAGCTCTTCAGTGCGGCTAGACTAGCAACTACCTCAAACCAAGATTGAAATTCGATCGCCTAGACGACATGACAATTAAATTGTTGTCATAAAAACATTTTGTGAATTCCCTCTTTCAAGGGGTGACGACCTGCAACCTATGTCGTAAAGAGTGCCAATCAGTGCCGGATTGGGAACGACATATGGGAGGACATAAAAGTTAGAGGTCAATCAATGATAGGAACTCATGTCATCAATTACTGTGTCATAGTGTGTAAGAGTCTGAGGCGTTTGAAAAGCCAAATTTACGTGTGAATTGAATGAACACACCATGGCAATACTCTATATTGAGTTTGCTGTCACTAATATATATATATATATATATATATATATATATATATATATATATATATATATATATATATACGAGAGAGAAAGAGAGAGAGAAACGGGGCGGGGGAGAGCAATAATCTGAACTTTTATTCATTGCAAGAGTTATGTGCCCTTGTTATGAACACACTATCAAGAAATCATTCTCTTTAATTCCGCCCCTCCCACCGCCTCCACTTCATACAATGCCAAGTTGTTTTATTGAAAATATCTCGAAACTTGAACATTTACGCCTTCGGGACATTTCCAGAACTTTGCACAAGGATGATTGAATCAGCTGAATAAAGTGGAATTGTTCTGTTCTGAAAGAAATGTGGTCATGTGACCGAATTCTTTCTGCATACCAGAACAGACCTATCGATTAAAGACAAAGAGGAATGAGGAAACCGTTTCGATTGATTTCGATAAGAGCGTGATACATTTTTGATAATTAGGTGTTATTTTCTAAAGCAACATCGCACAAATCTTATTAATTCGATTCACTTTCATGCAAATCTATTGTTGCACTCAATGTGAGTTAATCAACGTTTGTTTCCATAAGGCTTTTTCCCCTATATACTTTAATAACACAAAATACTTTCTGATGTCTCTTTAAGACATCAGTTCTGGGATTCAGTTACGTTTGATAAAAAAAAAATCCGTCTTAATTGATCTAATTAGCCATGATTTATATAATTAATGGCACAGGTCACCAACATTTTCTCTCTAAACACTCTATGCATTTCCCTCATCCTCCCCCCCCCACTGACTCTATATTGATGCAACTACTCGCTAATATTTCTTAATATCTCTGTAACCATTTAGAGAAAGGGTGACTCTCTCTTTTCCCAGCATGCTCATTTATTGTCGGAAGATATGTTACAGTTTATAAACTTTTTAATGGAATCCAAATAGAATAAATAATGGTAGTGGGTTTGACTCAACGGGTCACGGGTTCATTTCGCACATGCATATTTATTTGTTTCATTTTACTTCAATCGAAGTTCTCGGAAACCAACACTTGGGCTAACACTTGATCTCTATATGAGAATAGCAGGGAGACCCGACGTTGCACGGGATAGAATGATTATCAACGAATGTTTCACACTCCTATATTTTTATTGTCATCGAAATCCGTGAAATCGCCAGGGAGGCAGCTTTACATGCCTCCGGTAACTTAGTCCAAAAGATATGTTATTCTACACTGCACACTAAAGAACCTGCTGTTTCTTTTATAAAATTATTTTATATAAACTTCTTTCCAGTTAACAAAAAAAAAAAGCATGAAGAAATTTACGTGCAGAGTTTGAACCTACAGACCACGTCAGGCAAAAAAAAAAAAAAATACGGGTTATAACATTCTTTGCAGTTAATGAAAAGAAATAAGAAATTTACGTGTGGAGTTTGAACCTACAGACCATGTCATGCAAAAAAATTTTTTTTTTAAAAACACGCTATCAACTTACCCACAGTAGAATTTTCATGGACCTTTGTTCTATCATTGTTGCTAAGCGACGACATGGAAAAAATGGCTTTAGCGATGATAGATAAATTAAAATAACGGTTTCGATTATCGATTATCGGTAATTATCGGGGGTATTTTAAGACTTAACTGAGATCACGCCCAGACTTATACACTAAAGTTCTGTAAATTTTAAGGAAAATCTGTTCAGCCGTTTCAGAGTCTTTAAGGAACGAACTCACACACAGACAAAGTTGCATTTATATAATTGTAGAGGTACATAGATATCTGTGTTCAACTAGAATTCTCTTTTACATCTCAAACGTTGAGTTACTATTTACAATGCCTCCCCATGAGGGCAGAGTTAGACACCAGGGTCGTTTTTTAACGTGGAGAAAAGGAACAGAAATTAAAAATTGTCTCAGTCGTGAAGGATTCTCCTCCACTGAGAGAGAACAAGAAATTGAAGTGCAGCATCTGAAGAGCAGATACTATTGGCCCAAAGCCCAAGAACATTGAGTTAGTAAAGAAGTTAAGAGCATTAATCCCCCCCCCCCCAATTCACTCTCTTGCTCTTCTGGATTCCATGATAAGAATTCATCTAGTCTGGTGTAGTAGTCAGCCTAGTGTTGTAAATTTATGCAACAGTATTTGCAAATGGTGCACCATTCCAAATATAAGCCAGAGTGGGATTACAATACCGAGGGAATGTGAATTGGTCTTTGAATACTATATCATTTGAATATTTAGTCAAGGTTTGCTTATAGAGGGGAAGTATCCTCATGCAAGGTTTTACTGATAAACTCCGGTTGCAACATTACAAGACTGTCTCTGCTCTATTGTTGTTTTCATGCTTGTCTGAGGTTCAATCTATGGTCCTTCCTGCCAAATTTTTACAAAAAACACTCGCCTAGATACAACCACTATCAACAATTTCTCTCTCTCTCTCTCTCTCTCTCTCTGTCTAAATCTAAACGCAAATTCCATGAACAAAGCTTCTTTCCTAAAACTGCCCGCTTGTTGAACTCTGTTCTGCTCGCCTGCTTTCCAGCTGACTACAACATGATTTTTCTGAATTTTTGAGATGAGGATTGGTCATTCATATTATTTGAATTCATCGGACTACTGTTCTCATCTTGAGTGTGATTTTCACAATGTTTCGGTAGATGTAATCTTGTTGTGAAAATCACACTCCAGATGAGGACAGTAGTCTGATGAATCAAAATAATATGTATATGATTGTTTTCAAGTCCAATGTAACAAGTTCTTGTTGAGTCGTCTTCAATAATCAAGTTCTACCCAATTTCCATCACTAGCGATCACTACGCTGTTGATTGCGTGACCACTTTATACTTATAAGCCCTTATCCTCGAGTGGCCTGCAGGCTTTGATAAGTGGTGATTCTTTTGTTAAAAAAAAGACAGACTCAAGCATACAGTCTAGTAAGCATTCAAGTTTTCTCCTGTAAGCATTCAAGTTTTCTCCTGTAAGCATTCAAGTTTTCTCCTGTAAGCATTCAGGTTTTCTCCTGTAAGCATTCAAGTTTTCTCCTGTAAGCATTCAAGTTTTCTCCTGTAAGCATTCAAGTTCTCTCCTGTAAGCATTCAAGTTTTCTCCAGTAAGCATTCAAGTTTTCTCCTGTAAGCATCCAAGTTTTCTCCTGTAAGCATTCAAGTTTTCTCCTGTAAGCATTCAAGTTTTCTCCAGTAAGCATTCAAGTTTTCTCCTGTAAGCATTCAAGTTTTCTCCAGTAAGCATTCAAGTTTTCTCCTGTAAGCATTCAAGTTTTCTCCTGTAAGCATTCAAGTTTTCTCCTGTAAGCATTCAAGTTTTCTCCTGTAATCATTCAAGTTCTCTCCTGTAAGCATTCAAGTTTTCTCCTGTAAGCATTCAAGTTTTCTCCTGTAAGCATTCAAGTTTTCTCCAGTAAGCATTCAAGTTTTCTCCTGTAAGCATTCAAGTTTTCTCCTGTAAGCATTCAAGTTTTCTCCAGTAAGCATTCAAGTTTTCTCCTGTAAGCATTCAAGTTTTCTCCTGTAAGCATTCAGGTTTTCTCCTGTAAGCATTCAAGTTTTCTCCTGTAAGCATTCAGGTTTTCTCCTGTAAGCATTCAAGTTTTCTCCTGTAAGCATTCAAGTTTTCTCCTGTAAGCATTCAGGTTTTCTCCTGTAAGCATTCAAGTTTTCTCCAGTAGGCATTCAAGTTTTCTCCAGTAGGCATTCAAGTTCTCTCCTGTAAGCACCGAGGGAAATGTGAGTATTGAAGCATTCTTATAACTCACCAAGAATCTTCTAGTATTTCAAGTCGGACAAAATTCAATAACTTGGTCTTAATTATTGAAAGCACGCGGATCAAGTGTCAGTTTTAATTAAGTTAACTTTTCGTTTGATATTTAAAAATTATTGAGTGCAACACATTTTTCTAAAGGTATAACCGTATAAGAGACAATGAATTAATTTATATCTTAAATTTTTACTTGAATATTAAGGAAGCGTTAAATAAGAACAAGAAAATCAAGATACAAATGGATCAAAGAAAAGGCAACGCATCTATTGATGTCTTTATTAATTATAACTTTCGTCTTAGGTTTATTTTCCGCAGCTTCGTAACTCTCGCTTCGCTTATTTTCTCCTTTACTCTTCAATCTCCATGAGCGATATTTCTGACAAAGGGGGAAGAATCACTGTTTTCTAGGTCGGAATCTATCAATTCGACAATTTTCATTGGTTAGTTTTTGACATTTAAGCCGTATATTTTTTAGTTCTTTAAATCAAGCGGTTTCATGCCTTGTCTAGAGCGATTTTCATTTTTTTAATTAATAAAGTAAATATTAACGGGAAGGTGCACTATACCAGTTTACAAAAATGTGTTCAGTCGTTTTTAATTTATGGAAATCGTTTTAAACAATGTGTGGGAACTGATTTTTCCACACTAGCGAACTCATTAGCAACACGCCTTCTTAATCTAACAGGTTGATCTAGCTGGAAGGTTGCATAAAAATATTGTATTTGGTTTGTTCATTTTAACTTTACTTACTTAATATAGAAGTATGAAACAAAACAAGGAAGGGAGCCGAAAGTAGAAGATAACGAAACGGAAAGAGAAAGGAAGAGGGAGAGAAAGAAGGAGGGAGAGTGAGAAGACGGAAGACAACGAAAATGGAAGAGGAAAAGAACGAAAAGGAAAGATAATTAAAGATAAGGAGAACAAAAAGAAATAAAGAGGAAAAGAAAGAAAGAGAACGAAAGACTAAAGAGAAAGAAAGAGAAAGAAAACAAAAGAGAAAGAACACAAAAGAGGAAAAAGAAAACGAAAGACAAAGGGGAAAGAAATGAAAGAGAAAATAAAAATGAAAGAGTCGTAAGTAAAGAAAGCAAAATAAAAAGATTCAAATGAAAGCGAATGAAAAAAAAATAAAAGATAGAAATTAAAAAAAAACTGAAAAGAATGAATAAGATGACTAAGAGAAATGAGGAAAGACAAAATGAAGGTTGAATAAAAAAAAAAAACTGACAACACAAAGAAATACGTAATTGGGAATTAAGAGTTGGAAGAAAATGGCGAGAAGATAAAAAAGAAAACAAAAATGAAGTAAAAAAAAAAAAAAAAGAAAAAAAAACGACAAGAAAATCAAGAAAGCGAAAAAAAAAAAATTATTCCATTGAGGAAATTTAAATAAAATAATTAGATTAGAACTCACAGCAGTTACAGAAATTCAGAATCAATAATATTATTTTTAATGACTTTAGTCGAAAGAAATAAAAAAAAATATGGATCGTTCAAAATGAACGATTATAAAGTGACGACACAGTTGAAATTCCCTCAGTTAAATAGTAAAAGATTCTTCATTCCGCTCTTTTATCAGAAAATTTTAAGATTTCTCAAAGCAGCCAGAATTTGCTTGTACAATTACTTGTTTTTTTTTTTTACGAAACCATTTTTTTTCTAACCCAGTTTAAAATGATCTTCCTTCCCATTTTTTTAAAATATGTTCGCTTATATTCCACATGACAAACATTTCTCTGCCTTTCGCATATTAATATCCATACGGGATCAGTATTGATTTTTGATGTTCGAATGGCAAAATGGCTGGATGCGTGGGGGGAGGGGGGGGCGAGAGGTATATATTAACATTTACGAATTTTATATCCATCACTTTTCAAAGAAAATATCACAAAAAACTGATGTTAAAATATAAGAGAATGGTGCTTCCAAATGAAGATACATAAAATAAAATTCTTGAAGAACTTTAAAAGTTCTGCATCGATTTCTTTTTTTTTTTTTTTTGACAATCTTTTATTGCATTCTTTTAATCTCTCTCTCTCTCTCTCTCTCTCTCTCTCCCTCTCTCATGCGCGTATGTGTGCGCATTATAGAAAAAAGAGGTTAGAGACTGTAAATAAAATCGAAAAGTATATAATTATCTATATATCTATAATAGTGAGAATGTGTGTGTGTGCGTATGTGTGCGAGGACAATTCTCAACCTATATACTCAACGAATTATTGAGCTACAGACTGGAAATTTGGTATTCAGTTTTAATCTACAGAGTGGAAAGGGGGTATTCAGACACGTGGAAAACTTTTAATTGGTTTTCATCCGGAAAAAAAGGACTGCTAAGTAGTAAAAATTTTTAAAAATTGGTACGTGCGGGGTGGGGTGGGGGGTGGGGGGTCATCTGATTTTTATCTGTTTGTCAACTGTTACACAAATGCGCATGCGTGAATCGTTCACATGACAAGTTCCTTATGCTAAGAATAGGTAGGTTTGAAAACATTTTTTAAAAATGTGTCAAGCTGGCCTAATAGTTATCGTACTTGGCTCACGGTCTTAAGGGTTTGGTTTTGATGTCAGCTGGAGTATTTTTTTTTTTCCTTACAAGAAATGAACTATTTAGAAAAACATAATACTCGCATGCACATGTCTCAGTTTCTTTCCGTTGTCTTTTTTTTTTTTTTTTACTTCATTTTTTAAAAAGGAATTTAACATTGTGTTTAATACCTACGGTATTTGTGTTTATTATTAAACTGTTAACAAAATAGGGTTTGTATTACTGTACACATAGATTCGAAAAAGTTGTCAAAAAACAAATATATAACAAATAAATGTTATCAAAGGCAAGATAAGTTACTTTTCTACCAAACTGGATATATTTTTTGTATTTTTATTCAATGTAACATATTTATTCAGCTCGAAAAACATGTAGTGTTTACCGATGCATTGGACAATTCAAAATGGCTGCCGACTCTCTCTTACACACGGTAAGTTCGAGAAAAAGTGTTATAAATAATAAACTAGACAAAATACTATTAAAAAAACACCGAATATATGTCAACCTATGTCACGGTAATATATATTGAGCGAATTTCTAACAGTATTTTGTCTAATTTATTATTTATAACACCTTTTCTCGAACTTACCGCGTGTAAGAGAGAGTCGGCAGCCATTTTGAATTGTCCAATGCATCGGTAAACACTGCATGTTTTTCGAGCTGAATAAATATATTACATTGAATAAAAACACAAAAAATATATCCAGTTTGGTAGAAAAGTAACTTATCTTGCCTTTGATAACATTTATTTGTTATATATTTGTTTTTTGACAACTTTTTCGAATCTATGTGTACAGTAATACAAACCCACAAAATATATGCTATACATGTTAAAAATAGCTTTCTAAATGATTTGTCACGTTTCGTTTTTTTTTTTTAATTATTATTATTATTATTATTATTATTATTATTATTATTATTATTATTATTATTTTGTAAATTTTAACATGAATATTTCACTGTTCCATATCGGCCGGATTGTAACAACAAAATTACTTTTGTATACAAAACGCCGTTCTCAGGGAGAAAAAGTCCCCCCCCCCTATTTTTTTTTTTAAAGCTAAAGTCCAAATTCAAGCCACACTTTCAGAAACAAACAAACAAACAATAAATTTTAAGGCTAAATTGAAAACTTTAAAGTTACATACATAAAAAAATAAAAATAAAAATAAAAATAAAAAAAACTGGCTATACTGAAGATGTTAACTCCAAAATAAATTTAACATTATTTTCTTGAACAAAAATAAAAACAAATCGATCGTAGTTACGTCATATATTTATCTTAAAAAGATCATTTTTTTTTTTTTTTTTTTTTGAATACCAATAAAGTTGAATGTATTTCTGGCACTAACATTGATATTAAAAGCCTATTATTCTCATTCAGTCAAGATCAAAGTGTAGTATCTGTTTTTCAGATGTTACACTTAAATTTCTTGTTCTCTCTCAGTGGAGGAGAAACCCTTCACGACTGAGACAATTTTTATTTTTGTTCCTTTTCTCCACGTTAAAAAAACGGCCCTGGTGTCTGTCTCGTGGGAATGCATTGTAAATAGGAATTCTCATTTCATAATTATTACAATTATTATTGTAGCTCTTTTGTTAAAACTTCAAAAGTATTTATTCAAGCTAGCAGCGTGCCAGGTCGTAAAATATGCTTAAATATAATATTTCAATTCTTGCAGATTTCGTATATATTATTATAGAGTTAATGTTCTATCGATTTTTTATATTTTATAATCACGATTTCAAAAAATAAAAAAATATATCTATATGACTTGAGTCCACCAGCTTGAATCGAAACTGAATCCCAAACTTACTTTTTTTTATTTTTAAATAAAACTTTAGTTCCTTCAGCTATAATTGAAACCGAAACCAAAACCAAAATTATGAAGAATTCTTGGGAAAATTATTTATTGCAAGAAATGGAAGTACATAACAATTAAACGACCCGGATGTAAGCATGACACAGAAAATAACACACACGCTATCGTATTAATATATAGATTACGTTTGGTAAATGGTAATCCAAAGTTCTCAATATCATAGATAGAGCAAGCGTGTTTACTCAGCATTTCCGGAGAATCATCAATATCCTAGTTAGGGCAAAAACATTATGTTTTACGTCACAACCGCACCGCATATTTTCAAATATTGTACTAGCCTCAACTAGAAACATAGTTGTCAACATCGAATTCAGGTAAAAATGGCAGAAGTGAATAAATAGGTAAAAATGGCACTTTTTTGACAACGAAGAAGTAGGACTGCTTGAGAAGTGCAAGAAGTGCGGCTAAGCTCTTATTCCTAGCATAATCTCATTCCGTCAGCCATAACCAAGCAGAAGTCTTAACCGATTCAACTTAGTATCGCCCAAACTGAAGATTGAACATTCAACACCCAGAATAGTGTTATTTCTTATCTTTTCTTATTTGTCTGGCGATAGTTCAAACGGTAACAACTACAACTGGAGCACAAAATGTTTCGGCTTGGATTCTAGCTGATAGTACCAAAGTCTTCGGATTTTAGAACTAAATTTTTACTTTGTACTTTATCCGTTACGTCTTGTAAAGGTTACATCGACCAAAACACTGTGAGAATAACACTTAAGATGAGAACATTAGTCCGAAATGTCTGATTAATACAATTACTCAATCCTCATCAAAAAAATTAATAAACATGATTTGTTTTTTAATTGTTTTTATTGTAACTAGCACACATTATTGATTCTTAATTAAAAAAAAAAAAATTTTTTTTTAAACTTACGGAATTTCTGCTGTCGATATCACGCGAATATCAGTTCAATATTGTGTTTTCGAATGCAGATTAGATAAAGCGTCTGTGATGAAGATAAACATTACACTTACCTAAAAAAAGAAAAAAAGAAACGAAAAATAAAGAGATTAGATTTGGAAATACAAGATTCAGATCTTGGCAAAATATTCAGTTTATTAATACGATATAATTTGGAAAAATTTGTAAAAAAGAAAGCACAACAGAAAAAAAAAATTTAAACACTAAGTTTATTTCAATGTTATATAATATGGTATGATATGAGAATTGTAATGTTGGTTTGGTACGACATCAGTGTTTTAGCATTAGCATGATGAGATATAAGAATTTTAGCTTTGGTGTTATATCATATAAAAATTTGAACTTTGGTAAGATATGTGTATAAAAAACGATCATTAATACGACTTTTCTTAGTATGAAAAAAAGTAATTCGCAGTTGTATTTTTCGTATCATCTGCACTACGTTTCAACTTTCAACCTCCAAGTAAATGTCACTTAGTACTGAATATTATTTATGCCATGGGTCCTTGTGATTCGCAAGTTCAACAAGATACACTTGAAGAAGGTCAGATTTTACATCACCAGAAACGTTGTGAGAATGACACAAAATATGAGAACAGTAGTTTGAATAATTCAAATATATATATATATATATATATATATATACACGTTTATATTTCTATTATTTACTTGTGACCAAAGAATAATAGAGTGAGTGAGAATCATGAGGAATGTAGAGTTCACTCAAGTTTAGTGGAGTTGATTTATTGAATTAGTTAGCAAGCTATTTCTCTTACCCTCAATTGGATCTGGTTAATATAACATTTTTGGTCACCCACACATCCTAAACTGCCACCCTTATTCTGGGATTTAACTTCATCACTTAATGTAGCCACAACTTCTATGGGATGTAGCTTCCAGCCATGTATGGTTTATTTAACAAACGGATGTATTTGATCCAGTGTATCTTCAGGTGAAGATGCACTGGACCAATTACATCTTTACAGATGTTTATATGACAATAAACTGGATGTTCTCTTTCCAGCTAGGTGTTATCTCTTGTACTCCAAATGTAACGTAGCCCGGGAACCAACACAAGTTGTGTCCAGTTTCAGACGTAAAGAAATCCAAGACAAAGAAAAGGAAACAACTCTAACTCGTTTGTTCTTTATAGCAACACCATTTATTTCCCCATTCTCTCTTTACTGCTGTGGCGCTCCTCATATGATTGTCTTGAGATTCCTTCATGCCTCACACGTGATTGTGAACATTATCCACGTCTCTCACGTGATCATTTTCTTTCTCTTTTTTTATAGCCTCTTTCTTTTCCCCCTGGTGGCGTCACTTCACATGCATTTGCATACGCACTTCCACACAACGTTACACAAAGACGAATACCCAATAATAGTAACTGGTCCAGAAAAATACTACAACGAACCAGCTCAACTTGCTCAATGTAAGTAATCTAACTGGATTTAGGCGTCAGCAAAAATGTGTGAACTTGAAATATTACTTTTAGAGAGGAGATAATTTGTTAATTCGTATGCAATTTTTTGCTAAGTATTTTGAGCTTTTCACGAAATGAAGTGATAACCGAGTGTACCGGAGTCATAGACACATATTAGCAGCAGCAACCATATTACACATATGCAAATGGCCAAGCTGATGCGCGATGTGACGTCACAACGGACGAAGAGGAGGGAAATAAGAAGAGAGTGAAAAAATAAACCACGTGGCAAGGACAGAAAAATATAGCAGATGCCGGTGTGAGATGAATGTTTGGCCTGCAGCAGTGAGACTTTTAAGCCTGTGTTCAGCACGGCAGTGTTTGGTTAAGCACATGTTGGTGCGAGAGAAACTGCAAAAGAAACCAAGATGCAGACGTTGTTTGAAAGTTACGATAATAAATGCCTTTTGTTAAAACTTAAAAAGAAAAACAAAAGCAGAGTCAAATTTCTTTTGTTTGTTTCCTTGCGATTGAGTCTTCATTCAATGTGTGGGTCCATATGGTGACATATTATAGCAATGTTAATAGTGATGGAACGATTCCAATACAATTACCGATTCTGTTCTAAATTCCCGATTCCGATTTTTTTAAATATTTAAATATAGAGATATATAGGAGGGGGAGAAGGTTATTGCAAAAAAACATGAATTATGTACATATAATTTCCTAAACGTAGAAATAGACTTATGAAGATGATTTATAGTCTTTAGTTTTAATACTAGTTTAAAAATCAATAAATATTCATAATTTCATCTATATATATAAAAGCCAAACGTCTGTGTGTATGTATGTTTGTTTGTAACGCTAAAACTTTTGTAAAACGGAACCAAACTTGACAAATTTGGTATCATATCGAAGCCCTATCACCCGGATGACAAATATCGAAATTTCACGTCAAACGGACCACTAGAAGTTGGTCAACTGATCAGTTATCTTCGAGGGGGGCCCCCAAAAAACCTGTCATTATCTATATATATAAAAGACAAATGTTTGTTTGTAACGCTAAAACTTGAGATGAAAGATTCCTCTCCCCTAAGAATAAAACATATGTTCAATATCTGCTTTTGTTTTTTCATTGTTTATATGGTCCCGAGCAACGCCGGGTAGCCCTGCTAGTCATTAATACGAGACAAAAACAAACAAATCAGAACAATGAAAAAGAATCGTTTTTGGCATCGGAAAATAGGCACAATTTTTAAGATTCCGATACCTTTTCCAATACCCTCAAAAAGTCCGATTTTTTTTAAATTTCTGATTAATCGACTCAACACTAAACCAGTAAACAACTTTAATTTGAAATGAAAGTCAACAAGAATTTCAAATAAAAACTATAAAATAAGTATGATGAGTAGAACGTGAACCCTGGGTTTACTTTCAACAGCCTCATAGCTCTCACTTTTCTTATTTCAAGTTTTTTTTTTCAAAAAATCAGGTGATAACCGTGCTAAAATAGTAAACAAGATAAATTAATTGAATTCGAAATGAAAGTGGAGTGAAAAGAATTTCAAATAAGACTTGTAGAATAATCGGACATCTTTTTTTTTTGTCTTGTCACTTTGTCTTCTGAATGAACCTTATCTATGCCAATATTTTTTCTTTGGCACCTGCAACAATGGTTGCTGAAGAATTTCTGTTAAAGAAAGGAAGAGTTTGCAAAACAATAAGGAAAGTTTCAATTTCAGTGGAATGAGAAAAAAAAAAGTGAATTTTAATTTAAAATCTTCTCTATTGGCTTAAACTATTTGATTTTGGTTTGGTAGCAAATGAGATTTAGTTTCAGAAATAAATGAAGAATAAAAGAACGAATGAAAATGAATAAAAGAACGAATGAAAATGAAAAACAGAACGAATGGAAATAAAAAAAAATGTAAGAGTAAAATAAGAAAATAGGGATAAAGAAAAATGATAAAAAAAGGAATAAATGAACGAATGGGGGTTATTTTTTTTTTTTTAAGGCATATCAACCCTTTTCGGATTATTTCATGCTGAATCCAGTTATTTTGGAAACAGTTTTTATGCTTCAAGTTCTTTATATCCTCAAATATTTATTTGTAGAGTTTCGTTTGGTTGTTTTACGGCACATCAACCCGTTTCGGGTTATTTAATGCCGATTTCAGCTATTTTGGAAATAGTATTCAAGTTGCATCAAGTTATTTTGTAGAAGGTTTTTATTCTTCAAGCTCTTTGCATTTTCAATTACTAGTTTGTAGTGTTTGGTTTGTTTGTTTTATAGTGGATTCTATCTTTTTTGTTCCCTGTCCTGCAGAACATGAATGAGTTTTGCAATGGAAGAGAGAAAAGGGTTACAGTATTAACGTTTTTTTTTTTTGTCATTTTAAGTTAGGAAACCAGTCAGGAAGTGGGAGGGGGGATCGAAAGAGAAAGGGGAAATTGAAATAAAAGAAAAAGGGGGAAAGGTGGGTTGTTGTTTTTGTTTTTGGTTTTGCAGAACATAATTAAGTTTTGCAAAAGGAAGTAGAAAAACAAAAAGCATCAATGTTAGGTGCATTTCGTCTCAGGAAGCCAATATCTTCAGACAGCCTGATCTGGTACGATCAGATGAATAAATGCAAGAAGTACAAAAAAAAAATGTCAAAATGATGAAAAGAAAAAAGGAAGAAGAAATGAAAAAAGAAAGTAAAAGGTCGAAAAAGAAATTTGATTGCTCTATTTTACGGCATATCAACCCCTTTTGGATTATTTAATGCTGAATCCAGTGGTTGTGGAAAAAATTATTATGCTTTAAATTCTTTTATCTTCAAATATTTACTAATGGTGTTTAGTTTTGTTGTTTTGTTGAGGAGAATTGTTTTTGCTTTTGACTTTGCAGGAAATGATTGTGTTTTGCAAAGAGAAAGGAAAACACGATAATATCGATGTTTGGTGCATTTGAGGTCAGGGACGCAGTATCCTCAGACAGCCTGATCTGGTAGCATTAGGAGAAAAAGGAAAGAATGAAAAAATAATGTAAAAGAAAAAGAGGGGGGGGGAGAAATTGATTAAAAAGGAAAAAAAAAAATGAAAACGAAAAATGAAAAAGAGAAATGAAAAGTGTATGCTATGTGTGGCTATACACAGAATTCCCGACTGAAATTGCAGAAACATTGATAGATTAAAGTGCAGGAATTTATGCACACAATATATCCCTCTTTTTATTATTTATACCACACTTCGTCGCACTAAAAATATTAAAAAAAAAAGGAAGTAATGACTGTGAGGATGGTCTTATGACAGAACAGATACTACACCAGCTTTCCCACCCCAAAACGATGAGGTAAAACCTGGGAGAAAGGTTAATCACCTAAAGACGGCCAGAAGATGACTTTGGCGGAACATGGGGAAACAACAACTATAAAGATGAGGATAACAGTCCGCAAAAAAAAAAAAAGAAAATGAATACACAAATTATGAAACCTCAACTCAAAGAATTTTAAAAGAAATAAAAATAAAATAATATATAATTCAGAAATTACATCGGCTGATGGTCGTATTCAAGTCTAACATAAACAAGTTCTTGATGAGCCGTTCCCCTTAAGTACTCCAATTTACCGAATTTCCACTAACAATTACTATGACATTATCCCACTGTACACTTATTAACCCTTATCCTCGAGTGGCCTCTGGTTTTGATAAGTGGTGACTCCTTTGCAAAAAAAAAAAAAAAAAAAAAAAAACGCTGTGAGAATGACACCCAATATGGGAATGCTAATCCAAGTACTCCAAATCTTCAATACTCATAAAAATAAAAATCTGAAGCAAATACTAAGGTTCTGTAATAGAGACTGATCTAAATCACTCCATCGAAGTTTCACACTATTGTAAGTATGATCCACTTTGAATTGATACCTGCATCCTTATTTAGAAACACTGTACACATGCATTATCAGCCGTTTCTAACCTTTAATCAGAACTTTCAAAAAGAAAAGAAGGAGACTACTAAACAATCAGTTCAGATGTGCTATTCAATCAAGATAATCAATGGCCTGGCATCGGCAAGATCCCATTCTGAAAAGATTTTATCTGTAGGAAAAAAAAAAAAAAAAAAAAAAGATACACCTTTCTTATTCTCAGGATCAGACACCATCAGATTAACACCAATTCCAGAGTTTACGGAACCATCTTGATAAACGAGATCTCAAAACCCGTAAACAAGTGGAAGCTATTTTCGTTAAATTCGTTTTCGTTTCGCAAGTTGCCGGATCAGATAAGCGTAGATGTGATTGCGTATGAATCAACACGGTACGACTTCGTTGGTCGGCTCGATTCTGTCGTTGGTATTGGTTTAACAGAACACGTATATAGACGTGTGTGAGAAAATCAGCAGTAGCTGAAGAATAGCTGGCTAGCGAAAATAGCAGCAGCTGTTAAAACACTATGCAAATTAGCAAGTGTGTGTGAGCTTGCGTCACAAGAAAAAGAGAGAAAAATACACCAAATGGTTGAGGAATTGTGTGGCAGGCAAGATGGACGTATGAAGTAGAGGGTGAGAAAGTGCTCGCTAAAAGCCAGTGTGAGGTGCCGAGGAGAAAGACTTGAAAATCACGTGCGTTCAAAAAGACTTTTGCAATATAATGAAATGCGTTGTTTTGGAAGAACCACGAATAAATACATTTCGTTTGCACTTAGAAAATATGCCGAGTCGGATTTTTATTTCTTTCCTTTTTTTTTTTTTTTTTTTTGTTTGTTTGTTCCTTTGCGACAAAATATCAGATAACGTGCACTGGTTCAAATGTAATGACACGTTTTTTTTGTTGTTGTTTTTTTTGTTTTTTTTTAATTCTTTTTAAATCAGATACAGAAAGAACCACACGATGGTTGCTAATATTTACAGTAAAAATGATGCTATGGAACTAGCTAGATTTGAACCTGGCCCACCCTGGTTGTCAGTCGACTTCAGTATCCACTTTACTATAAGCAGATAGGATTAATGATAGCAATTAGCGGAGAGCATTTGAAGATGGGGTTAGATGGATTCGAAAATAATCCTAAATTAATACGAACCGCATTATCGTCAGCATATTCTGGCAGGTAATGCAAAATGTAAGGTAATGAATGAAAATTTAGTGATTTTTTGCGGGGGGGGGAAACACAGGTCAATGTTTAAAATGCTAGCAAAATTAAGGGCCATACATAGTAGGTCGCCTGGTGTTGTTGCCTGGTGATGAATTATGTTTAAATATGATATTTTAATTCGTGCAGATTACGTATTCATTATTATGGAGACAATTCTCTATCGATTATTATATTGAACTTAATATATAGTAGTGAGATCCAAACTTTATATATATATATATATATATATATATATATATATATATATATATATATATATATATCAGAAAAAGAAGAAAAAGAACTCATCGACTTTAACAGAAAATAAAGAAATGTGGGCATGATTAAAAAAAATCCGAAATTGGAAGAGAAGTTGCAATTATTTGTTCAAAACACATGAATGATTCTGCGCTACGAAACAGCTGCTGTCAAGAATTGTGCACCTCAACTTCTAAAAGAAATAAAAGGTAAGATGGTCAACATCTTGAAATTTGGAATATAGGCTTTTGTCATTTATTTATATGTGCTCTGTAGTTACATTTAACTTCATAAATTAAAGGTGAAAATAAAAGGTGAAATATAATTAAATAAACATATCCACCACCACCCGCGCACGCGCGCGCGTGTGTCATAAAACGAAGCAGGACTTGTGAAAAAAAAATAAAAGGAAAAACAAATTAATCGCCTGAATAAAGCATAAAAAACAAGAGTTTTACTGGTTTAACAAATGTAATATTTAATGAAGGTAAATCGGTAAAGCTTTCATTTCTCATGATTTTTGTTTAATTTGGTTTTTTGTTTTATCTTTTTACTGACATTAATAAAACGTTCTTAAATTTCATACATTTTATTTAATGAAAAGATCAAGTTGTTCTTTCTTTTATAAACCTCCTTCACATCTTATATAAATATAAGCACCAAAAAAAGGGAAATCAAAATCAATTTCTTTTTCATGAACAAATTTCCACAATCTTAGAAAGTTTTTTTTTTTTTTAATTAAAACTCAACCTTATTTCGTTATTGAACAAAATAATTTTCTGTCTTTTAAAATCATTTCCAAACATCATTAAAAAAAAACCCAATGAATTCATTTTCAACAGAGATCTCAATAACAGATATTTTGTCCTCAAAATCACACAATTTGTCTCCACAAAACTTTCTGTTGAATGTGATTTTCATATAACAAAATCTTGGTTATCTCCCTTGAAGAAAAATCAAATGCTTCAAAAATATTATTGAGCAGCTTTATTGCCTTTATTTTTTTAAGTTTAAATTTTTGAAGTGGCATTCAAAAAATGTTGTGCAAGTGTAGGATTTTTTCTGCAAGGACAATAACTTAATTAAATTTTGTAATAATTGTTTTCTCCTTGAACATTGAAAAACGAAATGTAGGAATAATTTTAACTAAAGACAAAGGATATCAAATCAGAAGAAATTGAACATTTTTTTTTTTTTACTTTAAAACACTAGTTGTAGTACCAGTCATATATGGCAGGTTTCTCTATCAGTCTTACTATGAAAGTCCTCCATTCATAGTGGAAAGATTTTCAAAAATACATAACTTGTGTGTGTCGACAGCAAAAAGCGTGTGTATTATTTATAAAGTTTTAATACTCAAATGGTCCTAAAGTCAGGATCGAGTATTTAAATTGAAAATGCGAGTTCTACTGTTTCTAAGTTATTAGCTTCATGCCAATTACTTGAGTGATCTTAAAGTCATGGTCCAGTGTTTCGTGTTTATGGTAGAAATATATTCTTCTAACCTTTATTTGTTCCGCTCAGGCATCTTATTTTTCTGTACAGCTCAGGTGATTCTTTCACATATAATTTGGTTTTGCCCAACCACAACCTGCATCTTGTGTGTGTTTGTGTGTGTGTGTGTGTGTGTGTGTGTGTGTGTGTGTGTGTGTGTGTGTGTGTGTGTGTGTGTGTGTTTTATGATTGGGATATTTTGGGAGGAAGGAGTTAGTAATAGAGGATAACCTCCACTATCGCCACAGTTGCCCACAGAGTATGGGAGAACAGAAAATTAACAATCAATACCAAGATGG
The DNA here is from genome assembly GCF_053919585.1 of Euprymna scolopes. Lineage (NCBI taxonomy): Eukaryota > Metazoa > Mollusca > Cephalopoda > Sepiida > Sepiolidae > Euprymna > Euprymna scolopes. The sequence continues at coordinate 71,676,379 of NC_136500.1, read as the reverse complement.
CAGTAAGACTTGCATCCTGAGCACGCTGCTCTATGACAATGGCAGCGAGTCCTGGATGCTGTATGCACATCAGGAAAAGCGCCTCCGCGTCTTTTCCCATGCACAACCAAAGGAGGATCCTGTGTATCAAATGGTTAGATTTCATCACCAACACCGAGGTCTTTGAGCGTGTGAATGTGCCCGGTATGTACACTTTCTTGTGTCAGTGTTGAAAGTGCTGGCTTGGACATGTCTGCCAAATGGGAGATGGCAGGATCCTAAAAGATCTCCTCTACGGAAAACTGATAATCAGAAAAAGGGGTCACCCTCAGCTTTGATTCAAAAAGTCATGCAAAAGAGATATGATAAGTGGAAGTTTGGAGGCAAGATCTGTGGAAGCACAGGTTCACCGGCGACTTCAAGAGAGGTGAGGATAAACTGTCAAGCATGGCAGAACAGACAAGCCCAATGCAAAAGACGACTGCACCATCTGCCACCAGCCCCCCCCCCCTTCAGGGTACAGAACCAAGATGAGTCATGGTTAATGGACGCCAATGAATGTAAAAATTAAAACACAAAGAAATACAAACAACTAAAAAAAATAATACTTTTATGACACAAGTGCACTTTAGCTAACTGGAAATATCACAACTTATTAAGGCCTGGAGTCCACTCTAGGATAAGGATTAAGTGTTAGATAGATGGTGAGATAACATGATCAGTAATGGTGGAACTTGGGTAAGGCTAGATCATTTATGATAACAGTTCAGCAGGAACTTATATTAGATTTGAAAATGATCATGTTATAGCCAGCCAGGAAGCAGCTCCACGGTATTTTGTTCCACAGACGAACAGTTCTAGGAAAGAAACTACGTTCATGGAATTTTCGTTTAGTTTTAGGCACAGAGTGAGGAAAGTTGTTGACAGTTGTTGTAGTTAGACGAGTAATTGTTACGAACGTTTTACAATTTTGTGGTTTATTAACCACTTATCAAGGCTAAAAGCCACTCAATGATGGTGGGTTTATATAGATGAATAGATCGTCAGTTGAATGATGAAGACTACTATGAGAGGATTGAAAATAATGAATGGAATGAACGAAATTTAATTCTTTATGAGGACATTTAGAAAATTAACGGGGGGGGGGGATTAAACATAAGTTTCCACTGCATTAATCTCATCTACTCCTGATTTTTAAAAAAGGAACGCATTTTTTTTTCTTTCCTTTCCCAACTCCATCCATTTTCGCCTCCCCTTTCCCCGCTCTGTCCTGAAAACTTTGAACACAATTATTGATCTATTGATCAGTTATTGTATTATAAAATCAAATTGCTAAGACAAGTGTGCTTGTTTTGCAAATGGATAGAGATTCCAATGTCTCTGGTGCCATCTCTTATTTATTAATTGAATTCCAATTCTTCAAAAAAAAAAAAAAAAAAAAAAAACCTGCGTTCGTTTATTTTGCTGAAAGGCACAGATCAAGGTGGAATGTCTTAGAAAACTGTTTTGAAACACTATTCAAACAAGATCTTTAAAAATAGAAAATCAAATTACCTTTTCATTTTTTTTGACATTTGACCTCGTCTAAATTGACAATAAACCTGATAGACATCTTTATTCTTGTTCTGCGTCCATGCATCTCTGTAAGAAGCTTTGTCGGTCCGTCCTCCTTGCAGCAGTCACAAATAAAAATGAAGATTTATTTTTCTCTTGTGAAGCAATGTCCCTTCTAAGCAATTTGGCCACATTCCGACCAATCAGCTTGCAGGACATATTGATTCCATCTAACCCCTAAGGAACCGTTTTAAGCTCTTTGTGAATCATGATCGGTCAGTAGTGAGAATCCAGCAAACATTGACGAAAGATCTTTCTTCTTTCTCTCTCCCGTCCCTGTCCACTGGAAGCTCCAGTATCGATGATCTTCGTCGGAAGATAACTGCTGGTAAACCTACGACAGCCAAAAAACTTTTAACTCTTCTGTTTGTCCAGTCGAACACTGTTCAACGAAATAAACTTTTTTGTTGTTTTGTTTTCAAAAATGTTTTATTGTTTATTCCATACTACATTTTCAACCACTAATTAGTTTATAGATTATTATTATTATTATATACATTATTATTATAATTAATTTATAGATCTGCAATCACGCATCCCAAACCCTGTCACACTCACGTTTGAAATCATATTGTTACCACCAAGAACTCTCGGACTGAATGCATACATATTTAAAATATCCATTCTCATAAATTTTTATTACCTCTGGCAGGGAGGTGACGGTAGTTTAGTCGTTAACGACACAGAATGACGACCTGGTTGACTCAAGTTCAAATCCAGTTCGTTCCACTAAAATCATGGATGTTAGCAACCTTCTTGTGGCCCCCTCCCCTGAGTACCTGATGTCTTTTTAGAAATAATTGCCAGCATCTGAAGTGAAAGCGGTCTTTGTGGAATGAATTGGATTCGAACTTGGAACACCCAGATCACAAGTCCGTGTGGTTAAACACTAAGGTTGCATAGAGATTTAAAAAAAAAAATTTAAAAAAAAACGAAACTGAACCATTAATTTAATCTACATCGACCAGCGACGCAATGAATAAAAGCGCTAAGTTCAGTTTAAGTGATAATATTCTGGAAGTTGAAGTTTCAAGCTATCATTACAGATGCGATTGCCTAAGAATATAATCTACTATTATATAAAAATCATTTTGCGTGTGTGTGCGAGTTCGTTCCTCATAGGTTCCGAAACGACTGGGCCTATCTTTTGCAAATTTCACACAAAGGTAATACATATGTCTGCCAGTGTTCTTAGATATGTTTTATACAAAAATTCATCAGATAAGAATCGAAAATCGAAAAAACCCGATCCTTAAATAGTCTTTCTTTCTGATAGCTAAAATAAATTTTACAGGGGAATATTTTACGTTACACCGGTCAAGGGAGATAATTCGCAGCAACTCAAGAGAGATTCAATTCTCAGAAAATCATTTCTTCTTAAAAAAACAAAAAACAACAGAACTATTGTAATTTGGAGATATAGCTTAGTGGTAGAGTATTTGACTACAGATTGAATGATCCTCTGTTAAAACCCGTGTGTACCTCCCCATTTTTTTTTCTTATTAATGAGTTCAATTTACAATAAAAGAAGAGGTTCAATTTAAAATCGCTGCAAATTATTTCTTCGTTTGCATATTTTAAATCTAAACATTAACCAGAAGAAGTAACTTTTCCATGGATTTCATCGTCAAATCCAAATATCAGCTGATGTGATATTGTAAACAAATACAGACAGAATTTGATGAACGACATTATCATTATTATCTTTAACATTTTTTTTTTTGTGTGAATTAGTTCACCAGGCAAATTATTCCTTATAATATATAATATTCAATGGAGGATTGATTCTATAATAATACATATGCAATCTGTATAAATCAAAATATCATGTTTAAGTGTGTTGTACGACCTAGCAACGCCGGGTATCCAGCTGGGAAAAATTACTTAAGTCTTGTATCTAGTCATGGCTGATGGGACGAGAACAATCTAATCCTGTTGATTAATAAAAAGTTAAATAATAAAAAAAGATCTGTATAGATTCTCGAGTTTGACATAAATATTCCTAATATTTATAAGGCGCGCTTGAAAAAAAAGTTGGAGGTTACATCGGCCGAAACGTTGTGAGAATAACCACCAAAAAATGAGAACAGTAACCCCAACAATAGAAAGTCTCATAATACTTGATAAATACAGAGATCATAAAAACAATTATTTGCGCACCAGAATAGAAATATGATTTTATTTGTATCCTCTTCTTTCCTATAAAAATGGTTTCTATGACAACTGTGGCATCAATTCACGATTTCAGTTCATAATTTCTACAAAAGTTAACATTTGCAAAACGTATCACAAAATATGTTTTTAATCATTCAACTTTTTTTCTTTCTTACAACCTCCTTGCCTTCACCTCCGATCCCCCCCAATTCTCTAATCTATAATAAAGAACAATATATATATATATATATATATATATATATATATATATATATATATATATATATATATATATATATATATTATATATATATATATATATAGGGGATTAGAGCAACAGTCTAGAGAGCAGAGTTTATTTTAATGTATTAGTAAATTCATTAATACAATTAAAAGAAAAGAAAACAGTGCTCGTTGTAATGTAGATATATAATAAGCTCGATAGGCATATATACCCTAGAGCTATTTTAATATTGAGTAAGATGATTGATAATTTATAATTAAAATTAAAACTTAAAAATCGGTTTCATAAGGAAGAACAAACAAAATCAATAAATTGTACAATCGTTTCGGAAACGATGATTTTATTGAGATAGACAATAAGTCTTGGACAATAATTTTATCATTTGGTTTTTTGAAACAAAGTCTCCTCATCATCAAAAAATATTGAGTGTTTTTTTTTTTAAGACACCAAAAATAAAAGTAGCATTTTTTTTTTTTAAGTAAGGCATATGTATCTTTTAATGATTCGCCTTTTAAAGCTCGTAAGTATCATCATGAATGCATTAATTGGGATGTTAAATGTAGTTCATGTCTTTAAAAAAACAAAACAAAAAAAAACAGTATTTTCGTAGTTTCGTCGCTGGTTGCGCCAGTTGTTGAATCAATGTTTACCCAAAAGTATTAATTTATGTTGTTTGTATATCACGTCTTTCGGTTTATTCAATACCAGCTCCTTTTGTGTGCAGATATACGAGTTGTAAAGGAAAAGTTTGAAGACATTCTTTGTATTCTATTTCTTAGACGAATTTATTGGAAAAAACATATGAGCGTTTTAATTGCCAGGAAATGAGTTGTAACAAATAGGTGTTATGTGTGTGTGTGTGTGTGTGTGTGTGTGTGTGTGTGTGTGTGTGTGTGTGTGTGGCCGTAACATATACGTATGTGTGTTCTTTAGAAAGCAAACAACAGCTGAAATTGATTTCAGTGGAAAAAGAAAGAAATCTATTTTAATTCGCTCATAATGACTACAATTTAACAATACACACCCACACGCGTAACATACTCAATACTGATTGGCTGCACGATCAATATCTTTCATATTTGAGTCTAGTTTGAATACATTTCGGAGGATAGGAACATCATATTAAGACACCGTCGGGCAATTTGTAAAGATACTAGCAAGGCTACTAGGCGGCATCTTTTTTTTTTAAAACAAAGTTAAGCAAGTTAATATGTAAGGAAAAGTAGCGACTTTGCTTTGTATAACACCACGGAGACCCGACGTTACCAGGCATTGAATGAGGATCATGTATGACAGAGAGAGAAAGTACAAGTGAGAGAGAGAGAGAAAGTACAAGTGAGAGAGAGAGAGAGAGTGAGAATACACATGAGACGAAGAGAGAGAGAGAGAGAGAGAGAGAGAGTACATGTGAGACAGAGTGAGTACATATGCGAGAGAGAGAGATAGTATATATGAAATAAAGATTACATGTGTGAGAGAGAGAGTACACGCGAGAGAGAGAGAGAGAAAGAGAGAGTGAGAAAGTACACGAGAGAGAGAGAGAGAGTACACGAGACGAAACTTCCTCCATACTCCCAGTTTCCCCGGCTGTACTAACATGCAAAAGTTTAAATGTAATGTGAACAAACATCTCTCTCTCTCTCTCTCTCTGCACAATTCCCCACTTGGGATGGCCCTATAAATTTAGCCTCTAATTTATAGTAGCATCTTACATCTTGGTAGCAATGTACCTTGTTTCGGATAAATATAAAAGACGATTGTTAATACTAATGGAATCATCCACAGATATATAGTAATTTTGACATTTAAAATATAACAGTTAAGAAACTAGACAAGTAAACATATTTATTTATTTAAAATTCAAAATTTTCGACTCTTATAAGAGTCTTCATCAGGAAAATACTGACAATATTTTCTTATTTTTTAAGTGCCATGTTTTTATTAATTTAGCACAGTTTTCAGATGTTAATGAAAATTGAGGCTTAAATGCCCGCATCAGTGGGAGAAGCTCTCTGGCATGCACACGTATGTTAGTAGTGATGGAAGAATCCACTGTTAGAAAGCACAATAATTTTGAGATTTAAAGTATAACGGCTAAGAGACCAGACAAAGTGCGGCCCTGTCGGTGGGGCATTAGAATACGCTGACCGCCCCCATGCAGAGGGTAAAAGTCCCTCAATGGGGGTCCTGAATATGACCTTAAACTATATCCAGTGGTGAGGCCCCAGCTTGTGGGATTTGGGGAGTGTGGAGCCACCCTTTAATTACCATTGCTCCCAGGTCCACTCTGACCCGGAGTGGTAGTACTTGTTAGGGTCCCAACTATGGGTTAAATAGAAACCGACGTGAAAACAACAAATATATTCTATTAAAAAAAATGTTCTTCAAAATCTTTGGGTTCGGCATTAAATAACCCGAAAAGGGTTGATATGCCGTAAAACAAAAACAACCAACTAACCAGACAAAGTGCGGATCTTTTTTTTTTTCTAAGTAAACTTATTTAAAATTCAAATTTTCGACTCCTATAAAAGTCTTCCCCAGGGAAATACTGACAATATTTTTTTCTTGTATGTGCCATGTTGATATTATTTTAATACGCTGTTCAGTTATTGACAAAGATTGAGGCTTGGATGTCCGAATAAGTGTATGAAGCGCTCTGGCATGCGCACGTGTGCCAACAGCGATAGAATATTCCACTGTTCAAAAGCACTGTAGTAAAGGGTTGATATGCCGCAAAACAGAAAAACGAAATCATTTGGCTGACTTTATTTATTTGTTTATTTGCAAACTGTTATCCTCATCTTCATAGTTTTGTTTCACAATGTTTCGGCCAACTATTCCTTCAGCGTCCGTCAGGTGGTTAACTGCGACGGGATAGGAATGCCGAGTCTTGTTATTGTATCTCCAGTAATTACCACCTTCCATAGTTGTCGTCTCACCTCGTTTTGGCTAACTAATCATCTGGCCGGCTTTGGGTAGGATTGAAACCGCTATCTACAGACAATTCTTACCTGGAATTGTAGAGATTAAACGCCTCTATCTACTGTGCCACGGGCCACGAAGGCCAGAGGAATAGTTGGCCGAAAAGTTGTCAAACAACAACAATGAAGATGGGGGATAATAATCCACAAATAATTAAATAAATAAATACATACATAAATAAACAAATAAATAATTAAACAAATAAACAAATAAAATAAATAAACAAACAAATAAATAAACAAATAAATAAATAAACAAATAAATAAACAAATAAATAATTAAACAAATAAATAATTAAACAAACAAATAAATAAATAAACAAATAAATGAACAAATATACAAATTGCTCATCTCAAAGAATTCCAATAATAAAATAGTATTTGACTGTTTGTAAAGATAAAATCGGAATCTTTTGAGGACAAACTTTGTTTATCGGCTTGTCCTCGTCTGAATTAATTTAAATCTAGCATTTGTGAGAATAATTCATCTCTGGCCAACTTTGCCAATTTATGTAATTAACAACAAGTCTCTCATCTCAGTGACTTTGATTGGAACAAGATTCCACTTCGTCTACAGCCCAAGGCTGTTGTTATAAATAGCTTTCACCAGGGACAAAGTTTAGCATAATTATTAGTAAACAATATCGTTACATATAACAAAAAGGAGGGGAGATATCATTTCGATGCATGAAAAAGGTCGGATTGCAAAATACTAGAAAAACGATCAAAAACATAATGCTATGAGGAAAACTGAAAACAGAGCAGAAAGATAAATTGCAGTGATCTATTTTATAAGAGGACTAAGATATATTTGTATATCCAGTTAAAACTTGAATATTACATAACAAACGCCTACAAAGTTGGTATTTTTTTAATCACCACAATCCGGTTTGTATGATATCTTAAAGGTCAAATGATCATTTGTAACATTTAATGTCATCAAAACCATGCACGCATCTCTTAGTGTTATCATGTGGTCTGTTTTCCAGCCACTACCGACAGGCGCAGGGTCAGGAACTGGCTCAGTACCTGTTAGATGATAAGCTATGCCACCTGGGTATCACCCATGAGGTCCACCCTCAAAGGCCTTGCCACCCCGCTTTTGGATAGAGTAAGTTCATTGCTTACTTCCTGAGGTGCACTGACCAGGGAATGCCGACTTCCAAGACGAGGATGCTCAGGCAATATTTTGCTAGACAAGAGTGCCCCTCCTTTGGGGTGCTTGCTTTACCCCCTCCACAAACACACTTTATTAACCTTTGTGTCGCATAATGCTAAGGTGGGCAGCATTTAAATACATATCCATTTTGAATTTGGAGACAAGGACGAGTGTCACAAGTAAGAAAGGCATTTTTTTTTTGATAACATGAATAGGTTAGCTAAATTAATCGGGAGCAAGAAACTAGATCCAATATTCGGAACATTTTTTTTTTGTTCTTGTGATTAAGGGAGATGGTGTTTGATCAGCACTGCTGAGGAGCCATGATATTTCGTTTTTAAATCCCCGAAACAGTGTTTCATGGTAGACAACTGATGATCCCTGATTTTTGGTCCTGGATATGATCTTAAACTATATCCAGTGGTTAGGCCCCAGCTTGTGGGCTTTGGGGAGTGTGGAGCCACCCTTTAATTGTCATTGCTCCCAGGTCCACTCTGACCCGGAGTGGTAGTACCTGTTAGGGTCCCAACTATGTGTTAAATAGAAACCGAATTGAAAACAACAAGTATATTCAATTAAAAAAAATTTCTTCCGAATCTTTGGATTCGGCATTAAATAACCTGAAAAGGGTTGATATGCCGTAAAACAAAAACAACCAACCAAAATCCTGGATTTTTTTCATTACAACTGTTTTATTAGTGGGAAGGCAATTTTACGATTTATGTGTCTATAAAAATATCATGTCGTCACCAAGGATGCAAACGACTGCTTCTTCTTACTTGTTAAGGCATTATTTTATTGCATATTGACATTTAATTATTCGTTTTAAATAGTTTTTTCTTCCTTTAAAATAATGCACACACAAATTTTCTTTATTTAATGTTGCTCAACTTTTGAGATGAGGATTGGAAACTTGTATTATTTGGATTATTCGGACTACTGTTCTATTTTAGATGTTATTCTCACAAAATTTCAGCTGATGTAACCCCCGGACCTTTTTCAGGTGTATCTTGCCTAACTTGCGACGATGACCTACCCAGCAAACTCATTGCAGAATTGAACACAATATGGTATCCGTTAATTATAACTAATAAACAAAGTCACCATAATTATATACATACAAGTGTGTGTAGTAATAAGTTGAGATTTATAATGAGAAACAATAAGATTATACATCTAAAGGCAATAATAGTTTAAAATTAGTTGTAAAATTGCCCTCAAGAATTCGTGTAATGGATAAAGTACTTGGTATCAGTTCTCAGTGACACTCTTCTAGAAGTTGAAGGTTCAATCCTCAGTGCGGCTAATACTAAGAATACAACTGCGAATTACATAAGACTTTTATCCAGTCATGCTACCCTCATGGATCAAATAAAGAGTTTTGTCATTGACATGCTCATACAAGAGGACTTCCATAAGGTCTTTCAGAATTTGTTGGAACGGTACAAGTGCATTGCAGCCAGAGGAGATTACTTCGAAGGGGACTAGTTTTATTAACGTATTATCAATAAAAGTGCCAATACGAAAAAAAGTCTGGAAACTTATTGAAGGCACGTCGTATGTTAACGTGGTTGCGCCGTATATGACGCATGCAGAGTAATGCATGTGAATATGAAAACGTCGTCTGAAGTTGGGAGAATTGTAAGGAATGTACATCGACGCCATTGCGTGTTTTTACTATTGTTGCTGCATGTTTAATAATGTATATCAGAGAGAGAAAAATAACAGAGTGAAATGAGAGAGAGAGAGAGAGAGAGAGAGAGAGAGAGAGAGAGAAGAGTGATAGGAAGGGAAACAATACCAGAGTTAACTTTCCATTAAAAAAAAAAAAAAAAATCACCAAGTTTAAAAACTGCAGAGTAAAAATCAATTCTCTTAACTGATTTTTAACGAAACCAGGGAAAGTGAATAATATGTTCGAAAAAAAAAAAAAAAAAAAAAAAGTTGCATGATAAAAAGGAAGAAAAAAAGAGATTAAAAAAACAAAAACAAAATGGCACCCAGCCGAGTGCATACTTCCACAGAGTCCCAACAGTCGTCCTTAATTAAGTCAACCTTTATACAGAATTCAACTCGTAGTTACGCAATTATAATTCAAATTTAATATTACCGAATTTGTCAGTCAACAAAACAATGCCGATTCAGTCAATTAAAACAGGGATAAAACATCTATCTCAAATGTTACTTATAATAACTTTTATGCATGTTCCTTGCCATATATATATATATATATATATATATATATATATATATATATATATATATATATATATATATATATATATATATATACTAGATGTAACTGTGACCCGTTGTGTCACAACCAATACCGTTATTTATTCTACTTTAATTTTATGCAAGATTCTTAAACTGTGACATATCTGTTAAGTTTGGGAATTTTTTTTAGATGAGGTTTGATGATTTGGATTTTGGATGGTATTCTCATAACGTTTCGACCGATGTAACCTCTGCCCTTCTTCAGGTGCATCCTGTCGAACTCAAGATCAAGAATCTGTACCGAAATTCAAATGAAACCCTTTATTTAATTTACATAGACGACTTGCTCTCGTTTTGTCGACCAATACCAGATAGTTGAAGGGGACTGAGATTTCTACTTTTAATTGGGCAATTATAATTTACGATTACCGAATTTATCAATCTATAAAACAATGCAGGTACAATTAATTCCACAGAGATAAAATCACATCAAGATGTATCCTAAATATTACTTATAATAAATTATATATGCGTGTTCTATGTGATATTCGTATTAACTAACTAGCAGACCCGTTTCCAAGCATTGCCCTTGAAAGTAAAATTAATTACAGGGCGGGGAAATACTCACTAACTAGTTTATTTTACCATAAGGTGTGTGTTTTTGGGTGGATGGGGAACTTAATAATTTAACATTTAAAAGGCTAAAATGACTGATTTTTGGACAGATGCACTGAAATGCATTACGGTGGAATTTAATTTAATTATGAAAACTTTGATTTGTGAGTTTAAATACTATTTTTAAAAAACAGCTAACTTAATTTTATATATTAGATGATTGTTTAAGACCCAAATATTTATTTTTCGTGCAAAACAGCTCCTCCAGTATATTAAAATTTATATATAGTGTAATAGAATAGTTCGCAAAATTCCAAAGATCAAGTTTTCTCTGTTGGTAATTTATTGTTTTCTCAAAGTATACATTATAATACTGTTTCGTTCGCGATTAACAGGTCGGCAAAATTATGTCGTTGCTGAATCTTTAGTCACTTACTCTTCAGATGTTCACCTTAAAACATAGAAAAACATTATTTTGAACGATTTGCAAAATTCATGCAATCAACCAAAAAAAAAACCCTATCACAATTTAATATATATATATATATATATATATATATATATATATATATATATATATAAACATTCTCACATTCTCAATAATATATATATATATATAAAAACTCTCACAATTTAATATATATATATATATATATATATATATATATATATATATATATATATATATAAACATTCTCACATTCTCAATAATATATATATATATAAAAACTCTCACAATTTAATATATATATATATATATATATATATATATATATAAACATTATTTTGAACGATTTGCAAAATTCATGCAATCAACCAAAAAAAAACTCTCACAATTTAATATATATATATATATATATATATATATATATATATATATATATATATATATATATATATATATATATAATTAATGAGAGAGGGGTGAAGGGAGAAATAATTGATCCGAGTCTATAACTAAAATATATTTTCAACAGTTCTTATTCAAGCAGGCACGTTATAAAGACAAAATAATTTCTTTTAATTTAATTTTTTTTTTTTTTGTACAGCTAAAATGTATGTGTATTCGCACATGGAAGAAGTGGAAAAAAAAGGGGAGGTGAAAAAAAGAGTTGATATGTGTAAAAAAGAAAGAGGAGGATGTGAAAGAAAGAGTTGATATGTGCAAAAAGGGAGGAGGGGGAGGTGAAAGAAAGAGTTGATATGTGAAAAAAAGAAAGAGAAGGAGGTGGGGGGAGGGTTGATATGTGAAAAGAGAAAAAGGGGGAGGTGGTGGAGGTTAAAGAAAGAGTTAATATGTGAAAAAAATAGGGGGAGGGGGGAGGTGAAAGAAAGAGCTGATATGTGAAATAGATAAAGAGGGGGAGGTGAAAGAGAGAGTTGATAAGAAGCAACAAGGGAGGCTAGGTGGAAAAGACAGATGAGGAGAGGCTGAGTAAAATATTTTTTTTTCAATAAATAAGATAAGAATATCAGTTTGTTCAAGTTGGGTATGGAGCATCCGTTAGGATGCCAGACATTCACCCACTATCTCATATATTCCAACTAGGAGCTCTTTTTAAGAGTCTAACCGTCTCTTAAAGGGCAACTGTTTGAATCTCTTTTGCACTTGGTTCACTGGGTATATTTGCTAGGTAGTTTTTTAAATTTCACGAGTCCAGTTGCTCCTCTAATTACTAGAATGATAGAGATCTTCTTAAGATCACATTTACTTTTTATGTTGCATGGAAATTTTATAGTAAGCCCCCACTCTCCCCAATGGTTTACTTCGACTTGCACAACTGCCATTGCTCAAAAGCAGCATGCATACCACAGATTTAACCAACATAAGTCCAGTTCAAACAGACTGAAGTATATAGAAGCTAGAAATAACGTTAAGAAAGAAATAGCTACAGCTAAGAGAGAATTTACGGAAACCACTAAAAAACGCATCAAAGCACAAAAACTAGGAACTCGAGACTTCTGGAAAATCTACAACAGTGTAGTAAATAATGGGCAATCAACAATTCCCCCACTAACCAACAATCACGAGGTTGTCTCCTCAGCAACCGAGAAGGCTAACATGCTTGCCAGCCGGTTTGCCTCAAACTCCACACTGAATCCTTCCAACCACCCCCTACCTGACTTTCCTATGCGGACAGACGCCACGCTAGACGATCTGAAAATCACCCCTTCTCAGGTGCATACTATCATAAAAACCTTGACACTTCAAAAGCATGTGGACCTGATCTCATCCCAGCTGTGCTATTAAAAAAATGCTCAGCCGAAGTAGCTCCAGTTCTCTCCAAACTCTACAACAAATGCCTTAATGAAGCTTGCTTTCCGGGCTGTTGGAAAACTGCTTCTGTTGTACCAGTATTCAAGAATTCTGGCGAAAGGACTGACCAATCAAATTATCGCCCCATTAGCCTCCTCTTACTTTTTGCCAAAATATTTGAGACTATAATTAACCATGCTCTAGTCCATCACCTTACAGATGCTAAACTTCCGACTGACCAACAATATGGATTTAGACAAGCCCGTTCCACAGCAGACATCCTAACTGTAATCTCTAAACATATATACAATTCACTGGACAAAGTGGGGGAGGGCAGAGCGGTAGCTCTAGATATATCTAAGGCTTTTGACAGGGTATGGCATGAGGGTCTCCTCAGGAAAATTATATCATACGGTATCACTGGTAGAATACTTAACATAATTAAATCCTTCTTAGATAAGGGAAAAATCCAGGTTGTCATCGATGATCGTACATCTAAACAATATGATATAAATGCGGGAGTGCCCCAGGGGTCTATCCTTGGACCTCTATTGTTTCTGATATTCATAAATGACCTCCCCGACAAAATTGCCTCTGAGATGGGTATATATGCTGATGACACTACACTCTATAACAGGCACGACAGGAAGACGAATGAACACATTTCTAAAGAAATGGCAGAAACACTAGAGGAAGACCTTCAATCTGTAGTGGAATGGGGACAAAAATGGTTGGTCACATTCAATGCCGCCAAGACTAAACTAGTTTCATTCAATAATTACAAGAAACCCTCTCTACCACCTATAGCAATGGCCAACGACTCTATCTGAGAGTACATCTTTCAAACTCCTTGGCCTAACGTTCACAGGAAACATGAGTTGGAACAATTACATTGAAGGAATTGCCAGGGCCACTGCAAGAAAGGTGGGCTCTCTCTACCGTGCTAGACAACTACTAACACCCGAAAGTATCCTGTACCTCTATAAGGCCACCATTCGCCCGTGTATGGAGTATTGCCGTCACATTTGGGCTGGTGCATCTGCTACTAGTCTCTCGCTCCTTGACAAGGTTCAAAAGAGAGTCGCAAACCTGATAGGCCCTGAACTGGCATCTAAGCTTCAGTCTCTGTCCCATCGACGAAATGTTGCATCCTTCTGCCTGTATTTTAGTGGTGAATGCTCTGACGAACTGCAATCACTTGTGCCCCCACGACGTGAGCACCCTCGACAAACCCAACAGGTTGCTAAATCCCACCCCCACACTGTAGAGATCCCTAGATGTAAAAGATCTTTCTACTCCAATAGTTTCTTCCCCAGAACTGCTAGACTTTGGAATTCCATTCCAGGTCCCTGCTTCCCCAACAGTACTGACGTGCAGAAGTTCAAGTGTAACGTGAACCGACATCCCTACATAGTACCCCAGTAGTTGTTGCCCCTGATAGGAGCCATCCTTCACCAAAGTGGCAATTTGCCTTGTTTGGGGTGAAAATGTGATTAAAAAAAAAAAAAAAAAAGACATACCATGTGTATTTTGTTATACATCAGATCTGTTTAACCCTGCATCATTGGTGACAATAACTTCTACTAAGGTTGCTTCTTTCTCCTTTTTTGTTCCATATCACTATTTCAGGTTTTATTACTCCATTTTCTTGGTCCGTTGCTGCAGAAATTGCATAGTCATATTGGGTGATGCATGACTTATGTTCCCAAGACTTTTTGCCACATTCGATATTCAACTTTTTTACAGATGGTCAAGTGGAGATATTTACACACTGTATTGCGTCGCATTGTATATTAGCCGTCCCCCGGCAGAATCTTACAGTTGGATGTCAAGTGGCTCAAACTCTCTACTTCTGTGTGGCAATGAACTGCTCCAAATCTACAAAAAAAGACTTGGATCGAAAAGAAAAAGAAATCAGTATCTCTATGTTCAACACTGCCTTCGAGTCAACTTGGCTAATGGCAGCAGCAGGGAGGTGACGCTGGCGAAGTGGTTAACGACACAAACTGACAAACTGGGTGGACCAGGTTTGAATCCCGTTCGTTCCACAGAAACACGTTCACTTAGGGATGTTAGCAACCTTCATGTGGTCCACCTAGTATGTACCCGATGTCTTTCAACAAAGTATTCTAACTAGAAAGATATCGATGAAACGAATGCCACCAAAAATCATCTGATTCATACGAAATGAATGAAAGATGCTGCTGCTGTTCCTCCTCCTCCACCTCCACCACCACCACCACCACCACCCCAACAACAACAACAACAACAACAGAGAGATGATGGTAGTAAAGTGGTTGACGACACAACCTGACAACCTGGGTGTTCTAAGTTCGAATCCAGATAAATCTACACAAAAACTAACACATATGGATGTTGGCAACCTTCATGTGGTCTCTCCCGGAAGTACTAGATATTCTTCTAGAAAGAATTCTTAACAGAAAGATATCGGGGAAAACAAATGCCAACAACAATGATAATGATCAGCAGCAGGGAGGTAACGGTGGTGGTTAATGAGGCGGGTTTATATCCAGAAATACTTTCACTTTGTGATGTTGGCAACCTTCATGCGGTCTGTTTAGTACCCGATATCCTAGAAAGAAGGTATTTGGTTCTCTCTGCAAGAACTTAGACACCAGGATTGTAAAGTGGGATTGGAAAGTTAGCACTCCCAAGGAGGGGCACTCTGACCCACGAAAAGTGCCTGGGCAGCCCCATCGGTATTCCCCGGTAGGGATGCCTTAGGCGATTAGCAATAAACTAATCCCTTTTTCAGAGAGAGAGAATGTAAATTCTGGGAAGATGGATCTCTTAGAATTGCACAAAACTGAACTCTCACCTCAAAATCAACAGGAATGTTCTAATCTCTTTTGATTTTAGAGGCCTGAGGATAAAAATCCCTTGCCGGATTCTACTAGAAAGAATTCTTAAGAGAAAGATATCAGGGAAACGAATACCAACAAATCATTATGAATGATACTTAACAAAATAGAACATAGCAGCAGCAGCAGCAGCAGTGATAGATGCTTTGATCATTAATAGCAAGACAAGAGACGATGGCCACCTGTAGCAGATGATTACATTCTCAGCCTAACCCATTTCTTAATTAAATTCGCTGAGAAAAACGCGCACAGACGAGGAAAGAAAATAAAATAAAATAATTAAATCAAATTGATGAATACGAAAACACCAAAAATTTTTTTTTAAAAAACAAACAAAAAAAAAACATTCATTTGTAATTAAATATTTTTGCTTTTGGAAAATTATTTTTCCTTCTAGTTTTAATTTCGTTTTCAATTCTTTTTTTTTTTTTCTATTTTTTTGATAGATGTCATTTTTGAAATTTTCTGAAATATACATGATAAAAAAAGGACCCCTTCCAGTCCCGAGAGATAATATAAACCAATAGAGAAGCAAAGGTTTCGCAATCTCCAACCACATCTCTCCTGAACTTGCAATGTTTCACTTGCAAAGTCAAGTCGCAAAGCTCTTCGGACACGAGATAAATTGTATCACTGCTGCATAAATATTCGACTGTATATTATCTATATCATCATTATCTATATTATCACTATGCACCCATACATAGAGTGGTGTTGTTGTCACATCTGGGTGGTGGGATGGTTATGTTTAACGGTTTATCAACCTCTAAAAGGTCATTTAAGACCAGAAACTTTTAAAACCTATTAGATCTTCAAAAGTATTTTATAAGGGCTCCTGTTTAAAACAATATATTCTCTTCCTCATTTTATTGTTTTCAAAGTAAAATGTAGTCGTTTTCTTAAAAAGCTTGTTTTCAAAAGTAAAATGTCACTTTCTTTAAACACTTGTTTTCAAAGTAAATTGTTGTCACATTCTTGGAAAGTTTGGTTTCAAAAGTAAATTGTTGTCACTTTCTTGGAAAGTTTGGTTTCAAAAGTAAATTGTTGTCACTTTCTTGGAAAGTTTGGTTTCAAAAGTTAATTGCTATCGCTTTCTTGAAAAGTTTGGTTTCAAAAGTAAATTGTTGTCACTTTTTTGAAAGGTTTGGTTTCAAAAGGAAATTGTTGTCACTTTCTTGGAAAGTTTGGTTTCAAAAGTTAATTGCTATCGCTTTCTTGAAAAGTTTGGTTTCAAAAGTAAATTGTTGTCACTTTTTTGAAAGGTTTAGTTTCAAAAGGAAATTGTTGTCACTTTCTTGGAAAGTTTGGTTTCAAAAGTTAATTGCTATCGCTTTTTTGAAAAGTTTGGTTTCAAAAGTAAATTGTTGTCACTTTTTTGAAAAGTTTGGTTTCAAAAGTAAATTGTTGCCACTTTTTTGAAAGGTTTGGTTTCAAAAGTAAATTGTTGTCACTTTCTTGAAAAGTTTGATTTCAAAAGTAAATTGTTGTCACTTTTTTGAAAAGTTTGGTTTCAAAAGTAAAATGTTGTCACTTTTTTGAAAAGTTTGGTTTCAAAAGTAAAATGTTATCGTTTTCTTGGAAAGTTTGGTTTCAAAAGTAAATTCTTATCGCTTTCTTGGAAAGCTGGATTTCAAAGTAAAATGTTGTCACTTTCTTGAAAATGTTTTTTTTTTTTTCAAATCAAATGTTTAAATTGGGAAGCCAGTATCCTCAAACAGGAAAGTAGACGAGAAAAAAAAAAGAACAAGGGAAGGGGTCTACGATTGTTGTTTGCGTTTTGGGCTTATTAAAATATGATTAAGTTTTTCATATAGAATTGCCACATTTGGGTTGACGCACCAACCACTAACCTGTTCCTCTTAGACAAAGTCCAAAAAATGAAGCTCAAATCTTATAGGTCCTGCACATTTAACCAAGCTCCAACCCCTGCCCCGTCACCGCCATGTTGCATACCTGTGCCTCTTTTACAAGTACTATAATGGAATCTGCTCTGACAAATCTATAGCAGTTGTGCACCCTCGATATAAATATTCCAAACTAACTCGACCTGTACAGGCCCCTAGATGCCAGAAAGATTTCTACTGTAATAGTTTATTCCCTCGAACTGTTAGACTTTGGAGTCCTCTTTTTGTTTTCTGCATTCCTGACTGTACTAAGATGTTGAAATTTAAATGTAATGTGAACCGATATCTTGCTGATTAAATCCCTTCAGAACGCCCCTGTAGACATTTTCCTAAATAGTAGCCCCTTGCATCCTAGTTGTAGTATACCTTTTTTTTTAGGGTAAATAAAAGCTAAAAAAAAAAAGATATTAATAGAATTAGGAGATGGTTTCATGTGTGTGTGTGTTTCTTGATTCAATGTAGCTTTCATAATTATACATCAAATTATTTTTTTAATTTAGTATTAATCAAATATTTATTCACATCAAAAATGCAATAGCATAAAACGAAATCTTTTGAAAATCCGATTTTGACCTTGTCTATAATATAAATCTCATATGTCTGTTTAAATGTATGTATGTATGTTTGCATGTATGTCTGCCCAAAACTTTCGACAAAGGCGACGGATTTTCACGAGATCAGTATCCTTTTGAAGCTTGATTCTTCGGACGACAAATATCGAAAAATTGGCTAAAAACATTCATTCCTTTACCCTCATTTGGGCACTTTTCTACAGGGAGGGGTCGCTTTTTTCGCCAATATTTTCGAAAGTCATCACCTCTTTTCGATTGTCTAGCCTTTGCCACTTCCAGTTTGGCGATGGACGCAACGGCAAAGACGTCACTTTTTTTTTCATGTTATTTTCCTCCTTCGCGGTAGGGGTTCAAGCCTGCCTGCTTATTATCACTTTTTTTTTTTTTTTTTTGCTCAACACACATTTTCAAATAGCTGGGTAACACCGGGCACCCAGGCTAGTTATATATACAGGGTGTCTAAAGGGTGTTGAACTTTTTTAGATTCTTTATTTTTGATGATATCTTTCTTTAATTTTAACACAATCTGAGACATTGGGAAATTTTTTAAAAAAATGCAAAATTCAAACAATTTTTATTTATGAAAAAAAAAATGTCTTTTAAATGTTGCCCATTTTCAGCTTCGCACATTTGTGCTCTTTTGAAAACATTATTCATGACAGATTGCAGAATCTCTGGATTGCGATTTAACTACCTTATTTTGTTCCTGATGTTTTCCTTCAGTTCTTGCAAGGTTTGGGGGTTTATTAACAGACTCTTTCTTTAAGCTATCCCCACAAGAAGAAATCAGGGCTTGTCAAGTCTGGGATATGTGATAGCTATTTGACATTGTCATCCAGCATGGCCGCAGCCGAGATTGAACTCACTACACAAGTTTGTAGTGTAATTCAAATCTTGTCGGTAGCTGAATACTTGATACTTCGCCAGGGCTATCAAGGGTATTTTTTATCGTGACGCCATCACTAGATGGGGTGCCTACCACGGCTTAAGAGAGTCCCATCTACCCTCAAGAGAAGGATAAACCACACCAGTTTCTCAACCTGGTATTTTACCTTGCGGTACATACAGCGCCTCGCCTTCCCAAATGGTCACCCATCTGGTACTGGCCTGGCTCAGTGTTGCTTAACTTCAGTGATCTGGCAAGAACCGATGTGTCAACGTAATTTATTGCATTTGATATTGCCATAGCGAGAGAAAATGTTGTTGCGAAAGCATTGCCAGATTTTTCTTTATTTTGTTTTTTATTGTACCTATTTACTATGCCTCCCCACGGGACGGAGTTAGACACCAGGGTCGTTTTTTAACGCGGAGAAAAGGTACAAAAATAAAAACTTGTCTCAGTCGTGAAGGACTGTTCCTCCACTGAAAGAGAACAAGAATTAGAAGTGCAGCATCTGAAGAACAGATACTACACTTTGATCTTCGATAAGAACATAGAAATATAAAATCACCAATGACCATTACTTTTCTAGTTACACCAAACCGGTAATTTGTTTGAGTCACCAGCTCTAGGAAGAGTGGCGATCAGGACTAAAGAGAACCTCTCCTTATTTATTTGGTGGCAAGATGTATGAGGTCAGTAACACAGGTTTAACATCTGAGTTTTCCTTCTCCCTGATGGATGACCTGGAGAGATCTATGGGTCCATTAGCTCCAAGAGGGGTAACCTCGCACCTGGGTTCTAAACCAGGTATTTCTGCGTCCTCGCATGGGTAGTTAGAATTAATTGATTTAGTACTACTTAGTTGATTTTAAATATTTAGTTTTAAAAGATTATTCTGCATTGAATTGGCTGCTTAAACTTAAAAATTCAACTTTAAATTTACACAATGCTTACATTGAGGACAAAATAATCTTTAATATGTTTATAACTAGCAGGGAGACCCGATGTTGCCCGGGATTGTATTAGGATCAATAAATGTTCTGCACTTCCGATACTTTTATTGCCATTGTAATTGGTGAAATCACCCATTTTTCAATCAAATCAATTCACTGCCTGCTCTAGTCGGGGACCCACAAGGATGCACTAGGGGGAAGCTTCATATGCATCCCAGCAGTGACTTAGTCCACGATACATTATAGTCTACATTGCACTGTAAAGAACCTGCGGTTGATTTCATAAAATTATTTTTATATACGGACTTGAATTAAAGTTTAAAATGTAAAAGTCAAGTATCATGGTCCAATTACACTCTAAATAGAAACATTCATTTCGAACACGCCCCAGTTTTATCAAAGAACCTACTGTTGATTTTATACGCTTGGCCATTCTGTTTGTGGGGTGATGAAACTTATAAAAAAGCACTGATTAGGATGTATATAGGGGTGTTAATGTTGGTCAAAATCGAACTGTCCTTTCTTTAATTTGGATTTTTTTTTTTCGATTTTGAATACTTATGAAAGGTTTTTTGATACAAAACCTATATGAGAACACTGCCAGACACATAAAGTGCATTTATATGAAATGTAAAAAAAAATGACCCAATCATTTCGGAGTCCATAGAAAACGAACTCTCTCTCTCTCTCTCTCTCTCTCTCTCTCTCTCTCTCAAACACACACACACACACACACACACACACGCACACACAAAGTGCCTTTTATATATATAAATAGAAATTTTTATTATGAGAGGAATACATCTTGTGAAGCTGCATTTAAATAGTAGATTATGAAGTCAGCTTAGCTTGGTTGTAAAGTAGCGACACCTGGTGAGAAATATTCAACGTCAGATTCAAAGACAGCGAGAAGGGGGTCACTGTTTGATGAGACAGGAACGTGTTTGGAATTGAAGAAATAGAAAACTAAGGCATAAATAACATGCAAGAAAACTAATTATTTGCAACATGTAATGCATAGTGTTTAAATACATTATATATATATATATATATATATATATATATATATATATATATATATATATAATGTATATATATAATGTATATATATATATATAATGTATATATGTATAATGTATATATATATATAATGTATATATATATAATGTATATATATATATAATGTATATATATATAATGTATATATATATATAATGTATATATATATATAATATATATATATATAATGTATATATATAATGTATATATATATATAATGTATATATATATATAATGTATATATATATATATAATGTATATATATATATATATATAATGTATATATATATATATAATGTATATATATATATAATGTATATATATAATGTATATATATATATATATATAATGTATATATATATATATAATGTATATATATATATAATGTATATATATATATAATGTATATATATATAATGTATATATATATATATATATAATGTATATATATATATATAATGTATATATATATATAATGTATATATATATATTAATTAAAGTTCAGTTCACAATTTTTGAAAACGCATGTTCTTTTATTTTCTCATAAGAATATATGCCGTTTCGTTAGCAATCTTCAACAAACAGTAAATGTATGCTATCACTGAATTTTTGAATGTTTTCAAAAAATGTGAATTGACCTTTAAAATAAGTGACATCATAAAAGTTAACTAATTTGCATATTCCTTTAAAAAACAAATTTTCATTAATTATTCATGTTTTATGGTTTCTTATTGGATGATTAGTGTCAATTTAACTATTGCGTTCAGTTCTATTTATGCATATTTTCTATATTGTGCATAATTACGTAGCATTTAGAATGAAAATGGTCTTGCACATACAAATGTGTGTGTATATATATATATATATATATATATATATATATATATATGAATTTGTGTGTGTACAAAATAGTCTCTACCAAACTTTTGGTGGGGGGGGATCTGCAGACTTAAAGCTTCTTGATATATATGAGGACTTAGGAAATATGGAACAATTTCGATTTGTTTTTTAGCTAGTAAAAATAGCTGCTATGGAGTCAAAATTGGAAAAAATTGGAATTGGCAGGCATAGTTTACTTAAAGTGCTCTTGTATGTATGCACAAATATGTATTTATATGTTAAAGTCGGTTAAATTTTAATGTTTTATGTCTCTGATGTTAGCTAAATCAGTAACGAATAAGACTGGAGCACTAAATGCTTTAGTTTCGATTCTAGCTGATGGCACCCAAGTTATTATTTTTAACTTTTAAAATCATTACTATATATTTAAAATCATTACTATATATTTAAAATCATTACTATATATTTAAAATCATTACTATATATTTAAAATCATTACTATATATTGGGTACAATAATCAATAGAGCATTGGCTCCATATTAATAAATATGAAATCTGCATGAATTAAAATAGAATATTAAAGTGTAGGGGAAAAGGGACCACAACTGTATATTGGGTACAATATAATAACCAATAGAGAGTTGGCTCTGTAATAATAACAATCTGCATAAATTAAATATTACATCTCAGTATATCTTACGACTGAGCAACGCTGGGCAACCTGCTAGTACACACACACACACACATATATGAGTGACTTTGTCTGTGTGCAGAACAGTCTTTACCTGACTACTCTGTCAATTTTTTGCCTACACACTTGAAACCTGATATATACGGTATTAGGACATGTGAAAAAAATTCGATTTGTTTGTTTTTTTTCTGATAAAAATAGCTGCTAAGGGATTGAAAGTGAAACTTAGCGTAAATAGACTAAACATGCCACTTCTATGCATGCATAAATATACATTTATACTTTTAACAAATTTATTTTTAAAGTTTTGATATGCATACGGACTTAGTAAAAAAAAACACTGAAGAGCAATATGTTTTAGTTTTTATTTTAGCTGATGGCATCCAAGTCATAATTTTATATATATTTTTTTTACTTTTGAAATCACTACTATATATTGGGTACAATATAATAATCAATAGATAATTGGTTCTATAATAATGAATATGAAATATACTTATTTTAAAATATCATATTATAATGTATTTTAAGACCGGGCAACAGTGGGCAGTCTGCTAGTAATATATATATATATATATATATATACACACACACACACACACATATATATATTCTTCTCCAAGCACATCTTTTTATCTCCCTTTCTTCAAATAAAATTTGATTTTTTGTAATTAATTTTAAATCCATGATCTTTAACCTCGCTCCACGCCAGTCATGGCACTCCTCTAAAATTGAAAATGGTCTTGAACCATTTTTAATTTTTTAATTTTTAATTTTTCTTGCCTGATGAGATCTATTATGATCGAAACGATCTGCACATCGTAGCAAGACATGACTGTATTTACATAAAGAATAATACTATATATATATATATATATATATATATATATATATATATATATAGAGAGAGAGAGAGAGAGAGAGAGAATATCAAAGAAACGACAATATAAAAATATATACATACAGATTTATTCATTTGTTCAATAAGGATGATACATCAATTAGGGGTGTAGGATAAGTAAAACTCTTTAGACCATGGTATTTCAAACCATAATGCTTCTCATTAGAAGAAGAGAGAGGATGCTAGGTAACATATTAGAGATGCGATATCTAGAGATAGCTACATTAGGAGCAAAATAATTGTGCACAAGAGAAGAATGGTAATATCTTCAGATTATTGCGGGAGGGAAATGGGAGAACTACAGTGATCTATGTGATAGAGAAGCAATACAGCTTTATTATAAAATGAAGGTAGGTTCATACCATGTATGCCATGGTTTCCTCTTACAGAATCGATATTATTCTTTTACCTCCCTCATATATATATATATATATATATATATATATATATATATGGGGGGGGGGGTCAGCCGCCCCCCCCCCATACACACACACACAGAAAAATGCCCCTCTCTCAGGTGGCCAGAAAGTGGGTGCGCATTCTAAGTTAAATTTAAATTGAAAAGTGATCACCCACTTTTAGAAAAAGTAATTTCTTCATATCATGAAAACTTTTTTTTGTGACGGAAACGGTTTGCAGATTCGTTTTTAGTACACTGAAATCTACAATAAAATATTTCGTTATATACGAACATGAGACGGGCCTTAAAGTAAAATAATACCGGATTTTTGGGGCAGATTTGCCATTTAGTTGTATAATATCCTCAAACCAGGTAATCACTAAAACGGACTCTTAAAAGTCGTTACCTGTATCGATGAAAATTTAAAACCACTGATTATATGTCAGCCTACATCACAGTAACATATATTGAGTGAGTTCCTAACAGTATTTTGTATAGTTTTTTAGTTTAAACTCATTTTCCCAAAATTTTCCCAAACTTAACGTGTTCCATACTGTCTGCCGCCATTTGTATTTTTCAAATATACCGATAAACACTGCATGTTTTTGAACTGATTAAACAATATACATTACATAAAAACACTACAATCTTATCCAGTTATGTAGAACATTTACTTTTCTTGCCTTTGATAACATTTATTTGTTATATATTCATTTTTTGACAACTTCTTTGTATCTGTAAATACAAACCCTTTTCATTTAATGTAACGTTTAGTCAGCTCGAAAAACAGTGTTTATCGGTGTATTTGAAAGATACAAATGGTGGCGGACACTGTTGATTATGTTAAGTTTAAGAAAGTGAGTTAAAACTAAAAAACTATACAAAATACTGTCACAAACCCACCGATTATGTTAGCCTATGTCATGGTAACATATTCGGTGAGTTTTTGACACTGCATTGTATAGTTTTTAGTTTTCAACTTAATTTCCCAAACTTAACGTATTCAACAGTCTGCAACCATTTCTGTTTTTCCAGCCGATTAAAGATTTTACCTTACATAAAAACACTAAACAATTATCCAGTTAGGTAGAAATGTAACTTACCTTACCTTTGCTTTCATTTGTTTTTGGACAACTTTTTCGAATCTGTGTATAGTAACTCCCCCCATCACTCAAATATTAATTAATAACTCACATTTTTGTATACAGAAAAAAAAAAAAACATTTAGCGTTTCAACGTTAGCTTTATCCACTGATTGTTGGTCGAGCCCAAGCCATGATTGACGGTAATCCTGAGGATCAGGATCCAATTCTGCAAGAGTACCATTTTTTCATTTTTTTTTTTTTTTTTTTTTTTAAAGTGGATTGCTGTACTAAGAATATAAGAAACGTGCATTTTCTCTTTTTATTAGAATTTTCCATTACACCAAATTGAGCCACAGCAACGCGTGGCAGGGTACAGCTAGTATATATATATATAATTGGACATTATTATTATTATTATCCTTCTGACAAGTCACACTCAGAAAATCTAAGATATATAACTATGTTGGAATAAATAGAAAATTGAATGAAGAAATGAATGAAAAAAATGAATGAAAAAAAATGAGTGAAAAATAAATGAAGAAATGAATGAAAATATGAAAGATTGAATGAAAAAACGAATAAAAAGTGAATGAAAAAAAACGAATTAAAAATTGAATGACAAACGAATAAAAAGTGAATGAAAAAAAGAATTGAAAATTGAATGAAAAAATGAATGAAAAAAGACGAAAAATGAATAAAAAAATTGATGAAAAATGAAAAAAAAAAAAATGAAAAGAATAATACACCTACACAGACAACTGCCCTTATAGATAGAAGATACTGAACGAATAAAAATACTAATGTCGGTATTCATTTCTTTTTTTTTTTTTTTTTTTTACAATATATAACAATTTCCATGGATCCTGTTAGTAATTATAAATAAATTGCTTAAAGGAAAAAGTTTTTAAAAATCCCATTGTTTAAACTTTTGAATGGAATTGATTTAATGTTTCCCTACGGTAAAAAAAAACAAAAAAAAAACAGGAACAATCTTAAGGAAGGAAAACTTTACGGTCATTACAACTGAAATATCGAACAACGATTCAATAATCGATCACCTGACAATTACAATCAATTTTTGTTTCCAACAAATCATCATTTGGATCCAATGGGAGTCGATGCCCGCGTCTACTCCCCACCCCCACCCCAGACTCAATTGTAACTGCAGAGGCCAATATGTCACAGGAAGACCTAATAACCTGATCTGGATCAATGTAATTAACTGTTTTGTCACAAGTTAGAGGAGGAGAGATCCTTCTCAACTACGGGTTGGAATATGATTTTTATTTTTGGCCTCGACCCAGTGTACTCCTTTTTAGGGAGAGCTCGATATGTCCCACATGAAACTGACCTCGTGTCATTATTTACTTTCCTCCTCATGCGTGCAAAGTTAGAAAACGTCTGTTTTTAATGTGGATGATATATCCATCTCCCCAAAAAGGGTATGCTGAATAGGATAAGGAACTCCCACTCCAACTGAGAACAGAACATTTAGAACAGATACTATATCTTGATCCAAGCATGAAAGCCAATAAATCAGACCTTGTGACATATACCACCATTGTGGGGAGGCAGTAAATGAAGTAGACCCTGTAAAGGGCCTCTATTGGAAGCAACGCCTTCATTCTCTCGGATTTCATCGCGCAGACTGGTTATTCGGTTGCGTAATATCATGGAACCAAAACTGCCACATTTGATGCTACCAAATGTTTAATTTCTGGAAATTTATTGGATGTGAATAGCTTCCAAAACTTTCAATTTTTAGTGCTTATTCAAACTGACATTTACGGTAGCAATTAAAAGCAAAGAAAATACAAGAAAAGTCTTATAATATACAAACGTGTTACAGAACGAAGATGTCATATTAAAAAAATTACGTAAATCGGCCAAGTATTTCTTTTTGTTTTTTTAACTAATAAAAAAGATTTACGGTTGCTACCGATTCTACTACTAAACTGTATTAAACATGAGGCTAATTTTTGCCCTCACAACTTCGATTTGAGTTGTCTCCACTTATTTATTTCATCGGATTTCATCATGTTCAATGAAAACACTACAACTCGCTTTATTTTCTTGAATAAATAAACGGTAAATATTACCTTACGCTACAACAGAGCAGCGTAGCAGCGACCACTCTAATTTGGTTTTCTGGGGGTATTCGAGGTCGCTGACAACGAATCTGATAATCAAACCCGTCGCAAATTTACCGTTTGGTATGAACCTCTGGAACCTGAAAATACTTTGCCCCATTTCGCCGCCTTCATTTACGCTACGCGCGATCGGTTTCTTATTGAAATGTACGGACGCGCGTAGTTACTTGACGTTTCACAAAACGCATAAATGCATGACGGACATTTTAAATGACAAGAAATATTTTTCATTAAAAAAAAATTGTGGTTCATTTTTTTTTTTTTTTTTTCTGTGTCACGTAGTTTTTAATGCATTTTGATTGATCTAAAAAAAAATAAAGTTTTTACGAGCGGTTTACAAAAACATATTTTTATGTTTTTCGGGGGTTTTTTTGGGGGGGGGGGAGAACTTATGTAGTTTAACAGGTGCTTCTGCAGTATAATTAACCATTTTTCCGTAAGTAAGGCACCGACATTTACCGAGTAAGATACCATTTAACATTTCACAAAAATTCTGTTTATATTGGGAACAAGTTCTATAATTGAATACCTCCCCAAAAAAGAACGAAAAGCATCACCTGCTAAACTACACAAGTTCTATAATTGTATACTCCCCAAAGAAAAGAACGGAAAACATAAAAATATGTTTTTGTAAACTTGTGAAAACTTTTTTAGATCAATTAAAAAGCATTAAAAATTACGTAAAAAAAATGAACCACATTTTGTTTTAACTATTATTTCAAATGTCCGCTAAAAAGATTCCTCCATGATGTGATGTCCCTTCACTACGAGCGTGCGCACGCGAATGCATCATGTAAGAAAACACTACTAAACGCAGTGAAATGCTGTAAAATAGTCCCAGGTTCCAGGGGTTCATACCATGCAAACGGTAAATTTGCGACGGGTTTGATTATTAGATCAGTTGTTAGTGACCTAGAATACATAAAAAAAAAAAAAATGGCCGATGTTCTGTTGTAGCGCAAGGTAATATTTACCAAATAAACACTTCATTAAATGATGTGATTTTTGGAATATGACATTTTCGTTTAGTAACGAGTATTACTCATTACAGAACGAAAATTAGCCTAATATTTAATACAGTCCTAGTTTTTTAGTTTTTTAGTGTTTTAGTCCGTCAAAAAATGTGCGCTGGAAGTCAGCCTAAATTTTATACATGTTGAAAAAGGTAAAACCGTAAATCATTTATTTCCACATGAGTGACAATGTCACAGTGACATGCGCGGCAAACGTTTCAGTATATGTTTTTCGTTTAATTCATTAAGTATGAAAAAAAAAAAAAAAAAAGAAAAAAAAGAAAGGAAAGAAAATATCCTGGCTATCCTAATTTGTTTAAGGAACAGCTGGTGTCCGTTAAAAATCAAAATACACACACCCCTATCTTCCCATTGACCGCACAACGACGAAAATAAATAGAGCACTAAGAAGGGGGGGGGGGCTTTTTTTCGATGATAAAAATTCGAAAAAAAAAAGTGTGGGGGATGAGAATGATTCGATTTTATTTTCAATAATCACGATAAATTGTGAGGTGCTTCTACACTTTATCGCCGAAATTGGAGACGCCATTTTATTTCGAGCACCTTTCCATTAGAATCAAAGGGAGAAATCAGTACTTTAAACTATGGCCGAAGTTAGAAATAAATAACAAAAAAATTAAACTAGACAAACTTCCGGAAAGAACTATGAAAAAAAGTAAATAAAGAAAGTGGAAGAGAACATATATCCATAATTGTTTAATTTGAAATGTTTCGATTTAATTAATTAAAACGGAAAAGTTTTTCATTTAATTTTAGGTCAATTTTTTTTTTTTCCGGAAGCAATCGTTCTCCGGTTTAAATTTTTTGTTATTTATTTCGGCCATAGTTTAAAATACTGATTTCTCCTTTGGATTTTAAACGACAGGTGCTCGGAACAAAAAATGGCGTCTCCAGTTTCGGCGATAAAGTGTAGAAGTACCAATTGTGAAATTTAAAATTAAAATAAAATTCGATGCAAATAGTGCGATGGGGTCTGAAATTCGAGCCTCGTTTTCACTTTCACGACGGTGTCACAGCAAATATTAATAACAGCCTCTTCTGATTTGATCTGTGCGGTCTTTCAATCCCCATCCCTCAATAAAAGTTTAAAACACACACACACACTTTTTCCTGTCATTATTTTTTACTTTAAGACTTTTTAAGTAATTCTCGGGACCCCAAAGGAGACGATGGCGCTATCTTTGTACCGCCCCCCCCCCCCATCATAAAAAAAACAGTTCAAAGAATTTTCGAGCAATTATTATTATAAACAAGAAATTAAAAAGTGGTAAAGAAACAAATGCATAACAAGTGAATGTTACCAAAGGCAACATAATTTACTCTTCTCGTATTTTATGAAATGATGCCTTTCTGTATGTGTAGGCGGAGGCCATCTCCACCAAAAATTGGGCCATGCTGTTAATATCCATGTTCATTCAAAGCGTTAATTTTTTTGCAGTGATACCGTCGGCCGAGTACCACGTGATTGACTTTTTCCAGAGTGAAAATGAGGTTCGAATTTCAGACCACGCTGTGTATTTATTTATTTATTTTTTTTCAAACTTCACGATGTTTGGTTATAGTAAGCTAGCATTTTCCCTAATTTTCTGTGTGGCGCTACCGGAACCTGTGACTAAGCAAAAGATTCCCTTCGCCCTCCCCTTTTTTTAGTTAGTTAGTATTTATATTTCGAGGCGATTTATTGAAATAAAATATTTTAAAAAATACATTATTGAAAAGTATACAAAAAACTAACATAATTCGTGCAAATAAAATAACATAATTAGTGCAAATAAAATAACATAATTCGTGCAAATAAAATAACATAATTAGTGCAAATAAAATAACATAATTAGTGCAAATAAAATTACATAATTAGTGCAAATAAAATAACACATTTAGTGCAAATAAAATAACACATTTAGTGCAAATAAAATTACATAATTAGTGCAAATAAAATTACATAATTAGTGCAAATAAAATTACATAATTAGTGCAAATAAAATTACATAATTAGTGCAAATAAAATTAGACAACTAGTGGAAATAAAAATAACACAATTAGTTCTAATAAAAATATAATTAGTGAAAATAAAAATAACACATTTAGTGCAAATAAAAATAACACATTCAGTGCAAATAAAAATATAATTAGTGAAAATAAAAATAACACATTTAGTGCAAATAAAAATAACACAATTAGTGCAAATAAAAATATAATTAGTGAAAATAAAAATAACACATTTAGTGCAAATAAAAATATAATCAGTGCAAATAAAAATAACACATTTAGTGCAAATAAAAATATAATTAGTGCAAATAAAAATAACACAATAAGTTCTAATAAAAATATAATTAGTGAAAATAAAAATAACACATTTAGTGCAAATAAAAATATAATCAGTGCAAATAAAAATAACACATTTAGTGCAAATAAAAATATGATTAGTGCAAATAAAAATAACACATTTAGTGCAAATAAATTGAAAATAAAGACTAATGGTGTTACTTTTATTTGTATCATTTTGCTATTTTTGATTGTATACTTTTCAATAATGTCGTTTTGTTATATTTTATTTCAACAAATTGTTTCAAAATACAAATACTGAATTACAAAAAAGCGAAGACACCGTTTTGCATCTTCACCAGTTCTGATAGTGCCATGCAGAAAATTAGAGAAGGTGTGATATGAGGTCAGGAAACTAGGAATTGAAAAGCCAGCGATAAGGGGATGAGCATTCTGACCAACAAAAAACACCTGGGCGGGCCCATCAGCATTCCCTGCTAAGGAGTGCTCAAGTAGTTAGCAATAAACTAACTTCTTTTCAAAGGGTGAGAAGACAAAGCCTGAGAAGGTGGACCTCCTAGAACTGCACAGGACCATAGTATGTCGACGGAGAACAAGACAAGTAGACTGGTGACTTCCCATGTCAGCTGCATTGTTGTACTTATCAATAATAATAGATTAAAATGGCTGACTTGTGATTACCACTGTAACTCTTCGAGATTAAAAAAAAATATTTCCAGAAACACATTTTAAATTTAAAATAATTTAGAAAAAAAAAAAAATCAAAATCAATCTTTCTCGAAAAATTAAGTCGCACTTACTGTGACTGGCAGCATCTGCTTCATCATTTTCTGTCCGCGATCAGTGAAGAAGAAATCCTTCTAGACCGAAGCAACTTTATTTTTTTATTTACATCCAGAGTGATCCTTTTGGGGAGCTGGACTCTCCCTCCACATTAAAAACCGACCTTGCGTTTAACTCTGTCCTCGTGGGGAGGAAAATAAATAGAGACATTACACTTACTTTGTAGGTTTCATCATCATAGATGTGTGCGTGTGTTTGTATATATATATATATATATATATATATATATATATATATATATATATATATATATATATGATGTATATATATTAAACGAAAGATGAAGAATAAAGTTTATATATAACTTTATTATATCATCAGAAAAATAAGGAAAAGTAAAAGTGGAAAATTAAGAAAAAAAAAGAAACCTCTTTAAGCTATGGCATTTCAAAGCTAAATGCTTCTCATCAGAAGTAGGGAAGGATCAAAATAATACAAATGGAAATATAAATAAAAACTGGCTTAACATTTAAATATGAAATGAGAATAGAGGAATAGGATTTTATAATTATATATACAGGGTGTCCGTAAAGTTACTATACAGTCTTATTTCTTTCGGATGTAACACGTGTATTCTCTGAGATTTTTATAAACATAAAGGTGTTATTTCTTTTTATTTCTTTTGTTACAAATAAATATTTTAATACAATATCTTACTGTACTGTTAATATATTACAGGGTGTCTGTATAGTAACTTGTAAGACTGTATAGTAACTTTACGGTCACCCTAATCAAACATATTGAAAAAATACATGAGTTTTGCAGAGTGTGGGAATATTAAGGTGGTATTAAATATATGATGTCCATTTTTTCATGTTTCATGTGGATTTTGAAAGATTTATTAAAAGTTACAATGCTTTTCTTCATAGTTTGGAAGTCTTAATATATTCGTCTGCCAGTAATGTAGATATTTTCTTTAAATACGTTTTTTTATTATCTCATTAATTACTATGCCACTTTTATCTGCCGACGATGTCCGAATCAATAAAAAGTATGGAGTGTGGCAAGTCCAGAGTTCAACCTAATTAAAAAAAAAAATATATATGGAAAAGTCTTTATGATGTACGAACCAGTCACAGAAGTAAACTGTCATATTCCAAAAATCACGTAAATAGATCAAGTCATTTTTGTTTTTAACCACGAAAATAACATTTTATGACAGAACGAAGACGCTTCATCTTGATCTGCCATATTTAGTAAGGGGAGCCAACTCAATACGGCTACGGATATCAAACTTGGATTAATAAGAGTTACGATTTACTATTAAAATCGTAAAAAAAAAAAGAATTGCATATATATATATATATATATATATATATATATATATATATATATATGAGATAGATAGAGAGAGAGAGAGAGAGAGAGAGGGGGGGAGAGAGAGAGGGGGGGAGAGACAGACAGACAGACAGATAGAAAGAAAGAAAGAAAAAATGATTGATCGATTTACGTGATTGTTAAAAATATATTTTCATTTCATTTTCCTGAATATTTTTTTTTTTTTTTACATTAGGTTGAATTCTGGGCTTGCACCAAAATGTGCCTTAAGTCTCACCCCCTTCTCTCTCTCTCTCTCTCTCTCTCTCTCTCTCTCTCTCTCTCTCTCTCTCTCTCTCTCTCTCTCTCTCTCTCTCTCTCATATAAAAGTGATAAAACAATAATAAATTATCTTGATCTACGATGAAAAGGAGTTAAGTACAGAATTTGATTGAAAGAGCAAGAAAAAACAACGGTAAAGTTATTTTACCTGGTTTTAGTGTTTGTTAGACGGTATCATAAAAAAAAGCGATTAATAGCAAATAAACGATTGATTTAAGCCCCGCGAAAGAGAGGGAGACGTCGTTTTTATCAATAAAAGACCGATTTGTAAAATTGTTGAATCGGACCCGAGAAAAAAAAAAAAAAAAAGAAAAAAATTGAAGTACGCATCGCGAAAAGTTTCTAATAAATAAATAATTGTCGAGTCAAAGGGGGATAACTCTAACAGACTTATTCTCGAAACACGTAAATTTTTTGCGCGTCCAACGCTTGTTTCGTAAAGACCTTTTCATATACTCTTTAATAATGCAAAATACACACAAAACAATTTTTTAGTTCTAGGATTGAATTATCTTTGCAGAAAAAATTATATTCCAATTTTTTTAATACGCTGTCATTGGTAATTTATCCACTAAGTGAATTATCTGAATCTCTGTTGCGTGAATCCTCACTTATTTTATATGGTGTTTATTGTTCTTGCTTCCCTTTTTCTCTTTACTAAAAGAAAAAGGCATAAACTTAACTATAGCACTTAAAATAAAAATAGTCCATTATTTATATAAACAGAAGGAAATTTCACTTAGAATAGTAATACAGTCGAACCTAAAGAGAGAGAGAGAGAGAGAGAGAGAGAGAGAGAGAGAGAGAGAGAGAGAGAGGGGACTTGAGGTTAACGGGAAGAAAAGGACTTATTTTGGATTTTTTTAACAACAATTAATTGGTTTTGCTAACTCACTTTTTCCTTATGTAAGCACGTGACCTAAGCTCAATGGATGACTCAAAATATCACTCTTTATTTTTAGTATCTATCTATCTATCTATCTCTCTCTCTCTCTCTCTCTATATATATATATATATATATATGTGTGTGTGTGTGTGTGTGTGTGTGTGTGTTTATATGTAATTTAACTACGGCATATGGCAAAACCAAAGAAAGCATTCTCAATTGCCATATTGTACACGAATAAAGCTATATATATATAAGCCTGACGAATCCTACAGTGGATGAAACGCAGAATATTCAGTGTAGCTTAGTCGCCACATCGCCATATATATTTTATAAATTACTATATATATATATATATATATATATATATATATATATTCTGATGAGTCGTAGACGACGAAACACGTGTCAGTGGATAATTACATTTTTAAAATAATATATATATAATATATATATATATATATATATATATATATATATATATATATATATATATACCGCTCCCCATGTGGGGGTACCAAATTGGTTAAAAAGAGAATATTATTCCCAACTCGCATTTAGGTAAAAATGCACTTTCGTAAATAATTGAATTCATTCAAAACATATCGCTAAAACCAAAAACAAAAACAACATCTAAGTAAATCGCGATATATCCAGACAGTTGGCGAGATGGTCCAGGGGTAAGGGTTTAGGCTCATTACCGTTGGGTCCCGATTTCAAATCTCGCTAGATACAGCCACTCTGATAAGTCGTAGACAACGAAACACGTTTCAGTGGATAATTACATTTTAAAAATAATATATATATATATATATACCGCTCCCCATGTGGGGGTACCAAATTGGTTAAAAAGGGAAAATTATTCCCAACTCGCATTTAGGTAAAAATGCACTTTCGTAAATAATTGAATTCATTCAAAACATATCGCTAAAACCAAAACAAAAACATCTATATATATATATATATATATATATATATATATATATATATACTAGCAGGGAGACCCGACGTTGTCTGGGATGGGATAAGAGTCAACATGTTAAACATTAATACTTTTAATGTCATCGAAATTGATGAAATCATCTATTTTTCAATGAAATACATTGATTACCTGCTTTAGCCGGAAACCCAATGCGGTGCAGGAGAAACCTCACATACCTCCCTGCAGTCACTTAATCCACGATACATTTTAGTCTACATTGCACTGTAGAGAAGATACTGATGATTTTATGAAATTATATTTATATAAGGGTTTGAATTAAAGTTTTAAATACAAAAACCAAGTATCAAATATCAATTGCGCTTTAAACAGAAACATTCATTTCAAACACGTTCATATCCTACCAAAGAAACTGTTGTTGATTTTATACAACAGGTACTTTGGCTTGTGCAGTGATAACACTTCTCAATGCACTTGTGATGTTACGTTGTACAAAAGTGTTAACCTTGGTAAAAATTGGACTGTTCCTTCTTTTGATATTATTATTTTTATATTTATTGGGGGCGTTCTGAGACAAAACCTACCTAACAACACTCACAAACACATAAAATACATTTGTGTTAAATTTCAAAAACATTGGACCAGCCAGTTTGGAGTCCATAAGAAATGAACTTACACACATACCCCCAAGGTGCTTTATATATATATATATATATATATATATATATATATATATATATATATATATATATTCATTCACATACAGTACTGTTTTGCTGTTTCACAGTTAATCAGTGTGGCTAGACAAGCAACTGCCTCAAGACAGGATCGAAACCCGACCGCCCATATGATAGTCAGAGCTTCTAACCTTCTAATATATATATATATAAGCTGGATTCGCTTCAAACACACTCCTGTCTTATAAAAGAATCTACACTTGAGTCTTTTTGCTTGTGTGGTGATAAAACTTTTCAAATAAAATTCTGATGTTAGGTTGTATAAAAGTGTTAACTTTGAACAAAATTGGACTTCCTTCTTTAATCGGATTTTTTCAATTATCAGTACTTATCGGACACATTCCAATACAAAACCCAAATAAGAACACTACCAGATACATCAACTACCTTTGTGTAAAATTCTTTTTAAAATCGGTCCAGCCGTTTCTGAATCCATACAAACTCACGTGCACACAAAGTTCCTTTTACATAATAGTAAAGATAGACAGATAGATAGATAGATAGATAGATAGATAGATAGATAGATAGATAGATATGTGTGTGGGGGGGATGAAAAATATTCATTTATTAATAATTATTCAACTAATAAAGTTTAGTCCTTTAGAAGAATGATTATCTTGCAAGGTTCTCTCCCCTAGCAGATCAGAATTCGCTTTAGAATTTCAGAACTTGTAATTACATTAAAAACTACTAGACGTATTTCTCTTGCATTTTGCATCTTCATCATTGTGCTGGCCGAGCTGTTTCGAAAACAGGCTTCATAATACTTTGATCCGGAATTCGAATTATCTGATCGGCAATATGGTTATGTAATTCATACCGACAAGCATAGAAACCGGGAACATACATGTTTTTGGATATCAAAAATGTTTATTATCATTATTATTATTATTATTATTATTATTACTAATAGTTTATATATATATATAATTCAAACACTACCGTATTTGAATATATGGTTAAGTGTTGGTTTTATTCATTTAGAACTGCTTTAAAGCTTCACTGCTCACTCATTTTACGACCAAATTTCAAACGATTTTTACAGTTCATAGGTCACCTTCTCAGCTATATTTTGAAATAAAAAAATTTCAATTTTCGTTCATTAAAACAAAAGTTAGAATAAAATTACTGGTATTCAAAAGTTCTCAGAATTTGTAAGGAACGGAGAGACGTTTTTTTTTTCTGATTGGCTGTTGTTTACCATAGCAACCAAATCTGTTACGCTACCTCAAATCAGCTGGGAATGGCAGAGATGACGTAAAAAGATATATATAAAAAAAAAAAAAAAAGATCCCCTGGCTTTGTAGCAAAGTGCTAACGGAGGGAAAAATAGTGATACCCCATTTTCGAAGACAATATATATATATATATATATATATATATATATATATATTATATTTTGCCCTCCTTGCAATATTTTCATTCATTGCGTACCCGCGTTGTTTGTCCTGTCACCACGATTACATCAATTCAGCTACTGCTGTCGCTAATAACTCATCGTTGTCCCAATCTGTCACTCAACTGTACTGTCACAAATAATTCACTCTCGCTGTGCTCAATCGCTAACCGACATTTTGCCTTGGCTCACTAGTCAAAACTGACTGCTGACTATTTATTTTCTTAATTATGTCTTTTATTTGATTTTTTATTAAGTCAATTTAAGAAGTTGGTAATTTTTTTATGGATTGTTGACCAAGCAAAGCCTGGAAAAATCATGGATTATATAGAAAAATCCTAGCATGAAAAGTAATATGGTTAAAATTAAATTTAGAAAAGCAAAAAGACTAGTCATTAAAAGTGGAAAAGAAAAAGACAAGATATTCTAGTAAAAAAATATAGTAAATTTATAACTTAAAAATTGCAGCATTAAGAATTGATTATATAATATTAAATTGAATTTTTTAAAAATCGAAATTTTCAAGTGTTTAGACCAAAAATTGGCAGAAGAGTTTGGTAG
This sequence comes from Euprymna scolopes, assembly GCF_053919585.1. NCBI lineage: Eukaryota > Metazoa > Mollusca > Cephalopoda > Sepiida > Sepiolidae > Euprymna > Euprymna scolopes. The sequence continues at coordinate 71,638,556 of NC_136500.1, read as the reverse complement.
AGTCTGCAAAGGTGGACTTTAAACTTTGACCTCGTGGCAGCCAAATCTTCACCCAAACACTGATTAAAAAGCTTGCTGCATATCTGAATACCCTTTATGTAAAATTTCAAATGTTTAGATCCAAAATAGGCTGAATAGTTTGCTAGAGACCCCTTCGTAACCAAATTTTCGGCCAAAAACTGATTAAAAAGCTTGTCCTATGTCTGAATGCACTTTATGTAAAATTTCAAATGTTGACCAAAAATTGGTCAAATTTTTTAAACTTTAACCCCAAAATATTTAACGTTTTGGGCTCAAATTGAGTTAAAAAGTTTGATCCATGTTCAGGTAACCTCCATCTACAATTTTAAGTGTTTAGACCCAAAATTAGCGGAGGAGTTTAGTAGAGTTTTCAAAGGTCAAATCGTTGAACTTTGACCCCTTGTCAGCCAAATTTCTTGCCGAAAACGGATTAAAAAGATTTTCCCCAAATCTCAATACCCCTTATGTCAAATCTCGAGTCTGTAGACTGAAAATTGACTGAGTAATTTGGTAGGGAAATGTACACACACAGACAATTTCACTTTTATAGATATACTAGCAGTTCAACCGGCTGTGTTTGGGCCCTATGTACTATTTATAACTTTATGTGCATATGTATATATATATTAAAATGTTCAACTCGTGTCCAGGTAACCTACATCCAAAATTTCAAATATTTAGACCCAAACTTGCCGGAGGAGTTTGGTAGAGTCAGCAAAAGTCATCTCTTTCAACTCTGACCTCTTGGCAGCAAAATTTTTTCCGAAAAACTGATTAATAAACTTGCTGCATGCTATGTAAAATTTCAAATGTTTAGTAACAAAACTGCTGAATAGTTTGCTAGAGATTGCAAAGGTCAAATCTTTTGTATTTTGACCTCTTGGCAACCAAATATTCGGCCAAAAACCGATTAAAAAGCTTGCCCTATGTCTGAATACACCTTGTGTAAAATTTCAAATATTTAGATCAAAAATTGACTGAGAGGTCAATTTGTTTTAAAACTTTGAACCCAATTTTGACCTCTTAACTGTTATTTTTTTGGTCTCAAATCAAGTTAAAAAATTGGATCCATGTCCAAAGAACCTACATCTAAAATTTCAAGTGTTTAGACCTAAACTTGGCAGAGGAGTTTGGTAAAGTTTTCAAAGGTCAAATCGTTGAATTTGACCCCCTTGTCAGCCAAATTTCTGGATGAAAACTGATTAAAAAGATTTTCCCAAATCTCAATACCCCTTATGTCAAATCTCGAGTTTGTAGACAGAAAATTATTTGGTAGGGAAATGGACACACAGACGATTTCGCTAATATATATATATATATATATATATATATATATATATATAATGTGTGTGTGTTTCTTTGTGACTTTGTGTGTATGTGTGTCTGTGTGTAAAGTTTTAAAATATATATGGCAATTAAGCTACAAAGAATGTTTTCATATTACATCACCGTAAGGTATAGAGTCGATGTTCCTCTTCGTATTTTATATGTTCCTGTTGTAATAGGTTTGCTAGTCAGCTTATCAGATTCTTTGTTATTCACACACCCATTTATCATAGCAAATGGGTGCACGTTTTTAAGACAAGGGTTCAAATGGCCTCTAATTCACCTGTTTCTTTGATCTATTTGGTGGGAATCCAATTTCTCTTTTCTTTGTGTTGAAAAGTGATCTCGTTATATATATATATATATATATATATATATATATATATATATATATATATATATATATATATATATATATATATTAGATTAAATGGGAGGTAAAATAGATTAATAAAACTTCAATAACATGTTCAAAGAAATCAAGATAAAAATAAACTAAGAATAATGTACGATCGTTTCAGAGACATTTTTTTTTAATATAGTCTCCTTAACAATATAAGGTGGGAGGAGGTGTGGTGACATCAATTTAATGATGAGTTAGTATCATTAAGAGGATTTGCTTTCTTCATAAGATCGATAGTTTATCCGGAAAAAATAGTAATATCCAAGTCTACTCAAGGTTAGGTATGGACTAAAATCCAAAAAAGTAGAAACAATTTTTCCCCAATTTGAGGTCTATATGTTCAGAATTTGTGTGTGTGTGTGTGTGTGTGTGTGTGTGTGTGTGTGTGTGTGTGTGTGAAACATTCGGATATTCAGTAAAAAGGAGTTATAAAAACAAAATCTTACTCTGTCACATTTTTGAGTAATAAACACCTACATATACCTACCAACCTTCGTTACCTCACCCATGCATATATAATTAGTATACATAAAAAGTTATCACCACTAAGTTTCTCTTGCTTCCTTATATACATATATACACACA